>NW_023340257.1:23712772-23750226 GCF_004916995.1 Morone saxatilis
GTTCACAGTTTCAATACAGTAAATAATATATATGTACATTGGTGATACAACTGTACTGTAGGTGATATTAATATGAACATGTATGTTGAGACAATAGTGATTTGTTTACCAGGAGAATATCTTTTCAGGCATTTTTTCACTGGATTAATCAAAGAAATCTGTTTATTTTATAATTTAACCGTTAATATATTTAATTTCCAGAGTCAATACTGCTAACTGTTATTTAACAACATCACTACATGTGACATTTAAACAATGATGGAGTGTACGTAAAGTACTGAATACTTCTACTCCACTACATTTCATAGGGAAATATTGTACTTTTTATTCAACTACTTTATTTGGCTAACTTTAGTTACTAGTTACTTTACATATTTAGATTATTATACAAAATATTATCAACAAATAAAATATGTTCTATTGATATACATAGCAGAATATAAAGTGATTAAAATTAGCCCCACCTTTACCAGCATTAAAGTGATACATACTTTAATCTATCAATGATTATAATCCAATAATGCTATTATTATAACAATATAATATATATTATATAATACTTTTGGTATTATGAGTATATTTAAATGCTAATACTTTTGTTCATGAATCTGATTAAATCTGAAAAAATGAAAAGGGCTGAGTACAATAGGCACCACTTTTAAAATAATTTGATTGATATCTATAAAATTAGAAGAGAAGTACAATTGATTGATGGTCTCCAGAGAAGAAATTGCTGTCATGTTCCTTATATCCACACAAGACAGGGATATTGCACCATACTGATCCAATTATATTACACAGAGATGGTAATGAGGCAGTGTTTTACCACCACAACTCTCTCAACCACCCCTCTTCTTCACACTCCCTGTCTCCCTCAGCCCCACCGCATCCTGCAAGCCCTGAGAAGGTACGTCCGCGCCGAGAACAAGGACCGCCAGCACACCATCCGCCACTACCAGCACGTCCTGGCTGTGGATCCTGAGAAGGCCGCTCAGATGAAGTCACAGGTCAGTTTCTTTAATCCTGATGATCACTGGATTTGACAACAATATGCCTGAGGTCCAAAGTGATATCTTTATTTTACTTTTTTGGTCCAATCAAGAGTCAAAAACTTCAAAATATTTAATTTACAATGATGTAAAACAGAAAAAAACATCAAATCTGAGAAGCTGGAACCAGCATATATATACATATACTCCATATATAACTGAATATCAACTGTGTATTTCATCAGGTCTGTATAGTTTCATTTGGTTAATTGGTACCTGCCAACGCTTTCAGGTTTTGCATCCTTCCTGATCTGGTTTCGGCAATGAAGACATACTGTATTAAAGGCTGTGTCAGTAAATCTGAAACCTCATGCCGAGCCACTCCAAGATCTCACACTCCTCTTATTCCTGCTCAGACAGGGGAGAGATAATGATGTCTCAGCCTGCTCCTATCTGGCCTGTTTCTAAGTGTGTAGGAGGTAGAAAGAGTGTGTGTTTCTCTGAGTTGAAGCCCAGGAGGAGTGAGTAGGCTTGTTTGACGGAGGGAGGGCGGGTGTTTCATTCACTTAAGCCTCAGCCGAAGATTAACATTGCGCAGGTCTTGTGTAATGCTGGACTCTGAGCCGCTGCACAGGGATTTGGCTGGAAGCTCCTCTGTACTCGCCTGTGTGTGTCAGTGCCCTTCGACACCATTTATAGTTATCCTCCACCATTACAGATAACACAGCGAATGGATGAAACAACATAGTGAGGAAGGGGAGGGGGGAAAGGACCAGAGGGTTACTATTTAGATGAATTGTGATATCTGGGAGGCGGCGAGCCTCTGTGCTCAGTCATGGGAAGCCGATCTGTATTGTTGTTCTCTCACAGTGTTTATTTGTCAAGGCTAGTTCCTGTGTGTTTCTTCACTCAGCCAAATTCTGTCCGAGTCCATGTCTGTATTTTCGTTTTTTGCAACTCCCCTTGTTTGTGGATTTGATATGTGACTTAGAAGTGCATTATAAAAGAATCCTTTGTAAACAGAAGGCTTGCTGGGCTTTATATAACTGTGTTATGTGACTTTCTGGGATCAAGATTATTTCTGTTTCTATAAAAGCCTCACCTGTCAGACTCAGGAGAGGTTGCTTGATGCATTGAAATCTGTACTCCGACACTGGGACATGTAATCTTCATAATGAGGATTGTTTGTCAAACATCGACAGGAAGGTGCCACAGGGGCTGCAGCGTGCAGTTAATGGGTAAGGTGCATTATTGCCATCTGTTGCTTGCTCTGGTGCACTGCAGCCATGTGTTGGAAGATTAAAACAGTCAATCATCAGAGTGGGAAATAAACACCAGTTACCTGCCAAGAGCTGGTCAGGTTTGTCAGTGGCTGGTAGCTTTTTATATTCTGCCAACCACTTTGGCAGCGGAGATGTGGAAATATCTCTCCTCTCTTAACATCATATTGCTGGTAGAAACAGTGAAAGTGACTAGAGAATTTTTTGGAAAAGTTTTTGCATCTGTTCAATCACAAGAGTTTGTTTTCCTTACCCAAACTGTGATATAGTGGTGATCATTGGGGCTGACAGGCAGTAGATCCTGTCAAGTTAGTTCAGAGCTTCAAAACTGATTTGAATAATACGTGCAGCAACTTGTTTTATGTCTGCAAGTTGGCTGGCTGTGAGCGAGTCTGAGTTCATCTTAAGAAAATATGTTCTCTACCAGAAAGCGCATTTCCGCCATTTCTGTGACAGTTCTGTTCATGTTTGTGAACATGAACGAATGTCTTTCCCCACAGAACATTTATGAGAGAACAGCTCGTTGGCAGTCCTGAAATTTCTTCTGTTTAGCCATTTATTACATTTTATGACATTTTATAGTCTCTTTCTTGGTTGTACCAATTAATCAAAAGAAAAAAAACACACACACAAAAAAGACAAATTTGTAGTTGTTTCCATTTTGTACATGTGGCATCGTGGCAATGGCTCATGTTGCTTTCTGAGCTAAAGCAAACTCTTCATCTTTATCTCATGTATTCTTCATTTTCTTGCCTTTGTCTTCATCTTTTTGTTTGGTTTGTATGTTCTCTTCCTGCTGACACCTGTTTCTGAAGAGGAATCTTAATCTTCTTATATGAATTATCTCCCCGCACCACTTTGTTTTTCCCGCTGTACATAGCTCTTCTGTGCAAAATCTCTAAACAGGAAAGCCAAACTAGTAATCTATGATGCTTTTAGGTGTCAAAACTTTAGTGACAATAAACTCAAGAGATTTTCGGGGAGGATTTTCTGGGATAAGTGTGTATTTTCTGGTTCATTAATGTTAGCTTTTAAATAAATACTGTTGGGATGAACATTTTATACTAATAGTTGGCAAATCACTCTGTAATTAGTTGTCACTGGATTAGTGTTGAAACGATTATTGAATTAATGGATTTGTCATATGCCATAAAATGATTCTACAACCATTTTAATGAATGATTTATTATTTCAAGTATTTATTTATTTTAAATCCCAGCTCTCCAATATGAGTGTTTTCAGCTTTTCACTATCTTATATCATTATAAACATAATTCCATTGTGTTCTGCAGTGTTTTATAGACTAAACAATTAATCCATTAATAAATCATATCAATACCTGCCGTCCTGGATGTCATTGGTAACATTGTGCATCAAAATAGAGGACAAAAAACAATATTTTGTCCTCTGTTTTGAATTATCCAAGATCTAAGCAATTAAACCCATCGTTTCACTTCTGCTTACATGACGCCCTGTTTGTCTGTTTTTCCAACACCAGGTGATGACCCACCTGCGTGTGATTGATGAGAGGATGAACCAGAGTCTGTCTCTGCTCTACAAAGTACCTTACGTGGCCGACGAGATTCAGGATGAAATTGGTGAGTCGTGTTCTGTCGAAGAGCCCCTGGGCAGCTTGGAGGAGGGACGGCGGGCTGTAATAAGAATGAAGTGAAATGAAAACAGTGATGGAATTCTTACATGTGGCAGACAGATAAAGCCAATGCATCACATTTCCTCTGGCCCTCTGTGAATTTGTTTTCTTATATCTGGTGCAAACAGACAAAAACAGAGAGCTTTCTCTTTGTGCGAAGGGAAACACAAATATAGGAAGAGACCAGTAGACAGGCTTTAGCGTTGTCTGTAAACCAATTATCAGAGACAGAGAAAATTGTCTTCTTTTTCTCAATATGAATTTGTGGAAGGGAATTCAATACAGCTTCTACTTTCTGTTTTAAAGGTCTCAGCTCTTGTTTTAACAGTTAGATCTAAAGCTGGAAACTGTATTTAGGATGTATTCATCTCCAGTGGTACAATTTAAGACCGGCAATGTCCAGCACATTTTATTATTTTCTTTTGTTTCCTTTGGTTCATTGAAGGATTCATAGCATGGTGTTGCAGCACAGATTAAAGTGGAGCGGGTGCAGTGACAGAACTGGGTCACAGCTTTCACCATGCAGCATCCTGTTGGGAGATGTGCAGATTTACACGGAAAATAGCTTTCAGAAAAATACTAATTGGTAGTTAGCAGAAATGGGAACAGACCCCTCTCTTGCAGCAGCTCTATTTGAAAAAGAATGTTAACAGTAATTGGTGAAACTCTCATTTTGCACACTGCTGCCACGTCCCAGGTTGACAGGTGTTAGCACGTGCCAGGTCGTCTAATAGTTTGTCATTTGTACCTTTCTGCAGACGAGCTACTCCAGGAGCAGAAAGCTGACATGGACCAGTTCCTGTCATCTATCTCTGAATCACAGCCAGATGTCACCGTCTCGTCAGAGGAGAGTGTGGAAGTCCCCGTGTCTGAGGGCAAACCCTACCGGCCCTTCCAGGTCACATCCTTGGGGTCCCATTCAGAGCCAGAGGGTGAGCAGCTACAGACCTTAGACGCAGTCACATGCAGCATCATGAACAACACTGTGGCTGTGTGGAGAACAATAGGCCATACACATGAGTCTTTCTGAAGGACATTGGTGACGAAGCACGCCAGAACTGTTGCACAGTGAGGGAGAATAGGTTTACGATGTGTTTTATGCCGATGCAAATGTGCTGTGGAGCCATGGGTTTGGACTTATCGGTGCCTGCACAGTTCCCTGTGGCCAAGCCTTCAACACAGCACTACTGAAGTTCAGATAAATGCGCAAAGCCTCAGGCTTTGGTACTGAGCCGGAGCCAAAAGCTTAGGGGGGAAAATGAGCAGTTATGGTTTTGTTCTTTGTCACATTTGTGCCAAACAAAAGATTGAATCCTCAATGAGAGAAAAAAGTGATGGATGGAACACTTCCAGCAAGATGGAAGGCAAATTACAAGTAAATCCCCAAGGAACATTTAATATACATGCCAACACCCCCCGAGGGCTTAGACAGAGCTAGCCAGTTTTGAAATGGCTCCCTTTTTTGAGTTTGGTCATGTCTCGAATTTATTTTCGGACTCTTTCCTGCTGGTCTCTTTTCCTAATCAATTAACACAGCTTGATAATCCTGCCTTTTCTCTTCTCACCTAAGTTTTCTCTCTTCTCTCCTTCCCCCTTTCTGTTTTTTCTTTTTTGTTGCTCATTTCTAATGCCAAGGCGATCTATCAGACTCCCCACGTGCCTTCAAGAAAGGTTGGTGCCTCTGTTGCGTCTTGTTTTTCTGCCCCCCCCCCTCCTCATCTCCCAAGCCATTCCCATCTTCTATTTTGTTCCACTGTTCTCCTTTCCCTTGGTGCAATATGGGATGCTATCTCTCCCACCATTTCTATTTCATCAGAAGCCATCTGGTGGTTAATTTTTAACTTTTTTTGATGACTCACATGGGCTGCGTGGTGGGATTTATGTTGCTCTTATGCTTTTCATCATGCTAGGATTATCACCTCATGCTGAATAGCAAAGTGGCTTTTAAGTCTTTTTCTAGTAGAGATAGGTCGCAGCCAGCTCCCCTCTCTCAGGGAGACTCTTCAGTCATGTGTTTGCTGTCATCCTGTCCTCAGTATGTCAGTTTGTCAAAGCACCTTGCTTAATTATTCCCCCACCCACACACTCATTCCCCTCTTCCTGATAGGAGCTGTGTGATTTAGTGGCCCTGTCTGAGGCTCAGTGTTTCCGCTGCTGACCCACAGCCCAGTCTAAATTGGCCCAATTTGTCCTCCAAGACATGAAACAGGGACATGGTTACATCACCTGATCTGGGCTGAACCTTGTGAGCTTACTCAGTGAACACAGAGACACCTTCCACTAATTGTTGAATCTAAATTATATATTGATTATATGAAAATAGATGCGCAACCTCCCCCGCTTTTTCCGCAGAACTTTGTCCCTCTGTATTTACTGTTGATTTTGTGTTTTCTACTTGTGCTGCAACTAAGGATTATTTTCATTAAGTATTAATCTGTCCATTATTTTCTCCATTTATTTATACAACTTGAAATTATGTGGGAATAGTGAAAAATACAATGTTCTCCATTATGTGAAACCCAGCTTTTATGTGACTACAAGCTGGGGGAGTACAGTAATCGATTTATTGGACAAATTGTTTTAACACATTTTCAAATCCTCATAGATAAGTGGTCACATTGCTCCCATAAAGGTCACTCCCATTGTGCTGTGTGTTATTGTTGCTGAAAGCAACACTGTGTGCACCCTGCAGTACCATCTGATAACCTGCCAGAGTTTCAGACGTCACTTCTGCTGAGTGAAGCTTCTAAACGCACATTATTGTTCCACGCTTCATCCAAAGGCAGTGGTACTAATCTTGAGCATTTGGCATTGGCTGACCAGCAGTAGCAGCAGACAATAAGCCGACACCAGACTCATCGCTGCTGTACATTGTTCAGGACCCTGCCATCACTGCCTCGCTCGCTCTCTGTCCTCTCAGTTCTTGATTTATTCATGGCCTATCTGGTGTGTGCATATTAATAGATCCTATGCCTATTTGAAAACCATCAGTCTAACATGCATATTTGACACTCTGGCCCAGTTTTCAGCTTAGCCACTTACTAAGACTTTTAAAAAAAAATTATCATCTTTAAAATCTCAAGGGACTGTGAAGGATTTCTGGATTTGTACAGTAATACGGAGCTTTGACCGTGAAGTGAGAGATACGAAATGTCAGGATGACTCATAACTGTTCAGAGGGGTTTCTCTTTAGAGAGTCGATGCATGTAACTGTATGTTTACAGAGAAATCACAGCTACTATATGCAAAAATCCACTTTGAGAAGGCCTTTGTAGAAAATAAGGTCGATGTCATGTTGGCTTCACAGTGCTCACACTGTGCTGAATGGAAGAAAGGGCTTTGTTGTCACCAGTGCACTAAGGAGACTGAGGCGACAGTTGTGAGGAAAAGAGCTGGATAGCTATGTGCAGCTGTCCACCATCAATACCACCATCGCTGTTTGTCTGTTTGTTTGTGCTGCTCTGCTGTTATTGACTGTGCTCCTTCACCTCCTGCAGGCTCCGCTATGTCTGGTTTAGACGGTCTGATAGGTGCCGAGGAGAGAATCATCAACAGCAAACCCAAGATCAGCGACAACGTGGTAAGAACTTTGTTATCATTCTGTTTAACCTTTCTAACTTGCTCAACACATGAACTGAGAGCAGCATTGTTAAAGCAAAAACACAGGAAACTGTGTAAAGATACCAAATTGTATTCCATATTAAACATCCTAAATCAGACAACTGTCTTGACAGTGCCATTTTATTGTCACAACCTCGGGCCGAGGAAATAGTGCTGATGATTGAAATTGATGAGTACATGCCGTACTAAGCGCTTTCACATAGCTCTCTTAAGTTCAGCTTTTAATGAGTCAGATTATTCCAGTAACTATGTTGTCATAGTTACAACTATCTCACACTGGGCTATTTGCGTGTCTCTCTTTGGCCTGTGCCAACCGACCCTCATTCAGATCAACTCCACACTTTGTTCGGCAGTCATCGCATGCTACTTTTCTTTGCCAAACACACCATTCCTCTTCATGGATTTTCAAACGATGCTTGGCTGCTGAATGTGTGCCGTGTTCCGCATGCTAAACCAACACCGACTGCACAACTGCGTATTTGTTTGTGTGTGAATATGAGTCATGCAAGTTTTTGTGTGCATGCATGTTTCTTTTTGGAAATGTCTCCTCAGTCTCCTAGGACAGAGCAATCAGAGGTTGAAAACAACAAACGGTGGTGACACCTAAAATGTCAATCGTGATTATGTCATCGTGAGAAACAGACTCTGGACTGCTCTGTCTCTACAAAACAGCAGATTTTGTTTCTGCCTCCTGAACACGCCCACTTCCACTCACAAGCGCTTCTTCTTTAGATTAGAGCTCTCAGTAATGAGTGGCTGACAGTCTGTTTAGAAAGACATGTTAACTGTGTGCCTAGAAGAGAGTCTGTTGTTGATGCTTGCAAACCCCCTCCCTCTCTCCTTCCAGTTTGTACAAGACAGCTCCAAGTGTATCATCACCCAAACACAGATAATCCTTACAGTTTACTTCGCTGCACATTCACACCCTCTTGCTCTCCGCCTGCCTATCTCTCTCTTTCTCTCGCTATCTATCTCACACACATACGATCTCACACACACATTGTGGTGAGTGTAACCTGGGCTCCCCTGTCTGTGTCGACAGGTGATTGATGAGTCTCTGGATGTTAAAGAAGTGGTTTACAGTGCAGAGAGAGTCAGCGTTATGCATGATGATGAGCTGGTGAGTATAGCGGCGCCCTCCACAGGGCTCTCTGGGGAACTGTAGTTATCCGTAGTGGGGAGAAGATGAAAGAAGGAGGGAGTGTGGGAGTGTGCAAAGATACCAGTTCTGCAGCTGATAACTGCCAAAATAAAATAAAACACAGCTTTGGAACAGACCCCAAATCCCCTCTCTTTGTTTTATTTGTATTTTTTTTACAGTTTTCTGTTCAGGCAAATATGTTTTGGTTATTTATGCATGGGTGCATGTTTGTTATGTGAATGTATCTGAATGTACACATTGAAAATCTCAGTTCATATGATGAATGTGAATCCACACAAACTGGGTGTGCTCAGTTTATGTGTGAAAAATCAGCAGTAAAAAAACAAAATCCCCAGTGGCTGTCTACATATGATTAGTTTGTGTCATATGTGCCAGATTACATTGTGAAGACAAGTGTAGGTGACTGTGGTTGCGTGTGTATACGAAATTGGCCAAGATATTACACAGTCTTCCACAAAGACACATTTCATGCATGTATACACACTATTCACAAGTCAATCGTGTCCTACCTCTGCAAAAAAGGGATGTTGTCCTGTGGTTTTATAAAATAACATGAGAATAAAGGCGTAATTCTCCTCTAGTTTTTTCAAAGCTCATTCGAGGAAGATTGATCTCCTTATTTCTCCTTGTAAATAAATTACTGGCTTATATTTTAAAGGGAAACTGGTGTATATATCAACCTGGGCGCTAATCTTGTATCTTTCCATTATGACTATTGATCGTGATAACAATTTACTCACCGCTTCCACTGGAGATATTTGATTTGGGAACACAGATTCCAGCAAGAACAATATCGATCAGGGCCAGGAGACAGAGCCTGCTACGGCTTTCAGAAAAAATTCAAATTACCAGAAATCACTGCAAACTGTTCTGTTTGAATCTGACTGAAAGTAAACACAGATAGTTGTGCTTTAGAAATCCCTGTAGCTGTGGAAGTGAACAGTGCAGCATAGCAGCTCCACTTCCAGGTCAACTTGACAGCTGCTGTATTTATGTGTGGATGCTGGTTGCAGACTTGCTCTTAGTTTAACTTGTGTGTACATGTTGGAGATCTGGCAGCAAACACAAGAAGACAGTTTGTGTCTGCAAGTTTCCAGATTGCAAAAGTTGAGTGTTAAATGTAGTTATTAATGTTATCATGATTATTGCTCATAATGGAAATTCATAACATAACAAGACCCAGATTAACAAATGGTCCACATACATTTTTTATCATATGACAGCATGATAACAATCATATGACAGCATGATAACAATCATTTAAAAGATTACCTGATTAAGGTAACTAGTATATGTGTTCAGCGTCTTCATTATAACAGCAAAGACAACTTTATTGTGTCTCTGTACACATATTGTCTCCTCACTGTTCTCTCTTTTCTTGTCTTCCTCTCACCCGTTCTACCTGTTAGGAGTCCTACCGCCCTCTGGGAGAGGACTTCAGCTTCGGGAGCAGTGCACTGATTGGCTTGCTGGTGATCGCGGTGGCCATAGCAACTGTGATTGTGATCAGTCTGGTGCTTTTGAGGAAGAGGCAATACGGCACCATCAGTCACGGCATCGTGGAGGTAAGCCACCTGTTATTTGGAGCACAGCGTGGGGATTTGGGCAGAGACTGTAAACTGCACACACCAGTGCTCTCAGTGAGCTGCCATCCATCTTATTATGAAGTGTCAGATTTAGATTAAATTATCAGGTCTTATGTAAATGGAGCATGGGTAAATGCAAAGCAAATTAAATTATTCTCCCTGCAGCATTTGAATACAACAGACGCAGCATGTTGTGCCTCTGGAGCACAGGTGCCCTTGTTGAGGTTAGCTATTAGTGTCATGTGTCTGTCTCGCAGGTTGACCCCATGCTGACACCAGAGGAACGCCACCTCAGCAAGATGCAGAACCACGGCTACGAAAACCCCACCTACAAATACCTGGAGCAGATGCAGATCTAACCAGAGCCTACAGGGGGCACTATGAGTCTGAGGACAGCAACCGAGGGGGAACATACTACTGACCAATAACATATGCTATTGTTAAAAGAAATCATTTGCATACATCCAAACTCCATTTACTGGTTTGTTCAAAACAATCCTTAAGTAATGCTACTACTTCTACTACTGCTACTATTGTACTATAGAGCTCTTTTTGATCATGTTTCTTTTGAAAAGGTGATGTATCTGCCATTTTGCATTATGGAAAATGTGATTCTGCAGATTTCTCTGTAATTATCAATACAGCTATCTCAGATCAAGATGTATAACATTTCTTCAGACATTTTCTTTATTTTTGAAAGTGAAAGGCAAATCAAGCAAAATTTCAATGTTTTTGAGTAGCCATCATCAAACCGGCATACCAGACACTACGCTTTAGTTTTCCATCATGCAAGTGTCATCCATGCAGTTTCTGATGGTTTTCTCCAAAAGAATAGGTGTTTTATTTTGTTCTTTTTTCCTCTCAATAGATTGCTTGTATATGAAGGTTCTTTGTACCAATTAAAATGTATAGTGAAACAACAAATGAGAAAAAAATGAAATCATGAATTATTTACTTTCCGTTCTTTGTTATGATAACAGACAAAATATACATATACAGTTTAAATATATATAAGAGTAGATGTTTTTATTCCACCTTCTTTTTTTTTCCTCCCAGAAAAGAGGTTATAAGTCGGTTTAGGGTTCTCAGCTTGGCGGTCATGAGTTGTGTTTGCAGGCACACTGTTAGAAAGAGACAGGGAAGGTGAACGTGTGCACAGACCCCCAGCTCGAACACATCACACAAAACCTACTCTGAACCCTTATGAAGTGAATGTGATAAATATCCCCTCCTACACACACAAACACAACCTTTTTATCAATAGGGAAACAGTACATTGATAGATTAATTAATAGCTATTGACATGTGTTACATAGTTGAATGTATTGTGGAATCTTTTTTTCCATACTATGTACCTGACAGGTTCCTATGTGGCTTTGATTTTTTATGCACTATCACAGACATTGTGACAGTGGGCGACGACATGCCACAAACTGAAAAAAAAGTGTTGTTTTTTGGTTTGTTTTCTTGTTTTTATTTTTATTTTTTACACAAATTGTCCGAAGCAAAAAACCAAGAACCAGAAAAGCAACTTTGAAAACTAATTTTTGGGGATGATGTACACACACGTTATTGGAGCAACTGTTGGCTTTGCTGGTCATAAAGCGTAGAACAGTCTGATAGACCAAAACAGGGCCGGCCCAGAGGTACAAAGGAAGTGAGCAGCTGCTTATGGCCCATCTGCCACCAGAAGGCCCCCAGATGAAGCTAAAGTGTACAAAACTTGGTGGATTTGGGGGAGCTAAACTGTGATTAATTCTGGGATCCTTTACAAATGCCAAACAACGAAGACATTTTGATTTTCTAACCCTGAACATATTGAATTTGGGGATCGTAACAAATCATTTTGAAGGCTGATTGATTTCAGGGGAACTATACAAAATTGTGCAATCTGGAATTTGGGATTTGGGTACCCAGAAAGGCTTGGGCCGGCCCTGGATCAAAGCCAATTGAAGACAACCTGGAGCTGGAGGGCTGTGCAGGCAGACAGAGACACACAGAAAGACAAGGCTTGGAGAGCTAACGTGTATTTTTACAAGTAGAGAATGACACAAGTAAAGTGAATCCTAGAATCCTCTTTTCTCTCTCTCTCTCTCTCTTAGTATTGTCTTTGTATGCCTGTATAGTTGATGTTGCAATCATGGCTTTTTTCCGGAGGATTACCTGTGGTGTGCATTGTTCTTATATGAAATGATATGATATATATTTTTAAGTTTGTTTTCTTTGTTTTCTATTTTTTCTCTTCCTGTGACAGTATCTCTGTATGTGACTGTCTCACTATGCACCCAAACGGCTTAAATCTTGTAACTGCCTGCTTGATTGTGGGAGGGGACTGGGAACTAATATAATATGCATATTAGTGATTTAAAAATAAATTTGATTGACACCAATGGAAACAGATTTATGGTTACAGGGGGGATACACATCAATAAACTCACAACTTCCATATGGACGTGTTGTTTTTTTCATGGATGGATGGACGGATGATGGATGATAGATAGATAGATAGATAGATAGATAGATAGATAGATAGATGTTTAAGTAATTATTATATAAACCAGGCAGCTAGATAAAATGAGCATTAAATTCTAAACAAGGACCATTATTTTAGGGTGGCAACTAATGCTTATTTTCATTATTAATTAATCTGCCAATTAGCCTATCAATCAAGTTTTTGGTACATAAAATCTCAGAAAAGTTAAAGAAATGTTCACCAACGTATTTAAAAGCCTGCTTGGTTGTTTGAGGGGACTGGGGACTAATATAATATGCATATTAGTGATTTAAAAATAAATTGGTTGACAGCAGTGGGAACAGATTTATGGTTACACAACAATAAACTCACAACTTCCATATAGATGTGTTGTTTTTTAATGAATAGATAAGGTAGCAACTAATGCTTATTTTCATTATTAATTAATTCAAAGTTAAAGAAATGCCCACCAAGTTGAGCTGTTTTGTCCAAAACCCCAAAATATTTAGTTTATTATCATAAAAGACAAAGAAAACCAGGAGATTTTTGATATTTTTTCAATGATCAATTTTTCAATATCAATCGTTTGAGCTCTATAGAAGTGTGTGTTTGTTTTGATTTAAATAAAATGAATCTCTTAATGTAAATGTTGTTGAGGGATGGCCTACAGTTGAGCAGTACAGTCTCTGATAACTGTATCAATCCGCCTCTCTTCAGCGGATCAATACAGCCCCTGAAATGAAAATGAAAAAACTGATTCCTTTCATCCCCACATATTTGGGGGATGCCGTTTTCTCAAACAGAAACTTATGGCTCATGATGAAAGTGACTCAGCAGAGGTGACTCATCATCATCATCATCATCATCACCATCCATTACACAAACACTGCAGCGTGACGCCCAGATCAGATCACATGACTGATACTAAAAATAGGCTGTGTGAAACCCACATCAATAAAAACGTTTACACAATATATAAATAAATAAATAAATAAATAAATATTAATAACGTTGTATGTGTTTTAATTGAACTACAAATGATTGAAGTTGAGAAATATGCTAAAATATAGTCCTCCTAGAGTTAATGGAGGGTTTTATTTAATGAAGCAACCTACTTTTCGGTAGTGTTTTCCATAAAAGGACATAAAGAAAAACACCTGTGGCAGGTAAACAGGAAGTGGCTACAGGTGTATGCGGGGGGGGGAGACACGCCCGATGAAACCTGAAGTTCCCGGAAAAGGTTTTTTTTTCTGTTGTTCTGTTTGAGTCCCACAGATAGCCGACATATTCCTCTCAGATAAACACCTGAGAACATCTCGACTGGAGAGGAGCCTCGGCTTTTAAAACGTGTCCTCTGGTTCTGTTCGGTTGTTTGCGCTCTCAGGTTGAATCGTTGACTCATCTGTCGGAGAGCAGCAGGCCTGCAGGTTCACCTCGACACAGCGACCTGTAGGCTCAGACACACAACACAAAATAACTCAAGAGGAGAAGTTCGGGGATAGAAGAAGTAGTTCGGGTGTTTTTAAAGTTGTATTTTTTGCTGTCTAGTCCAGGCATTGACCTCTTCATGGACTACATGGATAGTGGACTGAGATACACCCCAAAGTCGGTAAGAAACCTGTTATTCTTTAGGACTTCAACGCAGCTTAGATGGATGCTCAGTTTTAAATGTTAAATAATGATTAAATGTATTTTTATTCATGGATTTTAGTTGTTACCTGAATGACACTAACGTTGATTCAAGCTCTTTCGTAACATTGGCGCATATTTGCGGGATTATTGGGGGCGGGAAGTGAACCAAACTGCTGCAGAGACTAATTTAAAGTGATTAGATAAGTGTGTTAGTTAGATATAAATGAACCCACCCACAGAAAACCTGTCAGACATTAGAAAGGTCACCTTTGTTTTTTCATTCCACACATACATGTATACAGCCATACACACTCATCAGTCTGTTGTTTTGATGAGGAAATTGAAGAAAACCTGCTTTCATTTCCTTGCCAAGCTTGTGTACTGATTAAAGGCTGTGTTAGCACTTTAATTTGGTGTTTTTCAAACAGTTTTAAACCTCACATTCCCATGAGAGCCCCTATGAGGCTGCACGACCCCCAGAATGACTTATTCTGATAAAAGAAAATCACATCTGGATAGTTTTGAATGTACACATTGTGATAGACAGTCATAGTATGTCAAATCATTGTCTCAGTTCAGTTAAGAATGAGAAAGAATCAGATATCATAAGAAGTACTTGGATCTGGTGTTCGTTGGCCCATGATGTAACTCAGATTTCCTAGTAAGCGGAACAGGTTTCTGAGCTTTTCTGATAACCACCAAGCCCACAAGCATCTTGACTCATTTTCTCTGGTACCTTATTTCCAAGAAGTTAGCAAAAATGAAAAAAAGATGTACTGAGACGTTTTCCCTCCTGCAGCATACAGTCGAGATAACACTCCAGAAGCTGTCAACCTTTAAACAGAATCAAAACTTTAGATAAGACCTTTTTTCAAGTAGGGATCTGAATGTGTATCTCTCTCTCGGACGCCTGCCGTGAAAACATTCAGGCACGTTCCAGAGCTTCATGGGCTCGGGTCCTCAGCCGACCGGGGTTGACGCCTGAATTCCTCCGGGTTCCTCTGCCCTGTTGTGACTTGTTTACTCGAGTCCTTCTCCTCTGCAGAACATCCATACGAGATGTCTTCACAGCATCACAGTAGGGTGTTAAACACAAGGCATTATGTGAAAATGCCCTTCAGTCTCAGAGGATTTGTCCTCCAGGGCCCAGCGGAGCATGGTCTAACACAGTGAGGCTGGGTTATATTTCAGTGAAACGATATGTATTTGGAATAAAAAGAAAACGGCTGTTAAAGATGGACAAAATGAGGTGCGTTTTGTGTGTATAGGAGTGTTTATTTAAAGATTTCCACCTAATTTCAGGCTTCTTTAAGAGTAAACATTTACATTTCTGCTACATTTGAAGAGTTATGAGTCCTGGTTGTTTTGAAAGACTTCTTCATAAGGAGCATGGGGTGCTGTGACATGTCTTCTCTGCTTCTTAATTTACAATCGATTTCCCCTTTTCGATTTGTAGCGTGTCACTTTTAAACAACACCTCAGGCTTGTGATATTTAGTTAATAAACATAAAAGAGCCCCCAAAACTGGAGGTAATATCCACAGACAAGACAAGCTTTTTAAAATGAGAATTTAATACGACACATGCAAAAATTACCATTCTGTCAAGGCACTACCTTTTCAATGCTTGAGTTGTTTTGCACGCCATTATAGGTGCAATGTAATTTGTTCTTGTCATGAGTGTCAGGTTGATAGAGGCGGGAAGAAAGTGTTGGTTCATAAAATAGCTGATGGTGTCACGGTTCTGCAGATAATCTTCTAGGGAGTAAAAAAAGACGGGCACAAAAGAGAGCCATAGGAATGATGTTTGGATTTTTTTTAAAACATCCCAAAGCTTTTAAGATGATCTGCTGTTGGCTAATTTTTGTTGTTGTCCTATACAACAGCACAGCGAGCACTCACAGAAACTTGTTGTGTTCCACGTCAGACCTGTGAGTGCCTCGCTCCCAGCAGGTTTGACAGGATTTTACAGGGTGAAACCTTTGTACTCCCTCCCCCCTCCTGTCTCTCCTCTAGAAGGTAACTACAGAGCCGTGACTCATGCATAAAGTTTCCTTCTAATTCATTAACAGTGCCAGACGCTGAAACTCTCCGTCCTGTCTATTTATGAGCAGATTTTAAATGAAAATGTTATTCCGATTTCTTGATATTAAAAAGTTAGTCCAAAGAAAAAGCATTGTGTCATGTTTAAGAATATAGTTGCACAGTTGGACCCTTATTTTGTTGGTCACCACAGGCTGGGACATTCCGAAAATACACAAGTACCTACCTGCTGTCGGCTGCTGTCACTTATCTCCAGTTTATTATCTACCCGGGCAGAGAAAAGACAGCCACCTCTATTCTGTCTTAAAGAACAAACACAGTCCACAGTGTCAGTAGGGGGACATCCTTAAAGGGAAAAGTTTTTATAGCTTTATGTCAACAAATGTTTTCACTCTCCTGTCCAATAGTTAGAAACATTATTTGGATGTGGTTGTTGTTGTTGCCTTTATATAGGCCTGTCGGATTGATGTATTGATCATTCACCCACACAACTGTCTGTCTGTCTTCCAGGACAAAGACTGGGACACTTCGGTCCAGTTCCTGCCAGCATCAGATAACAAAAAGCTTGAGAAGAAAAAGGGTCCAGGGAAGGTCGGGGCTGTGATCGGTGTGGTGATCTTTGCTGCTGTTGTTGCGCTTATGACCGGACTGCTCGTCTGGCATTTCCACTGTAAGAACTTTACTTAATATGAATTAGATTAATACCAACCCATGAGACAAATAATAGACTACAGCAAATCTCACAGAAAATATGTTATTAAATGCACATGGAAACTGTCTCTGATTGTCTCTGCAATCATGATAGCCTAATAAGAATATGACAGTTACATTATATACAAGTAACCTAATTAGTCCTGCTTGTAGTATGGTGATTCTTTTAAGTTAAAGTCCTTTTTTGTAAAATGTTGTACATTATTTTGTTCAAATGCATGTTATTTGTCTATACTAAACCTAAAGGTATTGTTTTAAACATGTGCATCAAAATACCCCAAAAGTATGGGATTTGCCAGATTCTATACATTTTTGAGTATTCTGTGAAGTAGATGATGAGAAAACTGTTTAAAAAGGCCTTTCTGCACATTTTTACTAATTTTTCTAAATAAAAATACTGCATCCACATTAAAACAGTTTGGAGATATCCTTTTAACAAACAGGACCAACTGACTTCTTAGGTGGAGGTAAAGATACAGATCAAAAGAAGCAGAAAGCATATGTTTGCTGTCCTCTTTAAGTTCCTTCTGATAAAATAACAAAAACACATGAGCACACAGGTTTTTGATAAATCATGTCGTGTTCGTAGGCAAGTTGGAGCTTGATGCTGCTTTTTTTTGTTTGATTATTTGCACATGCAAATGATTGAAACCCCGAAGGAGAGATTAAAGCTACATCCGTTGAAACAAGTGCACCTGAGGGACTAAAAAACATTTTGTGACACACTAAGAAAAGTGAACAAAGCAAAAAGTCAGATGAAAAGTACCAAACACCAAAAAGGAGAGAAAGTAAAACAACTCTTGTGCAGTAAGCGTGTAGCTGTGTGTATTCAGTGTCGTCTGTGTGATCCTGCAGTCCGTAAAGATGTGCGTGTCAAGAAGATGTACAGCGGCTCCATGCGGATCACCAACCAGGTGTTTGAAAACGCCTACGAGAACTCCAACAGCACCGAGTTCAAGGCGCTGGCAAAGAAGGTGACTTCACAGGTAAGACTGCTGCTCAAGCCTAAAAAATGAAATTTATTCTGTGTCAACAATTCTGGTCTTTGAAACAACATCCATTCATACCTGGCCGCTCCTCTATCTTTCAGCTTAAAGCCATCTATTCTAAAAGTCCACAGTTGGCCAAGTACTATGTTGGTTCTACAGTTCAGGCTTTCAGGTAAGGCAGTGAAATAATAATACATTAAGCTCCTTTATCATTACCTCTAGCAACGGGATCATGTTTCCATTCCTGTTTTTCAGTGCGTGTGCGGGTTTGCAGGATATTTAAACAACAGAATGAACTGAATTTTGTAGGGGAACTAGGCCGCGGATCCAGGATTCAGATGCATGCAGATCTAAAGGCGCTACCGTTTATAAAACACTGATTTATGAACATTTTCTGTTGGTTTTATAAGAAGATTTTTATGTCTAAAACTGGATGGGATTTACTGTTTATCCTCAGAGTTTCAGTTTAGTATGAATGGTATCAGTCTGTAACATAAACCAATTTGTTCAGAGCATAGAGCCACGCTACTGAAAAACAAGATCACCAAACAAAAAAGAATATAACAGCATGACCCTTTTTAGTATATTAATATATTTTATTTTTTACTTTCCTCCGCCTTTATACTATTTAATTCTTGTGTCATTGCTCCTAGTGAAGGCAGCGTTATCGCCTACTACCTGTCTGAGTTCAGAGTCCCCACGGGCCAAGAGGCAGCCGTCGACAGCGCCATGACTTCAATGGACAAGCTGGTGGACAAAGAGCGGCGCAGCTCGTACAAGGCTGGAAACGATCTGGTCTTTGAAGATGTGGTGTCTTCAGGTAGAGTCGTGTGTGATTCAGTCCATATCCATAATGCTGTTTTGCTTGTGATTTGTTTTAGAGCCAGTTGTCTAGTTCTGTGGGGACTTTATTGTTTTGCTGTCAATACCCACATCTGAGTTATTTGCCCGTTCTTTGTTTTTGTCTTTCATCTCACAGCACTTGATGCCCGCTTGTTTTCAACATCATTCAGCAGTAAGTACTCGGCTTGCATCTTTGATTTATTCTACTGGAGTTATTTTTGACAGCTCACATATATGTATATATCAGGGAAAACCATGTCTAACATAGTTCCTGGGGTTTATCATTGCTCTGACCAGATTATTATCTAGTGTCACTTGTTACAGTAGATCATTTATCTGACAAATAGTTGGCTGACAACAAATAGTTTTGTTTTCAGCTCATCCTTCTACCCTGCAAGAATGAAGTATTATGTCAAATTATATTCTTCAGAAAATGACATTCTGACTTATAAACATGTAGTCTTGTCATATTTGGGTGTGCATTTATTATCCCTAATGAGTTTTAATAAGAAATGCAAATCTTTAGGGTGTGTACAAGCAAGAAATGCCTGTAAAATATTGCTGCTCTTTATTTGGCAAAAGCGTAATTGTAATTTATTTGCCTTTTTAGTCCACTGTTTCATCATATCCAGAAAATGTAATGTAATTTTAGACAGTGGTCACAGCTGTTTGGTTTTATTCATTGTAAATATCAGCATAGTCATATCAGAATACGTTTGTAAACACATTGTTATTTCATTTGCAAAGATAAGTGGGCCTCTTTAGTCTTGTGATAGTGATTTACAAAGTTTAATGTGAACGCCACTAAAAGTGATTGTTTCTGTCTCAGGATTCTTAAAGTTTTCAGAACATGCAAAGCCCAATAATATCGGGCAAATCCAGTCCCCCGGCTTCCCTAACAGTCCGTATCCCCCCAACACCTTCATGGAGTGGCAGCTGAGAGCGGACCCCAACTACGTCATCAAGCTCGCCTTTGACACGATGAATCTGGAAGGGAACTGCAAGAATGACTTTGTCAAAATCTACGACTCCCTGGTGGCCATTGAGAGCCGCGTTATGGAAGAGTGAGTTTGGCATTTGCCTCGTCTAAACACACCTTCAAGCAGATGAATTACTCTCCTGCCTCCTGCACTCTCATTTTCATACAGTGGTATATTGTACATGCTTTTATATCCCCATGGAGAGGGCTTTATCATGTATGTAAGGCCCTCTGCTGGTCAGATGCTGTGCTTCTGAAGGGCTCTTACTGTACATAAAGGTGCAGCTTCCTAACATTGCCTTAGTTAAGCTTCATGCTAGAATAATAGCACTTGCAAAATTACAGTTTTATCCAAATCTGGGAGCAATTCAGCTGAAAAGTGAAAGTGTTTGACCTTTTTAAAACCGGAAAAACAAACAAACATGCAGCCAAGAAGCTATCAGGAAATTTCCAGGAAGAACTTTCATGTGTGCGCAATGAAATCATTAGCTGCATTCTTTCATGGTAGAGATAAATTGCCTCAGTGACAGCGTGTAAGTGACCCAGATTGACACCACGTGATACTTTTACTTGTCAGCGTAGTGGAAAAGGATGGTTTTTTTTTTAGCCTTTTAATATAATATAATTCAATAATAAAAAAAATAATAATAATTTAAAAAATAATACTACAAATTTCAAATACACAATTTCTAAAGAATGAATTGATCTTATGGGCAGTGTTTTTTAATGGCATTTGGAGCAGGCGAGAAGTATTGTGTTCAAAGTGCCGCAATATCTTTCAATTGCATATTAACATAGCATCACAAATAATCAAATATTAAGCTTAGCATTTATGAGTTATGCAGTGGTCTATTCATAGAAAAGTAAACAGGCTATGTTTTCTGCGTAAGGAAACTGTACTTTTTAGCGTTCATTGTTGTTTCCTTGGACACAGTGAATTCATAACAAGGCTGCTGGGAAAATTACATTATGTAACTTTTTTCAACTCCTTTTCGGTTCTATAATAATGCAAGTATAGGTAGCACCGCTTAGTTTACTTCCTCTCTGGGTAGAGACAGTGGAGCATTGTCCAACTTTCTCAGAGAGAGAGTGGAATGAGCATAAATGCTTTCCGAGGGCTGGTTTGACAATCTTAGAATAAATACATTTCTTGGTTTCTTACAGGATGTGTGGGTACTACTCACCCAGTGAACCACTGACCTTTCTGTCCTCTGGTAATGTCATGCTGGTGACAATGGCCACAAATGAAAAGAAGAACTTCCCAGGTTTTAGAGCACAAGTCTCACAAATCCAACGTGGAAATAAAGGTAGGAACTAATGCTTTGGTGAGTCCTAATTGAAGCTCTTTTGTTATGAGCTGCACCATAAATGTTTAGTATTTGTGCAAATGCTAACACATCATTTTGTTTTGTTTTTTAACAGCTACGACATGCGGTGGCCAGCTGAGGGCGGAAAAGGGCAGCTTCGCTTCCCCCAACTTCCCAAATTACTATCCTCCCCGGACTTCATGTCAGTGGTCGATCCAGGTGAGATGTCTGCACTGACACAGCTATTGTGATATGTTTCACACAGGTTTCAGTTCTCTTTTGCTCCTCACAAAGTCTCATTTAGTTTCTACTCATCTCTGTCAATCTTTAAGGTCCCTGATGGTAAGGCGGTGAAGTTGACGTTCAAAAAGTTCCTCTTGTCTGAGCCGGGGGAGGAAAAGCGTAAGGACTGTCGCAAAGACTACGTGGAGGTCAACGGAAAGAAGTGAGTCCCTGCTTGTATGTCTAAAAATCACGTAGGAATTCCGTAAGACGGCAGACATGTCACTGCTTGTGCGTCTCTTCCTCAGACTGTGTGGAGAAAAGCCTGATGGAACTGTGACGGAAACCAGCAACACCAACACAATGAGCGTGCTGTTCTTCTCTGATGGCTCCTATGTGGACCGAGGTTTCAGTGCAGAGTTCGAGGCCATCGACGTCACAGACCGTAAGCGATTCAGTTTCTTCCAGATGGTTATTTCTTGACACTAGGCCAGTGTATCTGACGTTAATCCTGTCATCCACAGCTTGTCCACAGCAGTTCCAGTGCAGAAACCAGCGCTGCATTAAGTTAGACCTCAAGTGTGACGGCTGGAATGACTGTGGAGACATGAGCGATGAACTGAACTGCAGTAAGTAATATTTACACAGATTATAGTCAGCCTGATTTGTACATCATTGTAATTACTCTCTATGCCATAAGCACACCAAACTAACTAAGTTTACCTGTGTTTTCCTCCAGAGTGCAATGAAAAGGATATCACTTGTAAAAATGGGTTGTGTAAGCCCATGTTCTGGAAATGCGATGGCGTCGATGACTGCGGAGACCGCACAGACGAGATGGACTGTGGTAAGACCTGTCGACATTAAGGTCCTTTATAGAGGATGTATTTATGCATGAGCATTCAAAAGGTTGTCGGTCAGATCTCTCATACATATCTGTTTCTCTTGTTGTCTAAGGTGGATGTTCATCCGGACAAATAACATGCAAGAACAACAAATGTGTTTCTGAGAAGAATCGCTGTGACGGCAGTGACGACTGCGGGGACGGATCAGATGAGCTCGACTGCGGGAGAAGTAAGTAAATAAGTAAATTAAAACATCTTAAACTGCATTGCAAATGTGAAATTAACATCTAAGTTTAAACTGTTGCACATAATTGATGATGGTGATATGAGATTTTTGTTTCATAGTTTGAATTTGATTGTTCTCCCTCTCCCAGCAGCATCTGGTGTAAGCTGCACTGACCTCACATACAAATGCAAAAACAATAAATGCATCAATAAAGTGAACCCAGAATGTGACGGAACACCTGACTGCGAGGATGGATCCGACGAGGAGAGCTGCGGTACGTGACGCACAAAACCTCAGCAGCTGTATGTGCTTTGTCTTCGATTAGAAACTAGTTATTATTGCCACCTGCATTGTTACCATACGTGACAAAACAGGTGTGACCTTCCACCCACTTCAGGCATCACAACAAGCTGCAACACGCCGGCCCCGTGATTGATTGATTGTTTTCTTTGTAGACTGCGGGAGGAATATGTTCAAGACGTCGCGTATTGTGGGCGGTCAGGATGCAGAGCAAGGGGAGTTTCCCTGGCAGGTCAGCCTCCACGTCAAGACTTTTGGTCACGTGTGCGGAGCCACCATCATCAGTCCACGCTGGCTGGTCACCGCTGCCCACTGTGTGCAAGATGACGGCAAGATAAAGTAACGTGTTTCTTTATGCTTCATGTTCTCACTGGCACCTAGAAATCTTCTTTTTTCTGCATGATGTGACAAATCGGTGTTCATACTAACAGCTTCCTCAGGGTGAAATCTGGAGTCAAATGTATTTGCAGCTCACTCACTTTTACATCATTCAGTCTTCATATTGCACATATTGCACATATTTAGCAGATGCACTTATACAAAATGAATTGAAATGAGTGCAACAGTAGAATGACTGAATTAATGAAAGTCCACTAACCATGTATTATTCTACTGGCCACATTATTTTTGAGCCGTCTTTAGACAAATAAAAGTTGTCTCCAAATTCTGCAACAGTGCTTGAGTTACTTAAATTATGTTATATTCATTATTATATATACAGTTAAATATAGTGTTCACACAAACACAACAATAACTATTATAACTACTAGAGTTATACTCCCTAGTTTTGTCTTGAAAAAAAAACAACATAAATATGTTTAAAGGCCTCAATTCATTCTGAAAGTCAGCTGTGAGTTCAGTTGTTTGACTTTGTTCTGTAAACAGTTTGTCACATGCAAACTGAAACCTTAGACCTCCTGTGTTTTTACTAATGACAGCTCAGGTGTGTGCATAAATAATTTAACACACATGAAACCCTTCCAGGCCCTCAGTGCATGTTTTAGAGCTCCTACCACACTAAGCAAATATACAGCTGTCATAAATAATACCTTGATATTATGTTCTTTATACAGCCGATATCCTACTGTAGCTTCATGTTTGTGTGTATTTAGGATTTAGTGGCATCTAGTGGTGTAGTTGCAGATGACTTTTTAGACACTTTCTAGAGTCAGTGTTTGGTTTGTCCGTTCTGGGCTACTGTAGAAACATGGCCGTTCAACATGGAAAGCAACTTGCTGCATCTGTAGAAGCCTGATTTTAGGATAACAAAACCATAACAGTCCCTACATTCAGGTGATTATACACTCGTGAAAACATAGTTGTGCATGTTATATTCCATTTCTGCCAATAGATTCTCCTAAATGTTACTCACTGGACCTTTAACAGTGGGATGTTCCAGTAGAACAATAAATATTGCCTTTTAAATTGCCTTCAGTTTGCCTTCAGTTTACTTTGGATACAGTCTGAGTCATTATACTCTGCCACACTCACTGCCACTTAACTGCAACAGTAAATGACCCCTGAACCAAAGCCTAACTCAGTTTTCTCCTACATATTTTCTAAGGTGATGCTTATGCCACATGATGTGGCTGTTGATGGTTATCCAAGATTGAGAATGAACTTTGTGCTCTGTTTTGTGTTCTCAGATTCTCCCAGCCTGGCACTTGGGAAGCTTACCTCGGCCTTCACACCCAGGGTGGTATTGCAAGTGTCGTAGCGAAGAGGAACCTGAAGCAGATCATACCCCACCCTAATTACAACGCATACACCTTTGACAATGACATCGCCCTGATGGAGCTGGACTCTCCTGTCACATACTCTGACTACATCAGGCCCATCTGCTTGCCATCTCCCCAACATGATTTTCCAACTGGCAGCACTGTGTGGATCACCGGGTGGGGCGCCACAAGAGAAGGAGGTGAGTCCCTGCAAACAATAAACCTTGTGTTTTCTCATTTTGATAAATACTGAGGCCCCAACTTTAACTGAAGCTGTAAAAAATATCCAGGGAGGAGAAGGATCTCAATCAGTTTCAGTTCCTTGTTTGTGAGTTCTCGATGTGAGTAATAGAAGTGGTAGTAGATGATTTTACCAGAGATGCAATTGCATCCCCTGGAGGTCAGATGGAATCATTCAAATTTTAACTCCTAAATAAAGAAAAAACATAAAATGATCTCTAAATAAATATATTTAGGCTTTGCTTTGTGTATTTAATTATCACATTTATTGTAAATTCAAATGTATATGTACAGTATGTTTTACAAGTAATGATATGGTGGATTTTGTGGTTGTTTGTACTGTGTTTTCATAATTTGATAAAATGTGTGTGTGTGTTTAGGATCTGCTGCAAAGGTGCTCCAAAAGGCCCAGGTCCGAATCATCAACTATGAGGTGTGTAACGGCTTGATGAATGGGCAGCTCACGTCTCGGATGTTGTGCGCTGGAGTGCTGAGTGGAGGAATCGATGCTTGTCAGGTAAAATAAAAAACAGTCCCTTGAACCCTGATTTCTCTGTTTCTGTTTCTCTCTGAATAACAGACAATGTTTTACAAAACAGGGGATATAGATGTTTTATCAACAGACAAATGTAACTGTTTGTTGTTTGTTCATAACATGACCACTGAGAAACATTTTTAATTGTAAAAATTGTGATATTAAGGAGAGAGGGGAAGCAGGAAAAGGTGAAAGAGGCAGAGAGAGAAGATAATTGGAAAATAGAAATTGTGTTCCACACGGCCCCAGTGTCGTACGTCTATGCTAACATGTACCTGTGTGTGTGTGTGTCCTTGTGTATTTGTGTATTTGTCTCTGTTAGGGCGACTCTGGCGGCCCTCTGTCCAGTCCAGCCGACAGTCGTACGTTCCTGGCAGGAGTGGTCAGTTGGGGTGATGGCTGTGCCCGTAGGAATAAACCTGGCATCTACACAACAGTCACCAAGTTCCGTGGCTGGATCAAAGAAAAGACGGGAGTGTAGACCACTGCAGAACGGTCCAACACGGATCAGGACATGAATGCAGACTGAAGTACCACAGAACTGATTTTTGCTTCGGTCAAACGCCACTATGACCTTCCAGCTGATGTAGTGGCCTTGACTCCGTGGTAGTGTTTGCTTGAAGAGCAACTGCAGCACATTTTATGTCCACTGTGATTTTTATGAGGGTGGGTTTGATGACATGTTTTTAAATGTAAATAAATGTTTTATTTTTGTGTGTGTGTGTGTGTGTGTGTGTATTTTATTTTTTTTGCTGTTGTTGTTGGCATGTTTTTAATGGAGAATAATGTTATGTGCCTCACAAGAAATAGATTTTAGGCATGATTGTTACACACACATATGAAATGTGCGTCCTTGTACTCTGTTGTCCTGTGTTTTATTGGTAGCCAGCATAAGAATTTCCTTGTTGTCTCTGTTCTAAATTTTATAAATTTAAAAACAAAATGACAGCAAGCTCGTTCCATCATACCTCCTATGGCTTGGTATCTTACGCATTTTATTATTAGTTTTTAATCCATCAGAAATCCCTGAAAAGTTACTGATGTTCACTTTTGAAAGCATTAGCATTCCCATCATGGATGTGAACTGCATTTCTATAACAGAGTAAATTGGTAGGGTTTTGTTTTAGTTTAATCTTCCATGTTTAATGGGCTAATATGACCTCTCTTCCATTCAGCACAATATTTGTACAGTCTAGTTTAATTTGTCTCAAATCTGTGTAAATGTGTATTTTATAGCAGATGTTTTTAAATAAAATATTTCTGATATATCCTCCAATTCTTTGTATTGTGTTTTCATGCACTGAGTTGCTTTTCTTTTGTGGATGACTGCTTTGTGTTGTGTTTATTTCCTCTGTAATATTTCTGCACTTCAGTGAGACACTGTGAAGAGACTGGATGGAGACTGACAGTGTCTGTGATGGACATTACATATGCATGAATACGAAGAGTACTCTATTACCAAAAAAATAAAATCTATTTGATCATACAACTTGCAAAAATATAAATATAAATATAGAAATCATAAACCATCTTTAAAAGATTTTGAATACATCAGACCAAAGCTATTCAAACCTTAACTGATTTATGATTTCTGTCCCCTGACATTATCTGATAAAGTATATGACTGTCTGTGTTTACCTTCGGTTTGTTAATTAGCTAAAATAAATAAATACAAATAAAGAAATGTCATTTCACCCCGGAACAAATCCGAGTAGCTACCTTTTTACCGGAAGGTTTACATGAACTGAGCGGAAGTGGTCCCACAATGTTATTGTTCCCCAGTTGTTCTGAGCAGATGCGGCAGAGTTTGTCCAGTTTTTATTCCGCAGTTATTCTTTTTATTACAGCATTGTCTGATACTTTAATGTGCAGCAGTTTAACCCCACGTTAAGGACAGACTGCTCTCACTCTCATGTCGTATATTATTGGTAAACATGGTCAGTAAGTGACAGTAAATATGGACCCGGAGCGGAGGAGAGACAGCCGGAGCTGGGACTGGGACAGCCCGCACTGCCGAGCACAGCTGGACCAAATCTTTTTCCGCAAGCATGACTACATCCAGACGGGCAGCCAGGAGCACAAAGAGTTCTGGGCTTTCTTCGACCGCTTTCAGAGGTTTAAGACAAAGAGGGACATGTCTGGGTCAGGAAGCAGCCGGAGAGAGGACACCGAGGAGGGGAAAGACCGGAGAAAGACTGCAAAGGTAGATCTGGGTCTTCCTAAAGAGTATGACGCCCGCTACAGGATTAATGTGTCTGTGTGCACCAGGGACGTCGAGGACCGCCTGGGGAAGTCAGACCACAGAAGTAGGCAGAGGTCTTCGGGTCCAGGCAGCCAGGAGGTCTCGGACTGCCGCCTGGCTCTGCTGCATTTCCTGGACTTCAGCCAGAGGCAGAGTTTTGGAAAACTGGCCAAGCTTCGCAGGGAGCAGAAGAACCTGCCCATCTTCCAGTACCGGGACCGGATAGTGGAGCTGGTGCGACTGCACCCTGTGGTTGTGGTGGCAGGGGACACAGGCTGTGGGAAATCCACCCAGGTACCTCAGTATCTTCTCTCAGCCGGCTTCAACCACATAGCCTGCACTCAGCCTCGACGTATTGCCTGTATATCCCTCGCAAAGAGGGTCAGCTTTGAGAGTCTCAATCAGTTCGGCTCAAAGGTTTGTGATGAACAGTCAAACAACACGTTGAAGCACTGGCCAGACCATAAAAAACACAGAAACACAGGAAATCAAACAGATAACATTTGTATAAAGTAATAAAATATATGTATTTTTGCAGGTGGGGCACCAGATTCGCTTTGAGACCACCCGGACCGCCGCCACCAAACTGCTGTTCCTGACCGAGGGGCTGCTGCTCCGACAGATCCAGCAGGACAGGACTCTGGCTCAGTACGAGGTGGTGATAGTGGACGAGGTCCACGAGAGACACCTCCACTGCGACTTCCTGCTCGGGGTCCTGCGCTGTCTGGTGACCGACCGCCCGGACCTGCGTCTCATCCTCATGTCGGCCACCATCAACATCAAACTTTTCTCCGACTATTTCGGCAGTGCTCCTGTGCTGCAGGTACCAGGCAGGCTGTTTCCTATACAGGTGAGCAGAGGACAGCAGCGATCACGGACAAAGGACCACAAAACAGCCATTCAATCAGTGTGTAATGAATCAAATACACAGTGAATTTGTCTTGGTTTCCTGTATTAAGGTGATATACCAGCCCATTCCACCTGAGGAGCAGCCGTCACGCTCAGAGAAACTGGATCCCAGACCGTACCTGCGCATCCTGCAGGGCATCGATCAGCGTTACCCTCTGGAGGAGCGCGGCGACCTGCTCATCTTCCTTAGCGGTGTGGCGGAGATCTCCACCATCCAGGAGGCCTGTCAGGTTTATGCCACGCACACGAGTCGCTGGATAGTCCTACCGCTGCACAGCACGCTCTCACTGGCCCAGCAGGATAAGGCACAGTCAGCTTTGTTTGGATTAGAATCGGAAATCTGATATGTTTGCTGTGTTTATTTAGCTGTTCTAATTCTCTGTCCTCATGTTATTCCTCAGGTGTTTGACATTGCTCCTCCTGGGGTGAGAAAGTGCATCATTTCCACCAACATTGCAGAGACCTCAGTTACAATAGATGGAGTGCGCTTTGTTGTGGATTCAGGTAAGGAACTAAAACGTCTAGCTGGGGATTAACTTTGCCGGAGCTACCAATAAGTCCATCCTTGGCTCAGACCACATGAATGGATTGTTTTGTTTTTTATTTTTTTCACAGGAAAGGTAAAGGAAATGAGTTTTGATCCTAAGGCCAAGATGCAACGTCTGCAGGAGTTCTGGATCAGCCGAGCGAGCTCTGAGCAGAGGAAAGGGCGCGCCGGTCGTACAGGTCCAGGAGTGTGTTACCGACTGTACGCTGAGTCTGACTACGATGCCTTCGCACCTTATCCTGTGCCAGAAATCCACAGAGTGGCTCTGGACTCCCTCATTCTTCAGGTAACAGCGTCCTGTAGAAAGCAGTTCTATTCCCATAGTTAAATTCTTGCTTTATTTATGCTGTTTTGTTTGTGCAGATGAAGAGCATGTGTCTTGGAGATCCACTTTCTTTTGTCTTCATTGATCCACCTCCAGCTGCTAGTATTCAGACTGCAGTTACTTACCTGAAAGAGCAGGGGGCGCTAGACGGTCGCAGTGAACTGACCTCTATTGGTAGTTTGCTGGCACAACTGCCCGTAGATGTGGTCATAGGTAAGATTCATGATGTTTCACTTGCAGTAATTATACAACATATCACAATTAATTTACCAATGACATACTGGAGTTTAAAATGCTACACATACAGTAGCAGCTTTAACCAGCAGTGACATCTGAAGTGTGTTTGTGTTCATTCAGGGAAGATGCTGGTGTTGGGCTCCTTGTTCAACCTGGTGGAGCCCGTGTTGACAGTGGCAGCAGCCCTCAGCGTTCAGTCACCTTTTCTGCGCAGTTCGCAGCACAACCCAGACTGCGCCACTGCCCGCCAGCCCCTGCACAGCAACCAGGGAGACCCCTTCACCTTGCTCAACACCTTCAATGCCTGGGTGGAGGTCAGTAAGGGAAACATTATGTGACAGTGGCCATTCAAAACAAACCAGATCAACAGTGTAACAGCTGGAATATAAGATTGCCTTCATTGTACATGAACCTGTTCACCTTTGAACTCAGATGAAGGGAGAGAGAGGTAGTGGCTCGAGGAAGTGGTGCAGGAGGAGAGGCCTGGAGGAGCAGCGGCTGTATGAGATGGTCAACCTACGTAGACAGTTCAAGGTGGGCCGCTAACACAGAAAACTATTTTATGAATAAAGTTTATGTGAACACTGTTTCACAATATGAGCTCTCTCTCTCTGGTTAACAGGAATTGTTGAGGAGCCATGGCCTGCTGGAATCAGAGCACAGCGCTCCCTCTGGTAGTGACCGTGGGAAGCGCAGGGAGAGGCTGACAGAGAGGAGGGAGCTGCATCAGCTGAAGAGAGATCATGAACAGCAGGAGAGCGGCAGGCGTAAAGTCCTGAGGCTGGACGAGGGCCAGGACGGAGAGTTCTCCTCAGGATCAGACACAGAGCAAGCAGGCAGAGGCAAGAAGGACAAGCAGGGATCAAAACAGAACATGGACATACAGGTGAACTCAGAATACAGTGTAACACAGATAAAGGTTACTACAAAGCAGCCCTCACCCTCACCACCAACATTTAACATTAACAAACAAATAAATGTATGTAAAATCTATGTTTAAATACTGTTACACAGCAATTTGAAGAAAAACTTAGAGGAGAGTTTTGTGGGTCTAGAATTGATTAGAAGAAGAAAAGGTGGAGAGGACATTATCTTTGTATAAAGGGTAAAAGGGCAGCATATATGGTATAGAGGCTAGTAATCTTTACGAGGGTGGATATGTTTGTTTCTTTGTGTATTTCGAGACAATTACACTCTGACTGATCTCCCCATGGCGCTCTTCTGTCTGCAACAGGAGGTGAAGTTCAAGTTGCGTCACAATGTGTCAGAGCTGCAGGAGGCGGTGAGTGTCAGTCAGGACATGTCATCCCGCCAGCAGGCTTTGCTCAAGCTGCTGCTTTGCCGAGGCCTCTACCCTCAGCTGGCAGTGCCTGATGAACACAACTCCAACCGCAAGGACTCTGAGCAGGTGAGGACTGCTGCTGCACCCACACCAGCTTCTAACGATACAACAAAGGGGAAAAGCTTGTGTCAGTAAACCAGTTTCAATAGTGACTGAAGAAATTATGTAGGGTGAAATATTCCACTTTCACTGTTTGATTCTACATTGTTTAGGTGTTTCACACAAGGAATAAGCATGGAGTGGTGATCCACCCTACCAGTGTGTTTGCCAGCGACCCAGAGGTGTTACACGTCCCCGAGAATGACACCAGAGAAATGGGTAACAACTTCTATTCAAGTATTATATGACATAAATTATATGAATAAATCACCTTAAATAATTACCCTATTGTCGAGACTATTTGAAACTTCTGTTTCGCTTTAGTGGTGTGGTTGATACTAACCAAAAATGTGTCTTTTTGAAAGTGACTTACTTTGAAATCTAGAAAAGAAAACAGAGAAACAGTGGCTGCCATTTTTCTGATCCTGATCCACTGATGGAGTCTGTTTGTTGTTTCCTTTTGTATGTCTCTTCCTTTCACTCTTATTATTGTGCATGTCTCTTAACATATCTCATCTGTCTCTCCCTCTTTGTCTCCGCTTCCTGCCTGAAGGTCCTGATAGGAGGGACAGCAGCAGACACCAGCTGCTAGCCTTCGTCACTCTGTTGGAGACCAACAAGCCCTATTTGTCCAACTGTGTGCGGGTTCCTGCACTGCAAGTTAGTACCAGATGTTGGATTACCTTGTTTCCACCACAAACTGCTAGATGTTTGGTTTTTTTTTAGATTATCTTGGATTATTATAACCTGACATAGGAACAGTAAACCTATATGATCCAGTCTTTGGGTTTATCTGATCACTAATCACTCTACTAGTGTGCTTTTTGAGTTTTCTGTTATTAATTCCACAGATAAAGATTTCTTAATTTCAGAAATTCCTTTGATAATGCAATGGAAGAATATAGCACTAGAATAATGTAATATCTATAATGTGCAGTAGTATTAATTCTGTGTCTGCATGTGCTCACTAGGCTCTGCTGCTGGTAGCAAACTCTGTGGACAGTAACGCTGACTGTTCTCGTCTGGTGGTAGACGGCTGGCTGGAGCTGGAGCTGAGGGAACCAGAGGAGGCCCTGAAGGCTCTGTCCACAGCTCTTACTCTTAGGGCTGAGTGGGAGCGCCTCCTGTTGGCCCAGCTTGGACAAAGCACAATGGGGGGACCACAAGTCCAGGGGGTGTCCCGCAAAGTCATGGAGAAGCTGAGTGAAGGCCTGGTCCGCTTCCTGCTCTACACTGAGGTACTGATCTGTCTATAACCATGAATATGTATTGTTTGTGTGCACTGTGTGTCTGTATTTTCTACTTTGCAGACATTCTCAGTGACTCAGGTGCTCGTTCGTCTTTTTACAGTCTCTTGAATTTACTCTTTCTGTACTGTCTGTGTATTTCTTACCCTTTCTCCCAGGTCAGTTACAGCCTACGGCGACTCACGGCTTTCCAGACCCAGAACCTGTACATCGGCCCTCAGCCCGAGTCTGAGCTGTATCACACCAAAGGTCTAGATCTAAACCCGCTTTTTCCAGGAGCCGAGGCCAAGCCGGACCCCATTAAAGGAGGCCTGCGTGTTACCAGTTTCTTCACCTACAACTGCCTGGCTGTGAGTCTGTCTGAAGCAGTGGCAGTCTAGAAAAGTGTTCTCTTAAAGTTACAAAAAGATGGAAAAGAAATGTTTGAACTGTTAGCCAAATCGTCGCATATTTGGATATGAAGTTCCTATTATGTTTATTTTGTGGAGTATTTATTAGAGGTCACTTCGGGTGAACAGTACCAGTTCATAATCGTCTTTATTTTATTTATCGCCACGTTTTAAACAGAGCTCTCCTCTGCCCCTATAATCAAATAAAGCCAGCAGTTCCATATCTTTTAAGGTGATGCTAGTGATGTAATTTCTAATTATTTCTAAGACGCCATGGTTGCATCCCTGAAGGTTGTATCTATTTGTTTCCAGGAATCCAGGCGTACTTAAAGGTTACAATTAAATAAAACTGATGTTTAATTGACTTAATTAAAAGTTGAATTCCCTAACCATATTCCTTCCTTTTGTTATGTAGATAACAAAATAATATAATAGCTGTCTCATGGATTTCATGTTTCAAGTATTTGTCTCCTTTAATGAATAAATATTATTTTGGAATTAAACTATTCAGCTTCCCTTTGTGCAACTCAAAGCAAACTTCAAATAAACTGAATCACCACACCGGACTAAAATACTACAAAGTCTCAACAACTCTTGTGTTTCCATTCTGTGCTTTGCAGGACTCAAAGGATCTCTACAGCGAGTGTTTACGCACTTTCTGGACCTGTCCTAACTGTGACCTCTACATGCCTCTGACTCCACTGGAACGCATGCAGCACGAGGCCTCCTGCAGGCCGGCTGGAGAACAGCAGCAGCCGGAGGAAGGTCAGGAATTTCTTACGTTGATATTTATTTTGAGGTATCTTTTGCCGTTTAAATCATTTTAACACATTCAGCAGCTGACTTACCCATACGTCTGAAAGAGATGAATAATTTGAGACTAACTGTGAGTATGTGTTGTGTTTTTTTTGTTTTTTTATTAGAGCCAGAAGGTGTAAAGGCCAGCTCCTCCTCAGCGTCCAGTCTTACCAGAGTTTATCACTGCGAGGTCTGTAATGAAGACCTGACCCTCACCTCCACTGAGATCCTCAAACATAAGAGGCAGCACATGTATTCTACCAAGTGACTGACCTAAAGCACAACAACTAATCACAACTCTGTTCTGTCGAGCAAAGACGTGAGTTTATCGAATAAAGTTTTTTTTATGTAACACTTGTGTCACCATTCTTCTTCCTTTTTTTTGTACTTGAAGAACTTTATTAAAGTGTGATTACTTCCCTCTAATGGTCACTGGATGTATGTGCCGATGCCTTCTGCATAGTTACGTTCCAGTAGGAGATATTCACATTTGTAAAAACTACTCTCACAAAATAAACTGTTCCAAAACTTAAACATATTCAAAGGCCAGAAACAAAAGAACACATTTATAGAGTATTTTTTTCTTTCAAATTCCTTCGATAGCATTGTGGAATAATTAGAGAATACAACTTGCATACAGTGTTTGGGGAAAAAGGCACAGTGAGTTAATGACATGCACACGTGAGAGAGAAGTAGACACTGATTTAAAATATAGAGTGAGGGTTTAATAATGATACAAACCCACGATATGTAACACCTCAAAGCAGCACATTGGCACAAAGTCAGAAGTAAGACAGCACGGAAGATAAAAACCTGTCTCAAAAAAATAAAGAATCAGAATAAATATCTCAATAAATAAATAAACAGGTAATATCTCATTAATTACTTTGAAACTAATAAATACGTACATTTGAAAATATGCACATTGGCAGAAATCAATAACCCAAAAAAGTAAATAGTACTTAACACAGAGTTACTTAGAAATCATAAGTTATTGATTACTCAAATCAAAAGGCACATTTATTAAGATGTAAGAATGGGGCCTGCAATTGTGATCGCATGACTGTCAGTACTGTACTCCAACACCATTTCTGAACCAGAAGTAGCAAACTATGTGCAATGGCTTTACTAGTTCTGTATATCTGCACCATCGAGTGAACGTGTGTGTGTGTGTGCAGGTCTACGCATTGCAGAATTGTGGGGACTGTGTGTGTGTGTAGGGTGAAGGGTGGGGGGCGTAGGGTTAATTTAGGATCAGGGAATGGCAGTCTAGTGACGACTGAGTTTGTGTTTCTCTAAATGGACCAGCATTGTTGGCAGGCTGATCTAGTAGTGAAGACGTAAATCCCGTAACCGCGGGGGTCGAGGGTTTGCGTTCGTCAGCGGTCCTGTGACCCGACTCTGAACCCTTTCTGCCTGTTCACTCACTTTAAGTCACTTTGGATAAAAAGTTCTTGGCTAAACCTTTAAAATGTAAATAATCTGTTGAAGCTTCTGATAAGTTCATTCTGCCATAATTCAAGGACTACCAGGTGATCCTCTATTTCCTCACACATAGCACACTGTTTGTATTTCCAGCTTTAATTTAAAGGAAAATGCCTCTGCTTTTAAAAGAGAAATCCCCCCCCCACACACACACAGATTCTCTTACACTGTTAAGATATCACCATTCTGTGATGCTCAGTGCATTTCATGAGTTATTTCGAGATTATTCTTTGTCATTTCTTTTTCAATGTTCCCATTTTTGCTCACTCATCGACCCTGCTGTCTGATTTCTTACAATTTTTCAACAACTCACTAGAAAACCAGGTGTGAGATTGTTGTGTTCAGTAGTCGGGAGAGACCAATAACAACAGTTATAGGGGGTATTAGAGCCTCGTCAATACTATATTTCACCTTGCATGATTGTTAAACACTGGTGCAAAGTGGAGGCTGTACAAAAGGCCCTTCTTTGATTCTGAGGGATTTACACAAAAAAACCCTGATGTTTACGCTGACATATTAAGATTCTTGAAAAAACATCCTGTTAACAAAAATCTTTTGGAGCTGTGATGGAAATAGCTTTTAATCTACCCATGGCCAGTTATTCACTGGAAGTAGAAAAATATACCCCCCGACCAGCTAAACAGACACAGAAATGCAAGGTACATCACCAGAAGCGTTTTTAAAAAATGTCTCGGGGTGAATTTATCTTTAAGCCCAGCTGTAAACTTACAAAAACCCTTCCTCACACACTCTTTAGCACCCTCAGCACCTTGGGTAGGATTGTTTGACTCTGCCACACCACCTCGTAGACTGCTAAGAGGCAGCCGGGAGGTCTGACTCCGGTTAGGACAGGACTTAAAATAGCAGCTTTTTTTTTTTTTTTGACTTCATACTTAAAGCAACATTCAGCAAACACATCTGCCACGGTGCCCAAACAAAGAGCCTACGGGCCATTCGTCTTTTTAAAGTTAATGTGTCTCCTTTTCTTTCCACAGGGTCAACAGTCTACACACGCACGCGCATTTAAACGTCACACCTGTGTGCTACGTGCTGCTGCTCAAAGACAAGTTGATATCGAACACAGTAACACACTACGGTATCCAGTTCCGACACTTTTCGACTTCCGTTTTAGTTTTTCCTAACGCGAGCGACTGGTACAAAAATACTCTTTCAATACATTGTTCATTGCACTTCTTCTTTTTTTTTTTGGTGGCGTCTCATTCAAAAGGCCTAGACACATCTACAGATTGGTTAGCGTGGGGTCCTGTTTTGTTTCTCTTTGGGGTTTGGGTCTGTAAGGTCGTTGTGTACATTAGGTAGAATAGACTCGCTCAGAGGCCTCAGTTGTAAGCACCTTGACTGATTCAACAAGTACAGTGGTGGGATGTGATGTCTTCTATGATTAATATTGAAAATACATGGAAAGATGTGTAAAGTGAGGGTGTTTTAATGTTCGACACACATTCTTGTTTTTTTTTTTTCTTCAGAAAAACAAAAATAGCCTTGTGTTTGGTTAAAAAGGACCATAATGAATCACATTATGACTTTTAAGTCTTTGTGGTTGTCATTGCAACTTCCCTTAATGATAATTGTCCCTTTGCATTTGATAACCTTTCTTCCACTGTGGTCTACTACTTTCACCAAAAGACAACACTGGTGGTCTCAGATGCTCATACTTTCCTTAAGACTGCACTCACTGGTGCTCACGCTCTTCTAAACTTCTCTCCCTTTCTCTTTTTCATGTCTCGACCAGGGTTTGAGTAACATCTGAGGTAAAATTAGAGGTAAAGGGTGACATCTGTTCATCTGACTGATAAACAGGCCAACATGAAACAAACAACTTCCCCAAGATCTCATGTTTGTGAATATGTGATAGTGTGTGCCATCGGGGGATTCTGTCAATATGTTTTACATTTAATAAAATATACCAATTAAAATTATAACAATCATATATATAAACATCTTTTGTTTTTTGTGTTTTTGTTTCTAAATAAAAAAACAAACAAACAGACATTTTGAAACAGTGTACACATCATCGTTGCCTCTGCCACCCTGCCATCTTCCTGTGATAAAGTCTCTGACCGCTAACTCTAGATCAGCCAAACCTCAGTGAATCCACTACGAAGGCTCCAGATGACTCCCACAGAGCCTGGTCTGAGTGCAGTGCACCTCCAGCAGGCATGGACCAGTGAGGAAGGCCCCGGGTTGAAAAGAGAAAGAGAGGAATGCAGTGGAAGGCCGTGGGGCTTTGGAGGGCCACGTCGGAGGTCTGGGTCTACCGAGAGCACTGTTCCCCCTGCTAAGCTCCCTGTCCCCCCTACAGGTGCTCTCACCTCTCAACACCCAAACCTCCTTGGTCCAGAGAACCCCTCCCACCCCGCAGCCTGGCCTCATCGGACCGCCTTGTGCTTTCCCCCGCAGCAGCCGCACCTCTCCCCACACCGCAGGCAGGCGCGCAAAGGCAGGTAGCAGCACATGCAGGGC
>NW_023340257.1:23750326-23758113 GCF_004916995.1 Morone saxatilis
TCTCTCTCTCTCTCTCTCGCTTCAAATCACTCCCTCGCTTATTCCCTTTCTCACTCCACCTGCCCTGTGCCAACACATCCGCACTAATCATTGACAGCATCGTGGCTTTAGGTGGGCTACAGGGGTCTGTCAGTGTAACCGGGGGATTTTTAATGATTCATATATATGTGGTGAATTAAAAAAAAAAGCTGTGTAAACCATCAATGACCTCCGGTTGATCCCCTGATTATCACAAACAAATTCTACAGAGCAAACATTAAAAAACAACAACAAAAACTGGTCAAATATACAATTTAAAATGGTATATCGTGTGTTTTTTTGTTTTGCACAAACATGAGTCTGGCTTGTTGTTGTGTCCCTGTGTGTGTTTTATTGTGAGACACAATCTGTCCCAGTGTTGGTAGCTCGGTTTCAGCACCATGGACAGCAAAACCCCCCGGATTCATTCAGGAAACACTTAAAGAAGAAAGAAAAGGAGCTTTAATTTGGAGTTTATCGGTGTTCACTGGTCAAACTACTGCCTATATTTCAATAACACTGATGTTTATGGCGCACAGCGGGTTAAAAGTCGTGTGAAGTCACGGTTCAAACTTCAAGAAAGTCGAGTTGTGAGAATAAAAGGCAAATTTTCCTTGACATTGGTGACGGTGAAGAGGCGCACACGGCTCGTTGGTCTAGGGGTATGANNCGAGAGGTCCCGGGTTCAAATCCCGGACGAGCCCTGTTTTGTCCGCGACAGTGTGTCTGTAAACTGGTTGATTTAACATAAAAAGTCCCAGTGAAACCTTACTGTGTTTATAAAGTTATTGTCTCAAAACACTGATCCAGGTCCAGGTGCTTCTTCCATTAATTTGAGGGAGTTGAATGGTTGTTTCTTCACTTCTCAAGTCAAATTTGAAGTTAGAAAAATATATATAAATATATATAATATAGTCATGCAATTGCCTAATGATACTATTTTATAAAGGTTTAATTGAGGACACAAAGTGGTGATTGATCTGTGAACCATCAGGTTTTATTAGTATTATTATAGGTCTATATTATTAATTTTATATTACTTTTAGGCTCATATATTTGACTAGATTTTATCACATTTTTTGGATATCATCTACCATAAAACAGTAGAGGCAAGGCACATATATTTTATTATGTATTCTTAGGTAATTTAACTCACATAATAACGTTAATTAATGTAGCTTGAGTGTCTATTTTAGTGAAAATACATCGTTTCTGTTTTTAAAACGTTTCCCTTACAACTTATTGATCCGTTAAATTTGAATATATCCCCAACTTCACCGAACTATTCAAATTAGCAACGGTTGGAACTAACCGTTAGCGTAACTTTACTTACGTTAATCAACGTCTCAATCAATAAATCAATTTTACGCGGTGCATATCTTCGATTAACCTTGTGTAACTCGAAATGTACGTTGAAAAAAAGCTTAAAAACACGTTTGTTTTTCAGCGAGCAACCGACCACAACCGATAATCTAATGTTAGCATTTACTGCGAAATTAACGTTAATTAACGGTCAGACTAACGGTCAGACTAACGTTCGGACAGACTAACGTTCATTAGCGACCGTTGGTTCAGTAACGTACGTTATCCTGTTTGTGAATAGGCTGCTGCTGATTTGTGTTGTAAGTTAGGTAAGTATATATATACATATATATATATATATATTAATATTTCAAACTCTCCTAATAAATTTTAGAGTTTAAGTGATAAAACATAAACATTTACAAAAAAAATATCCCAAATTAAGACGACACTGATCACCCAAACTAGTACTGGCCACTGTTTTAATAATGTTTTCCTTACAACAAAAAGTATCCTTGGTTGTTTTTGTGGTATATAATTTTATAATTTGAATCTCTGTTGTTAGTTTACTGTAATTTTCCTCTCTAATTTTGAACAAACTGTACTGTGCTCTAGCTAAAATACGATAAGTCACTGCTTACAATTTTGGAAATGTAAAATCTTTTTTAATCTTGCACACATAGTTTCATTTTATAAAAAGGTTCACTAATTTCCTAAAAATGGCACTGAGGAATAAACTATACCAGGCTTTTAAATACACAAACCTAACAGACTTCTTAGTACCAGTTCATTGGTGAGTTTGGCCTGTTCATGGCATTTGTCAACAATAAGAAAAATATAGAATAATATCAGACTTTACCCTTTAAATCTGCTGATAAAACCACATATATGTTTTGCAGGAAAGCGGAATATAAAATGGGTATTCTACAGTCAAAAAAGGTGACCCAAAAGGAAAAGCATCCATTCAATAAGGACACAAAACATGGGACGGCAGAAGAAGCAGTGGTTAAAAAGGCCGGTGACTTTAACCGCGGTGAAGCAAACGATTTAACCGGAAACACTGCCAACACTAGTCCCAACCGAGGCAATGAAGCCACAAGGTTGCACCAAGTTCCTGCTGTTGATGCCCCTCGAACCAGAGAACAAAGCATCCACAAGGCCGACCCGGTACAATATATCCCACATCTTACCTCCATCTTGACTCAAAAACACACATCACCCGCAAAACCTAAGGACACAAAGAACAGCACCACAATCCTCCAACAGGCTGCACCTGAAAGAATAAACCAGCATCCGTCAAGACCTTCAAAACCTGTACAGCACCAGAAAAAAGCTGCAGCACCGGTCCAGCAACAGGCAAACAGGCGGGTAATGTGTAGTCAGAGAGAGTTTAAATGCAGGTGAGTTCTTTGTAGACATAAAAATACATTTTATCAGCATTAAACACAAAAATGTTCTATATGAAACTAAATATATGCTATATTAATGAATTAATATCTCTTTAAGAAGCTGCCCTACTGTTTTATGACCTGTTCAAGAGTAGCACTACCACAGTGGTTCCCAATCTGCGGGTCGGGACCCCCACTAGGGGTCGCCAAAGTTTCACGTGGGTGTAAGAAAGCTTAAAAAATATGCAGTATCTCAGCATTTTGTTAATTTCTGTAAAGAAAATTGTCTAATAGAACAATGGTGAAGCGTCAAGGACAAGAAAACACTGAATTTGTCAAAAAAAGAAGCCTTTTAAGTCTGCGGGATTGTTAAAAATCATTAAAAAAAAATACAAAATACAGACAGATAATTGTATAAAAGTTCCCTAAAAATTCATCCACTATGGAATATCCATATTATATGTCACCTAAGCAGGAAAAAGGTTGGGAACTACTGTACTACCAGATTAAGTCTGTCTCATATGCACTGTAAGTAAGTTTCTATATATAACTGGTAACCTATGAACTTGTATTTCCCATCTTCACCAGTTTTGGGACCAAAGCACAACGAGAGACGCTCCCTCAACTTCCTGCCTCTAAAACGCGAGCGCCTGTACGTCGCACATACAGCGAGGTGGTCAGAGGTGTGACTACAGAAAACCTACAGAGCAAAGACGCAGAGACGCAGACAAAAGCAAACGTCGACAAATCCAGTCGTGGTCTCTCTTACGTGACCGAATCGAGCACCGACTTGACCGGCCACGCAACGGACAAGGCTCGCGACGCTGTGGAGCAAAACACCGCAACACCGGGTATCGCTCAAGTGGAGGCCGTCACACCTATAGAGGGTCAAGGACAAGGGTCAAATCAGTCAAAAGCTCAGGTCATTAATGGTAAAAATGAGCCAGGAGACGACGGTAAGAGCTCCCAGCATACATCTGAAGAAACTGTAATGGAAGAAAACACAATAAAGATACTTCAACCCTACAAAAACAACACGGACACTTCATCTTCCGTGCAAAAAGTCAACATCAAAGTCCCAGTAGTTGAAGATACTGCTGTTACGTGTGAGACTAAACGCACACTCAGAGCATTAAATCAAAACCAGCCCAATAACAATACCAGAAATGTCGCTATTCGAGCGATAAACTGGAAGAACGAGGTTGAAAGAGAGAAACAGGAGCCAGGCGTCACTCCTGAAAACAAAGACCGCGTTGAGGGTCGCTGGCTCCCGTTTACAGTCAATCAGTCGTGTCCCCGCAAGGTGCGCTGTCACCACAACCCCGGGACAGGTCTGCCACCAAACGTCCAAAAGTGGTGAGCTACACATTACACTCAGTTTTAAACTCAGATCTGATTAACTGCATTTAAAACTTTTCCTTTGTTTGTTTTTTTTATTCCACAGGTGTGATGAAGCCCCGAACTACCTGCGTGAGCCTCCTTGGGTCACCACAGCAAGAAGTGCAGCTTGTTTAGCGCTGAGAGAGACGCAGGAGGAGGCAGGAGATTCTCACCAATGAGAGAAGACCCTAAAAATGTGTGTCACGTTATCGATCAGCATTTTGAAAAGAGTTAAAAGGGGGTCTGCAAATGACTGAAACAAACACTCATTCAAGTTTATTTTCTGAATCGTTTATTGCAGACAAAGATTTTCATTTTAAGATAAACTGGATTACAAACCATCTAGGGAGGAAGAGGCATTACCATTTAGAAAACACTCAAACTTCAGTGGCAATTCTCTCAGTTGCTAGGATACAAGGCGAGGGCAATACATTTCTGTGAGCTCTTGAGGAGAAAATGAACTTTGTATACAAAAAGAGTTTGCTCGAATTTGGGGGGGAAATGTTTAGTTCTGTTGGTAGTTTTGTGTGAAACAGAAAAGTCACAAGGTGGTGGTTGTTTTTAACTTTCATCTACTTCTAAAATAAAAAAAAAAACAAGAGCTGAAACTCGAGAGTGTTAAATGTAGTAGCTGGACTTAAGTTCTTCTTGTTGGGTCACCAGCTGAATTTCAGTGTTGGAATAGATCTTGGATTAAAAAAAGTGAACTACTACATTTAAACCCTCAAATGTCTTCAATAAAGATAGAAGTGAAGAAATTCCTGAACGCACTGGTCGTCTGTCGTACTTTTACTTTTGTTCCCCATCTTTTAAAAATGAAACCAAACAATACAGAAAGAATAACACATTTCCGAGGTATGGGGACAAAACAAAATCCACTCTGGCAATCAATGAATCTGATATTCCTCAGGAGAACTGCGTTTGAGCCGACTGGATGCACACTGGATCGGCGGCGTGTGTCTGAGTGTGCCTGTACATGGTCGAGTGTGTTTCCCGGGGGCGGATTACACAATCATTTCCAGCTGTCGTGCATATTCGATGACCTGTTGTGCCAGCTCCGTGGAGGGGATGGTCACCTCTTCTGTCCGCTGCTGCTGAGTGGTGAAAGAGTAATAGCCGTCGGGGCTCAAACTCCATCCTCTCTGAAATTAAACTCAAAATCAGCTTCGGCAGTTTTGGCAGTTTTATTATTTGTAGGCAAGAATCTGAAGAAGAACAATGAGACAATCTGCTTTTCCATCTTACCTACACCGTCTTATTAGTTTCCCTTTATTTAAATACTATTTTCTGGACCTTTAACAGGATGTTGCTCTTAAAATTATTTCAAATTAAGATACAAACAACTTATGAAGAAACATCTAATAGTGCTGACACCTGAAATGCTTAAAATGTACTCCTTTATATTTTTAATTGATTGAATCTTCGTATGTTTTAACCACCAAACCTCAAGATAAAACAAAAAACACTTTCCCCTCTGGTTATATGCAAATTCAAAACACAGTAGACACAGTTTTTAAGTTTGATCTCAACTTTAAATATACAAACCTTCTTGGCATAGTCTGTCATCTTTTTGGGCGAACTGAAGAAAAGCACACGGGTGGCTTCACTGAACTGGATCTGCTCGTACGCTTTCTCTATGCAACCCGCGATCTCGTCACTGCAGTTGAAAAGATCAGTTTTAGTTGAAGTTATCTTTAAAGGATCAGTCGTATTATCGGTTTTATTGCTGTGGTTAAACTGCTGATCGTAACTATGCTGAAGGTGTCCTGATATATTGTTTTAGCCAATCATGACGTACTCTGGTATCTTCCATGGACACATTTTAATAAGGAATGTACTGGGACCTCAAAATATACAAGTAACTTTCACAGAAACAATCAATAGCATTGGTTATTTATAGCACATAAAGGACTGTATCAATGAAACAAACGTAGAACAGACATTAGGAATCGTTACCATGTGGATTCTTACCGAATTGTGTCGAGCAGAATATCTATAAAAAAGGTGTAGCTCTCAGCGGGGATGTTGCCTTTGGCCAGAAATACCTTGTTGTAGCTTCCCTCCATCAAATACTGAAGAGAGTGTAAAACATTAAGGTGGTGTTAACATACAATTCATTATTGACACAGTTAGAGAATTACACAGAGGCCTGGATTTATCTGGGGGAACATTTTGATAAACGTGTGCAGGTTGTAAGTTGTAAAATCTTTGAAATAATAATGTGTGAGTACATTACGCACATCTGTGAATCTCAGGCTAAAGTCTAAATAAAAGTATTAAATATCGGTGATTGTCTCGCAGATTTTCACTGATTATTTTTCAACTCATTACAGATTATTTGAGAGAATTCATTCAGTAATTTAAGGGCACCACTACATCGCTGTTAGTCACTTAACCTCTGGATGCTTCTGTCAAATTCACTGTAGTCAGACAACCTACAACAAGTCCTATTGCTCCGATAATGTAAATATATTGAGTTACGTAATTAATAAAGTCATTCTAGAAAACAAAATGATTAATTTGAGGGTGCAAATTACTAACTGGACACACAAATATCAAAATGTTGCCCTTGATACTCAGTCACTGCAGAACAACAACGCAATAAACGTGTGTTTTGTGAAGCGGTGAACGGCAGCACCTGCTCTAAGGACACCGGGTGTCTGATGTATACGTTGGTCTGAATGTCTCGGGCGCTCAGTCTCTCGAGTTCTGTGTGAAACTCAGACACGCGGTTCTGTGAGAGCAGGAAGAGCAGGTTCAGTCCAAGGAGCTGGTGCATGTAGGCGGCGTCAGGCAGCTCCTCCCTTCATGACAAAAGGTAAAGAAAGAGTGATGTTAGAAAAACTACCACGTCACAAAATCCCACAACACCTGAACTGCACGTTGAACAGGCCTCTTCTCTGTCTGTTTATAAGTAAGATGTCGACTTTATTCACTTGATTTAATTTCTTATTTGATTGCTTTTCGTTTTATGTCTTTTAAAGGGGAACTTGGCAACTCCAGGCATCTCTTCGCTGGTTTTCACTTTTGTCGTAGCACGTTTTCTCCCAGCGAGCTCCCCCTACAGCTCTGGACGTCGGTATTTCACAACAACGTCATAAAGAAACTCACTTGCGGGCCCTCCTCCCTTTCTCCGGCTGGCTGATGTGTCCTTTTTTTATTCCCTGAGGGTGGGTAATACATTAAACCACTAACCGGTATTGAGGGCGGGTGTGGTTTTATGTGAATTGCCGTTAGAGTCCGTTCGTGGTTTCTCGCTCAATACTTAGTTTTGCCAATTAACCGGGACGTGTTCAAAGTTTCAAGTTTGGTTTTCCGCCTGGGGCGCCTGAGGGGGTCGGGGGGGGGGTCACCATTTTCACCAGAACAGGTCATTTTAAGCATGCCAAACGATTTCTAAAAACGGGGTTTATTAAGCGTGAAAAAAGTTGCCAAGTTTCCCCTTTAATGTATATATTATATGTATTTTATTGCCCGGCCTTGTGAGCTTGTTACGTCTTTTATTTTATGATGTCTTTGGTTGTTTTAAGGATTAAACAATATAAAGGTGGATTGGATTGGAAAAACCCGACAACACGTGAGAAAACAAACAAACGTGACATTACTTGTAATCGAAGTAGATTAACATTTTAGCTGAGGCCATGTAGGGGAAAGGCAGGGGATGTCCTTCTTCAGGATACTCCACAAGCTCCGATTTTC
>NW_023340257.1:23758213-23760238 GCF_004916995.1 Morone saxatilis
AACGGGGAGACCTACCTGAGCTACACGAGCCACGCGAACGGTGTGAGTCTCAGTAAACCCGTCGGACCCCTCCCCATGTACCCCGCCGCGGAGGACAACTACGGCTACGACGCGTGTGCCATCCTCTGCCTGCCCAGCGTGCCCACCATCCTGGTGATCGCCACGGAGACCGGCACCCTGTATCACTGTGTGGTGCTGGACTCGGAGGAGGAGGAGGACGCGGCGGCGGTGGAGACGTGGATCCGAGGCCCCGACGCAGTGCCGGCCCTCTACGTGTTTGAGTGCGTGGAGCTGGAGCTGACCCTCAAAGTGGCCGCGGGAGAGGACGAGGAGCCCCAGGAGTTTGATTTCACCTGCCCGATCCGGCTCCACAGAGACCCGCTGTGCCAGCAGCGCTACCACTGCACCCACGAAGCCGGAGTCCACAGCGTGGGGCTGATCTGGGTCCACAAGCTGCAGAAGTTCCTCCAGTCGGACGAGGAGGACAAGGACGGTCTCCAGGAGCTGGCTGCGGAGAAGCGGTGCATTGTGGAGCACATTCTCTGCACCAGACCGCTCCTGGCCAACCAGTCCGCTCCAGTCCGGGGCTTCCTCATCGTGTCGGACCTTGCTTTGGGCGCCACCATGATCTGCATCACCAGCGCCTACGAGTGCATCCTGTTGCCCCTGTTGAGCTCCATTCGCCCGCCCTCCCCTCCTCTGCTTTGTTCCCATCCAGGTCCTGGTTCTGGTTCCGGCAGCTCCCCTCTCCGCGGGCTCGCCGACGACTCCTTCGAGCAGCACATCCGCAACATCCTGGCGCGCAACTCCACCAATCCCATACTGAAGGCGGGCAACAAGGACGCGTCGCCGCCGCCTCCGGAGTGTCTGCAGCTGCTCAGCAGAGCCACGCAGGTCTTCAGGGAGGAGTACATCCTCAAGCAGGACATGGCCCGGGAGGAGATGCAGAGACGGGTCAAGCTGCTGACGGGTCAGAAGAACAAGCAGCTGGAGGAGATGAGTCTGTGCCGGGAGGAGCGGAGGAGTCTGAGAGAGGCGGCGGAGAGGTTGGCCGATAAGTACGAAGACGCAAAGTACCGCCAGGAAACCATCATGAACCGGGTCAAGAAGGTTCTGGGCAGCCTGCAGAGCCGACTGCCCGTGCTGTCCAACAGCGAGAAGGACATGAAGAAAGAGCTGCAGGCCGTCAGCGATCAACTCAAACACCTGGAGAACTGCATCAAACAGGTGAACATGAAGATGGAGTACCAGAAGAAACAGGTGGACAAAGACGCGCCCGCGGCCCGGACCACGGTCGCGCTCAACGCCCACCAGAAGAAGGTGGTTCAGGATGTCCTCCGAGAACAGGGACAGCAGATCGGTGACATGATGAAACAGATCAAAGACATCAAAAATCACTTCAGCTTCTGAGAGAAATCCGTAGAAATGAGAAAATGTGTGTCGCAAACAATTCAAATGTTCTGTTTTTGAAACCAAATCTGCCTTTTTTTTTTTGTGACATTTTGATTAGAAAGTGGGAGAAACTTAATGTGTGTGTGTGTGTGTGGGAGTGGATTTGAATTAAAAAGATATTTTATATACACTGATGTAACTTTTTTTTTTTGCCCTCTTGTCTTGGATAACGTCTAGCATATTTTTTTTACAGGAGTTGTTTCTAAATGTTCAGTCGGAGCAGGATTTATGTGTAGGCAGGTAAAATATAGAAAATGAGAAATGTTTGGATCATATATTTTCAACATGGTTTGCTCACTGTTCTGGATTAATAATAAAATGTAAAGCTCTCTGTAACTGTCTTTTACTCATTTGTGATGTATTGTATCAGCTACTTACTGTTAATGTTCAGATATTTGATCACAAAAAGGACAATTACAGGTGAATTTGATTTATTAAAGTCATGCTAAAATTAAATGTTTACTAAGAAGTTATAAATATACCAAAAAAGGCAGAGAAAGGGAGGTTAAAGGACATTTTTATGTGTATAGTCTATCATAATATTATACTTATAGATAGACTTTATTAATCCCC
>NW_023340257.1:23760338-23773164 GCF_004916995.1 Morone saxatilis
CAATAATATACAACAATAGAATAAAATACTTAGATAGAAAAGATAAAAAAGATAAATAGGTAGATAAGGTGCAAAGAAGTTGTAGTTGCAAGATGATGGTAATAGTACTGATGATATGATATAGTTATGGTTAATAACAGTATATAATAATAATAATATGTATATATAATATGATGACGGAGCAGATATACATGTATACACAGATATAATACATTAATATAATGTAGATTTGTGTCATATCTATATATTTATGTCCTTATATAAAGAGATCCCTTAATAATAAAACTCCAAAAGAGGTGGAAGGTGAAAATCTACAGTTATTATGAAGTTACTGCTGAAGCCTCGCATTAGTTTCAGCTGAACATCAAAAAGCTCGACTTTAGATTTTGGAGCCACATCCTGAATCTCTTCATCACCAGTAGCTTTTTCCACATACATACCGATACATTCAGACTTATAAAAACTGTGAACCTATCCTTCAGTGCACACAGCTGCTTCCCTCCAGGCTGCCACCTACAGTCAGACACTGCTGTGTAAAGTTTCCAGGAGTCTCGTGTCCACCAGATGTCACCCCTCTCCAGAGTTGATGATCTCAGTTTTTCTACCAAGGGCAGGTTCACTGGTGAGGAATTCCCCACGTAAACACAGAGTGACGTATATACGGAGACCCCGGTTTTCGTTGAGTAAGCTTCACTGTTGGGGGATGTCTGATGTTGGTGGGGATCCTCGGCTGTAGCCGGGGCCCGGCCTGCAAGCTTCACCCCGCTTGCTGTGGCAGCAGTGTGAAGCTCAGTTTGAGCAAACAAATGTTGGAGATGGTTTATGACTCAGCACAGCCTAATTATCTAACAGGCGGGCATTGTTCAAACTGCTGTTTTTATATTCTGCTCTTTAAAATGGAAATGCTAGTGATGACATGAAAATATACACAAGAAGCCAAACAATTTTCACACATAACTTTATTTCCACATATCCCTCCCTCCTCTCTCTCTCACACACAGATACACAGAAGAGGGTGTGGTGTGCTGCAGGTCCAACGCAGGAATTCTCCAAATAGGGGGATGTTGTTAAGCCTTTCATAAAGGTACAGTGTCTAGATCCTGTGCATGAGCCTGAGGAAAGTTAGCGGACCCTAGGAAAGGAGATATTAATAACTCTTGGGCCAGCCTACCACATTCTTCACATGTGAGTCACTGTAAGCCAGAGAGCAGGGAGGAAAGGACTGCATTGCCTCTGTTTCTCATTTGTGTTTCTTTCCATGGAGGAGTGGAACAGGGAGGCGGGGAGGCGGGGAGGCGGGGAAGCCACCCCTTCTTCTGCAAACCTTGGAAAACCTTATGTGAAACACACACACACACACACACACGGCTTTACACAGAATACATATTTGTGCTTTTACCGCACAGTTTACACAGGATAAAAAGCCAAAACTAGAAGACCTAAACATGGATGAAGGGGGATGGACTGTATTTAACAGTGTCTGTGTGTGTGTGTGTGTGTGTGTGTGTCAAAGAGAGAGAGAGCAAGAGAGACTGCTTCAGATGGTGGGAATGAGGGGAGAGAGCCTCGGAAAATGGTGGTATGGGTACTTGGCAGGGGAGAGTGTGACTCACTGTTTATCTGGTCTGTCACTGAGCAACCAAGTGAGCTTGATAGAAGAGAAAATCTTGTTGAAAGAGTTCCAAATTAAATGAATTCAACTGTTAGTATCACGTACTTTATGTTAAATTGCAGACATTTTAGTCGCTCAGTGTTTACCGACTCCTTCGAGCTTTGTCGATTTTTTTTTTTTAAACTTACAAAAGAGTCACAAAAAGAGACGAGACACAGTCAGGGAATTTTATTTGGTTATAATAATAGTTACCATAAAGAACAGTTGGTGGAGCTGTGTACAGTAGTCAGTAAGTAATATGTCAATCATTCAGTCTAGTTGAAAAGTTGATCTCAGCATATCCTGTTCTTTTTATAAAACTGAGGTCTTGCTCCTGCACATACAAAACAACAGCAACAGTTACAAAAATAATATATAAAGTGTATGCACAAAAGTGTGTCATGTAAAGCATCAAAGTGAAATGCATTCAGATTATTAGATTTGCGCTGCCAGTTTGATTTTAAAAGGCTATAAATGATACAGATGAGACCCTCAGTGGAATGACCAGACCTAAAACAATGGCATAATCCTACAAATGATCAGATAATACTGCGCCGCTACAATCTAGTCTGAAGGAAGGCTGAATTTAAAGGATTTAATACAGAACACTCTTTATTTGGTCAAATAAATGCTGAATACTGCTCGCCAGCCTTTATTTAATTCTTCTCAGCAAACACAAGTAGATATATTTTTTAAAAAGCTCATCATAAAAAGCAAACTTTGAAGAGCCAAATGGAAAAGCAACCAGACCCATGTGACTTCTTACTCTTTTGCAGAAAGCCCTATACTCTCAAATAATTGACTTACTCTTTAATACAATATGTTCCATTGTGCTAGACCAAAATCCGTCTCAGAGGAAAAACGTTGAACGCATTACAGTCAACAATTTGACATGGGTCTGGGGGGGAAAACAAGAGCAAATACAAACAGTAGCATAAGTGTGACAGCCAATAGAGAAGAGTCTCTCTCAGCTCCAGGGACTTTGTGACATGTCTATGCATCAGAACCCTTCTGCCTGCGTTTGGAGGGCGGGATCAGACGCGTGGGAAGCTCAGGGGGTAGACCATGGCCTTCCAGCTTGACCTCAATCAGGTGGCTGGCCAGGGCAAATTCTTCATCATCCAGCATGCCATCGTGGTCCACATCCGACAGCATCCAGATGCGACCGAGCACCGAGTTGGGCAGGCGGGAGCTCACCATCCAGTCCTTAGCCTTGGTGCCACTCAGTTTCCCCTCATTGGGAGCGAGGTTATAGAAGATTTCATCATATTTGGGCTTGTCTTTGGTCACCACCCAATCCTCCTCCTCCTCACATCCCTCTCCGTTCTCCTCTGCAAAGGGGTCACCCTCGGAGAAGGGTCCGGCACGGTTCCCCATGAAGGCTCCACCCTGCACGCCTAGTTGCTCACCTGCTTCCAGCTCCTCCTGCCGCAGGAGAGGCATCAGCTTGGCAATGTCACCGGACAGCAACTCATCCAAGGCTGCCATCAGATTAGGCTTCAAGGTTTTGAACTTGTTGAAATCATGGACCATCAGTTGCTCCTTTAAAAAATGGATAAAAATGCGCCAGTCAGTAGATTTACATACATTAAATAGTTGCCTCCCAGATGTAGTCAAAACAATCAGACTAACCTGCATCTTAGCACAATCTGGGAAGTCTCCAGCAGAGATGTTGTGCTGCAGCTGGATCTTAGAGAAAATAACTGGCAGCTGGTAGATCAGATTCTTCTTTTTATTGTCCTTCCTGAAGACAGAAGGCATCTCTTGCTTCAGATAGCTGATGATGTGGGCATGGACCTAAGAAAAGCATAGCAACGGTTTTTACCACCAAGATTTTAAAACAACTAACACTATAAGAGCATCATTTAGGTTAATTAACACATTGATGTGCCAAAAAAACCCACCCTAACCAGACGTGCCCTCTTGACCAGATCGTTGAGCTTTCGTAAAGCTGCATTGCGAGGAAGGTTTTGGATGTCAGCGAACAGATCTTCCTCCTCCAGCTCAAACAGCTTGCGGTTGTCTGCCACCATCAGGGGCTCTGACCAGAAGGAACCAATGTAGACACGCAGAACCTCCGGGGTGTTAAATACCTTCCCCAGGGACCACATGAGTGCACCGTACACTCGCATCAGCTGCTGGGTGCCCACCATGTCTGCCTTGTTGAGCACCACACGCAGCTTGTCCTCGTTGCCTTTCAGGGCACCAATGGCCTCGGAGAACTCGTCTGATATCTCAAGTTTATGGGCATCAAACAGCAGGATGATGAGGTCCACACGTTCCGCAAACCAGCGCAGCACAGCTGGGAAGTCATAGCCTGGTTGAATAGAAAGAGGTTGAATAATAACATAGCCATGGACCGAAATGTGCACAAAACAAAACTTTTAAAAAGCGGGCAGGAGAGGGGAGAAGGTCGACACAGACACAAACCCTTCACACCTCTTATCTGTATCTGTCAAACCCACCTTCACACACCAGGGCTTCACTTTTATGAAAAACACCACAACAATTCTTTGACTTTTAACATGTAGAATACCAGTATAAAAGTCTGATTTAGATCCAGGAACATGATCATACCATGATGGTCATTTCACCCAAATTACAAAAAACATATTTTCTCACTTACAACCTGAGGTAAAGCCATGTAGATCGTTTTTTTTAGGTATCTATCTCTGAATTTTCTTTCAATGGACTACTGATGCAAATCTGCATGTGGTCGTGCCTCTTTCAGAAGTTAAAGGTGGAGAGGAGGGCGTATGTCTCACTCTGCGCCATCTGAACTTGTTTTAATGGCCTCCTGGATCTACATTATTCATATATATGTTATAATCTTCATGTATAAGAAATTGTGTCATCAAAATTCGTATATAAAGTCATTTTGTTGGTTTGTCGTGTACACTCTTTAGTCTGTCTGCCTGTCTGTCCGTCCTGTTCCTCCTCTGTGGCTCTTCCGGAGGTTTCTTCCATTTAGTATCTGTTTTTTTGTCGGGCAGTTTCTCCTTACCCAAATTGAGGTAAGCCTAACTCTGAGGACAGAGTGTGTTGAATGTTGTTTAAATTGTACAGCCCCGAGGCAAATTGTGATTTTGGGCTATATAATTAAAATTTGACATGACTTGACTTGTGCACCTTTGTCTCTGTCCTTCTCTCTTTACCCCTCAACCCCCGTCTCTCTCTCTCTCTAACCCCAACTGATCGAGGCAGACTGCCACCCACCTAGAGCCGAAGGGTCTGTCCGAGGTTTCTGCTTCTTAAAAGGAAGTTTTTTTTTTTCCCTTTTTTTTTGCGCACTGTCACCCAATGTGAAAAGTGCTTCATGGTGGGAACTGTTGGGTCATCTGTAAATTATTTATAAGGGAGTTCGGTCAGACACTGCTCTATGTGAAAAGTTCCGAGAGTAACTTTTGTTATGAATTGGCGCTATACGAATAAAATTGAATTGACTTGGCTTGACTACTGTAGTGTTACCAAAAAAAAATAAATTAACAGCATAATCTTTTTAAAAACGATGTCCCAGTTACTCCGGATAACCCACCCAACTTCCCTGTGAGCAGTTTGCATTAAAACCACTTCTTGGAAATATATCAGATTCTCCAGAAGAACTGGAACGCTCATTCTGTGAAGACCTGTTGATGTAATTTTTCAACACTGCGAGCACCACAGCATTCCAGTCACCTCCACTGTGCTGGGGTGGTGGCGGAAATCTCACAGATGGATGTTTCAAAAACCTCAGCAGATACAACCAAAACTATCTGCGAGATACCACCAGTGCTAAGTGAGGAAAGATGTGTTTCATAATCTGGATGCACCGACCCTTTAAAACTTCGTTAGTTGCTCATGCAGATTGACATAAGTAATAATGGGTTACTTAAAGCGTGGATGAATAGAAAAGTGAAAAACTACTGTGAGATGATGATGATAGTTATTTCTCAACAGTACATTCCTCCAGATGCGCTGACAAAATTTTTGCCTGTACTATCTCTGTTCCTGATTATGAGTTTATGGCTGCTCAGTGTACTGCTAGGTTTTTTTTCTTGCCTGATGCCAGATGTTATTGTGACGGAGCGAACTGGTCCCATGAGTTAGCCAGGCGTGCCAAGGAGATGAGTTTGTGAGCCGATGTTCAGGGAAGGTGTGTCTCTGCAGGCCCCCCATGCCCTCTCCTTACCTTTGGTACCTCTCTCACCTCGGCTCACTCTCTGCTTAGCACCGGACAGGATCCCCGGTGTGTCAATAATGCTGATACTTTCCAGGACCTGGTTGGGCATCTGGGCACACTGGAACCTGGTGTTTTTATCAGCAGACAGGAGAAAGGTCTCATAAACGATGATAAGAAAGTTCAAAGAGGTCAGGTTTTGTTTGAAACACTGTCGGTGCAGAAGAAAAGAATCTAAATCATGTGAAAAATGGTTAACTCTTATCAAAAAAGCCAATGTGATGTAGGGAGCAGATTGGAAGCTGCCCTCTCCACACCCCCAACCCCTCCCATTGCAGGCCATTGTGTAAAAGCGAGCCCCTCATTGCTTTGGGCTTCCTGAAGGAAAATGACCACTTCTGCCAAAATCAAACAATAAGTCCTGCTAACGATGTGCAGCTTACAACAACAACACCACTTCCCGTGGCTTATGAGCTTAACGAGCCCTCCGGCTCTCAGAACAGGAAGTCAACGCAAAAGGAACCACGCAAATACGGTCACAAACACACCCTGCAGAAGGAGAGAGGGACTCTTCTGGGAAACTGGCACCAGAAATGTCATGTTACAGAGCCCAGTTAACTGTAGCACTGTGTTTTATCACTACTGGCATGCATGTTCTTGTTTCTAGGAGCTAACAGCACTTTATTGTGAAACATGTGACTTCTTTCAGTGGAAAAACATACACAGAAATCTGGCGGCCCAGACAGTAAACAGAGTAGAAGAAAGAATTTCAATGTTAAGGTTTCTCTTACAGGTTTCCTAAACCTCGCACAGTCTGTGACTTCATTTGTTTGTGTCTGCCCCCGGAGGCATTGTGGAGCCCTCTGACCTCGTCTTTGAACTTGCGTACATTGCAGTTCCTGTCTGAGTACATTAGCTTTCATCACCCCCTCGGGTGATATCGCCTCCTTTCTCAGTTTTTCCACAAATAAGGCAAGTGCCTCCCTGCTCTGAAATTTGGCACAAGGACTTGAAATTCCAAAGAGCTAAAAAACGTTCTGTTATCTCTCTTTCCCTGTTTTCCCTCTGTGGTTTCTCTCACTTGGTCTGCTCATTTCATACTGATATCTATCTGGCTCTCTCAGTGGAATCATTAAATAATACACTGTGAATAAAAACCCTGTTCTCACCTGTTGAGAAAGGTGTTTCCAAAAGGGTTGAGTTTGCGGAATGGCTTGTTGGGGTCTACAATAAGGGCGTTCCCGGGGATGACTCCTTCTACCTCCCCATGCATGATGGCAGTGAAGCAGTCAGTGGTAGGTTCAGGTCCTACCCTGCTTCCAGGAATATCCTGCTCCAGTAGATACCTGTCAGTCACACATAGTGTCATTTACTTAAATAAACTCACACATAATGTAACAGTGAACAAATGTTTGATGCAGAGCTGTAATGTCTTACTTGATGAATGTTGTCTTTCCAGTGGAGTACTGTCCCACCACCAGCACCATCGGCTTGTTTTCAAAGTCTGCATCCTCCAGACTGGGAGAGTGGAAGTCATGGAAACCATAGTACTGCTCCAGAGGCAGCAGCTTCTTACGATACAAGGACTTGAGCCCTTCTGTCACAGTGCGGATCACTTCAGGCGCCTTCTTCACATTTTTTCGCCCCCAGCGAGACATATTGATTGACTAACAAGATGATGAAGCTTCTTACAAAAATCAGTGTCAGAGTGTGTCAGTTGTTTGGAGATGATTTCCTTTGGCTGAACTTCAGGTGTTTCCTGTATTTATGTGAACGCTGCTCACTTGTCCTCGAAACCTCCTCAGCAAACACACAGAGGAACGATAGGGCTGATTTTTTGTTTGAAGACCGTTTTTTTTCCCTTTGAAAACAGTGATGACTTTTAGCCCCTGAAATGTGCACAGAAAATGAGAGGTTAATCCAAACAGAAGAAAAGAGATTAATCCAAACAGAAGAAAAGAGATTAATCCAGGTAGAAAAAAACTTTTAGTGTCCTTGAATCTGGAAATCAAAGTCGCAATTTAGAGTAAGGATGTGGAATCTGGAGTAAGCTTCAGCCCACCAGGAGTCTGCCAAGCATTGTCGGTGCATGCCTGGAAAAAGTTGGTGTTCGCACTGGAAAACTTGCAAACCCAACCCTGCGTCAGGATTTGCACAGGCACAGCTCATTTCTTTACAGTGAAATGAGTAAGACATTCCTTTTATCCCCTGCAGTTCCTCTCAGTGGAACATGAAATACGTGCATGGTTCAATTGTTCATGTAAGGAAAAGACCTTGTACAGGGTAGTCTATAGATGGAAAAACAAATTTAACCCTTGAGTAAAAATCCTTTTTTCCCCTATATAAACAGAAACACTGGATTAGGAATTGAGGGCACAACTCATTATTAGAAGCAGGCTGACACCAAGGCACAAAAGTGAGACACGCATCAGCAGACATGAACTCATCTGTGGAGAGCTTCTCTCTTCGAAATCCCATTTAAACAAGGATGACAAAAATATCTGCCCTAGGGAGAATAGGCAACACAGTTCTGACATGTCACAAGACCAGTGTGGAAAGAGTCCTTGGCAAAATGGCGAACCCTGGAGATTTACAGGAGAGACATTAAATCTGATTTGACCGCCATTACATACAGAAGTACTGTGCCAGTAAAAGTTGCTTTACAGGCTTCACATGAGAATCAAAGGTTTGGTTATGTCTCTGGGATCATTTTCTATCTTTAAGGATGGTGGAAAATGCCTTGTGGGTTTGTGCGCCACAATTGCAACACAGTTTTGGACTTAGAACAAGAAATGTAACATGCAGGAGCAACAAGTATCAGGGGAGTCATACTTTAATATCCAAATGAAGAAATGGAAAAAAACTGTTTAGAAACACTTTTGAGAGTCAGAAAGTTTTCCATTTAACTCATTCTGAAGCTAAGCTGTGATCTTTGCACTCATGAAATACCACCAAGGCTCAGTTTTCTGTACTGTATCACAACCTGACAATTTTTGAGTAAAGGTTAAAATACAAGCTGATAATTATAGTCACATTTAAAGTTTAAAAAAATGAGTATTTACCAAGTTATTATGGAGAAAGCAGACTTCTTCAAGTACCTTGGTCTCTCCCTCTCTCCAGACTTGCCCTCTGGAGTTTGGAAAATATTTTGACTTGAGGAGACAAAAACAGTCAGTCTCTTGGAGGAGCTGCTGCTACATGCATGGGTGTACCTCTGACAGCAAATAGGAACCCTCAGTGGAGCGCCAACGCAGCTAGATTACAGAGGTTCGTTCTTCTTCAGGGTTTAATTCATTTCAGATGAGCTCCAGATCTGGCGAGGCTCCTTACTCTGCTTGCTGAAAGAGCACAAGGCAAACACTAAGACACACTAAGCCTAACTTTTTTTCTCCCGTTGCTTGCTTCTCCCAGTTTAATGCACCTCCTCTTCCAGGGATGCCTGGCAACAATGTGGGCAGCACTAACACTGCTGCTCAGGGCAGGGATGAGCAGCGCTGTGGTCAGAGGGCGTGGACCTGGAGGAGGAGGGGGGGTTGGGAATAAATAATTTGGGTGGAGTCATTTTTTTTTTTAACATGACATAACTTGACTTTTTTTATACATATTTTGAATGATAAACACAACCTCATGCTGCACCCTCCCAGCTGCAACCTCCAACACCTCCATGTTTTAAAATTTTTTTTTCCTTTCTACTAAACTTACTGTAACATGTCATACGTTTACAGATGTGAGTTTTTTCCCTCATCAGTGTAAACTCTCTTGCTCCTCCCAAACTCTGAACTCTTCAGGCCATGAAGCACACAAACCCGCTTTACTTTTCCACTTCCATGCACCACCTGCTGGCTGTCTGATAGGGAACACACCCCACCGCCGTCACCATTACCACAGCCTCCTCTATCATACAGTACTCATCGGTTATCATTAGTCATCGAATGTACCCTGGAGACCAAGAATGGACAAATGACTAGAGGACCTGCAATGTTTCATAAAAGAAGCAAGGTTTAATTTACAGTTTTACTAAATGTACATTTCTTTTTAAAAAGTGTCATTATACACAATAAATACAATACAAAATTAATCTGTAATACTATACTTCAAATTCTCTTACGGTCTTTTTGTACATTATTATTGTTCCTTTTTTTCCATTTCAATGCTTGTGCTGCGTTTGTGTTTGAATTGTCCATCAGGCTTTAAAAAGACACAAAAAAACACACACACGGGGAGGAGGCAGGGATACAGTGGTAGAAAGATAAACAGACAGACTGAGAACACAGAAAATCAACAGTTAAAACTGGCCTGCCCTCTGCTGACTGAAATGCATAAAGTCCTAACCTGGCATTATAAGCAACCAGGGAGCAGGTGTGTGTGGAGGTGTGGTTGAAAAAGAAGAACCTGGAAATCGTTATAAGCAGAAAAGGATTAAATTTCTTTACAACACTTCATCTACGTCTTGACAAGAGTCCAAGAGCAGTCAAAAGGAAAACAACTTCATCATTTGAGTAAAGGATTTTCTCAAAATGCAGGCATAATGGAGGCTGAGGCTAAATGATTTTGACAATCACAGACCAAAGAGCAGTTGTCTTGTGAGCAGTGTAACTGAGCCTTCAGGTTTATGTAATGTCTGGACAAACGTATTTCTGATAGAGGTGGACTGCATTGTTTTAGCATGTGCTGTTTGTCTGTTGGGCAGCATTATGTTTATGAAGAGAGAATCAAACTCGGTTGGTAAAGGAAGACACTGTATGTATTGTGATGTTTTACAGTATGAACCTGGTTGTATTCACTTCTTCCTCTTAGCTGCAGGTAGCCAAGTTAAAGAAAGTTTTTTGACTTCTGAACTGTTTAATACAGCTGCCCGATGCTCACTGGGACACTGTGTAATCCAGGAGATGAACCGTTGTGGATAGAGACTGGTGCTCAGGCCACATGAAAGGAATGTATGAATACTGAATGAGAAAAAAAAAAAAGATCACAATTGAAAAAAGAAGAAAGAAATAGAGAACAACAGCCTCTGACAATTTCATCTTGTTACTCGAGCTGGGCTGAGAGAACACATACAAAACGCCAGGCATCTTCAAGTCTGCAATTCTCAAAGACACGTTTTACCTTTGACCACACTCCCATATTCAACAACAGGTCTACCTCAGGCTGTAAATGACAAAGAAATGTCTGGACAATTCAAATGGACAAACAAAGCCAACACAGCTAGGCAGAGTAGTACAGTGATACTGTTTTCACAGTGCCCCCCCCCCTTCTCCTGCTTCCAAACCTGTCTCTTAGCTCCCCCTTGTCAGTCCAGCCTGGGGCTGAGGGGCTGTTATCTGCTTTGAGTCTGGGGCACCAGGCTGCCATTGTGGCCACGGCCACCGACCTGAGGGTGCTGGGCCAAGGAGGAGGATGAGGAAGCAGAGGAGGAGGGTGGGACTGAGGGTCTGTGGGATGAGGCTGCCGAGCCCCCTGGGCGCTGGCTTTGGTGTTGGTGGGACCTGCTGTTGCCCCCTTTAATGTGGTGCCCGCGGGCAGAGGGTTCCTGTTGCAGGTTCAGGATGCTGTCGATGGCGCACTGCAGGTGCTCGTTCAGAGAGTCGTCCGGGGGGCTGCCGCTGGAGAAGCTGGCGTTATCCATGTCAGGGGAGTCTGACTTGCAGCGTTTGGCAGGAAGCAAAGAGTCTCGTGTGAAGGAGGACTCCGGAGAGGGTGGCCCAGGGGCATGCTGGTCCATTCTGAATGTCCCACCTGCCCTATGTCTATTTTTTCCACTCGCCCTCTTGTATTTACTTACATCTGTCTCTTGGTCTGTATGCTCCTCCCCTCTCTCCTTTGCCCCTTCCCTGTCGAGGAGCTGTGGGAGATGATGGTGTTGTGTGGTTTTGATGCCACGGTTAAACACCTCATCCATTTCGTCCAGCCCCTGCATTGCACTGTCTAAACAGCCCGTTTCGTGGCTTGACTCTGTGTGAGTGTGTGAGGCCTCCCTGCCTCTTTTCTCCACCTTCACACTGGCTATCACTGTCCGCTCTGAGGGAGGAGATGAGGCCTCGTGCCTGGGGGGTGATGGTGTGGGTCTGGGGTACGATAAACTCTCATCTCCTCCCCCTGGGACACCAGGTCTGACCCGGGGACTAATGTTTTCCCGGTAGGTTTTCCGAAGGGGGAGACGGCAGGTTGTCTGTGAGGGAGTGGCAGTGGAGGCAGAATTGTGTTTGACCCCACCGACATCGTGGTGATCCAATGTCCCATTCATTTGAGTGGAGGAGGAGGAGGAGGAGGAGGAGGAGGAGGTGGTGGACGACCAACAATGAGAGGAGGTAGAGGAAGATGGAGCTGCATTGGGGGGAACATTACCTCTCAGTGGCGGGTTGCACTGAGTGGTTGCTATGGTGACTGATGAGGCAGAAGAAGCAGTACATACGGGAGACTGAGTTCTGATGACTGTAGGAGGAGGAGTTGATAAAGGGTGGGACTTTGGGTGCGGTACAGCAGCTTCGAACTGAGGCTGAGTCTGAGGCTGGGATATGGACTGGCTGCTCTGCTGAGGTTGAGGTGTGTGCACTGGGTCTAAGGCAGTGTTGTGGACCACCTTACTGAACCCCGTCTGATCCTGCTTGATCTTAAGCTTCAAGCCAATTCTACTGCGAGCCTCGTAGGTCTTCATAGGCGGTTTGCTGGTTCTCTGCGGGAGAGCATCGTCATCATCAGTCGCTTGGGAGTTGAAGGAGGAAGAGGAGAAAGAGGATGATCCTGCTGGAGCACGACTGAACGAGGCACTCTGGCTGGTGGGTTTGGCCACTAGCCTGCCTGCTGCAGCTGGAGGTGGGGCACAGCTGCTGGACCAGGACACAGAAGCTCCGCCTCCACCCTGCTTTATTACTAGTTTGGTAGGGGGGAAAAGGGTGGCAGAAGGGGTGGCAGAAGGAGCTGGAGCAGGAGCTGGAATTGGAGCTGGAGCTGGAGCTGGAGCTGGAGCTGGGGCTGGAGCTGGGGCTGGGGCTGGGGCTGGAGCTGGAGCTGGAGCTGGA
>NW_023340257.1:23773264-23786020 GCF_004916995.1 Morone saxatilis
GGAGCTGGAGCTGGAGCTGGAGCTTGGGTGGGTGCAGGAGGAGGGACCGGGGCAATGTTTGGAAGAGGCGCTGGGGCAGAAACTGCAGGTGCAGGAGCAGGGACGGCAGCAGCGACACCTTCGCTCACTGAGGTGGGCTCAGCAGAAGAGGATTTCTGTTGGGATGAAACTACACTCTCCAACATGCGTGCGTTTGCCACAAACTCCTCTGCAAAGAAATAAATATAGTTATTATTAGACACTAGCATACACCTAAATTATATCAACGCAACCACAACGTTATGTATGGCCAAAGAAAGTGATAGGGTACCTGGTCTCTCCTTGGCCAAAACCCTGTCCTGATTTAACGCAATCTTCTCCTCCTGAATGAACATCCGGTCAATCATCACCATCTCTGCTGAGGGGCCTAGTCTCTGCTCAGGTTCAAACACCAAAATCCATCAGTTCAAAATCAATTCAGGACAAAGAAGACAAGAAGACATAGAGTGAAAATGCTGATTTATAAACTTACTTTGGACTCAGCAAAGAGCAGGTAGCGATATTTATCCAACATGGCCTGGGTCCTTTTCAGCAGATGGCAGGAGACCTTCTCAAATTCATCATCCACTGTGCACAAGACAACCAAGATGTTAATAACGGCAAAAAATGGCACGAAACTGCATTTCGGCCGCACTCGAGGCTATGGAGTTGTTACCTTTTTGATAGTCTTGAGAAGAGTTGGCAGTTCCCTGGTAGAGGTGGTAAGGCAGCAGTCTGTGCAGTGTGTCCTCAAAAGAGTGGAAAGGAGCGCTGTAGTTTGGGTGAAGCACTGAACCCTGCTGTTTCCTCAGCTGTTCTAGCATCCTGCAGTGTGTATAAAGAAATACTATTTTAGAAAATGCATTATGAGACACTTACAATAAGCCGTTAAAATTCACGCAGTACACACCTGGCTTCTTTGCTGGGCTCTGCACTGAAAGGCATCTTCATTGTTGTTGTCTGTGATGTGAACAAACAGGGGATTAATCCTTCAGACTGAAGCTTAAATATTAACAGCTGTTTTTTGGACCTCACTAAAATGCATTGACTCTCTTTACCTGAGTTTGTACTGGAGCTGGGGGCTGTGGAGCAGACATTTGAGTCAGACTAGTTCCCAACACCTGTATCTGCATCCCAGCTTTCCCCAGAGTCATCCCTCCAACTGAGCTGATCACCCCTGGCTTTGGCTGAACCTATGGGGGACATAATGAAGGTCAGACACTGACAAAATACAGCAAACAATACACAATACCAACATTTGTGTCCTAGGAGCAATTGGCTTTGGGGTGTCACCTACCTGTGCAGGCTGGGTAAGGCTGGCAGGAGTGACGGTCTGATTCACCATTGCTCCAGCTGGCCCTTGGGCTCCTGAGAATACCTGTAAGTCACTTGATGCTAAAACAAGACGAAACAAATCATTAGAAAGGGAAATAGTTCAAGGTGTGTTCAGGATCCTGCCGTTTTGCATCACTAGTGGTAAACTGACCTGTAGCAGGAGTTTTGACGAGCACTGATGTCGGCTGCAGCACTGAGGGAAGCTGAGCAGGCGTACCAGTGCTGGCTGATGATGCAAGAACCACTTTATCAACAGGCACATCTTGCTGGGAGCTCAACTGACTGGTGGCTTGAGGCTGAGCAGGCTGCTTGACCTGCAGAAGAATGTTCTGCTGGACCTGAAAACACAACAGGAGAGTTTTTTTCCTACACATTTGGTTGCCTAACTCATATTTTTTTTACAGTGGGAGGGTGAAAAAGTAGCATGTTTCAAAGTCAAGTCATAATACAAGATTTTAACTTCATGCAAATAGTGTTAAGAGAAGTCTTTTTTAAGAGAAGTTTGTGGTGAACTGGGACAATACCTGGTGCAGCTTATCCAGCAGCTGTTTCTGCTGAGGTGAGGGCTGGCTGATGCCCGACAGGGTCTGAATTTGCGCGCCTACTAATTGCAGGTGGTGCTGCTGCTCTGCTGTCAGGCCCTGGATGGGAACCTGGGCTTTGACGACAGCAGTGGCAGAAGTGCTGACAGGAGGAGCAGTAAACTGGTGCTGTGCAGGCGGTGCAGGGGGAGGCTTGGGTGACTGTGACATAGGAGGCATATCTTGTTGATAAGGGGAAGGCTGAGAGGCCGGCCGCGACTGAGGCTGAAGCTGTACTTGAATGTGTGCCTGCTGGGGCTGTGTCTGCCCTTGCTGAGCTGGTTGGGGGGACTCGGCAATTTGGTTATGGACAATAAAGAGCGAAGGATGAGATGAGGGTGTCAGTGAGCGAGAGGGAGTTTGAGACTGAGGCTGAGAGGGAGGATGCGACTGCTGTTGATGGTGTGGTGACTGGATCAGAGTGAGAGGAGACTGGGAAGGCTGGGGGCGGTCTGCCACTTGGGGCACTGTGTTGTGAGTGGTCAAGACTGGTGAAGGGGACATGCCCTGGATCTTCAGGGGCTGCTTATGTCCACTGGAGGGTACCTGAAGAAGTAGAATCACAATACACCAATATACTTATTTGATTCAAGAAAGCAAACGAAATTTTAACACTGGAGGAAATCAGAACATCAAGCACAAAAACAACACACACTGAAAGTTCTGCATGCACACACAATAAAGTAAATATGATTCTAGTATAAAAAGGTTCAAGATTTGACACTAGATACAAAATAGGGCTGGGCGATATGGCTACATCATATCTTTTTGATATCAATATATACTATGATTAATGTGAAATACTGACAATTATGTTAAATATAATGATAGTTTTCCACTGTTACGAATTGCATTACACAAAACTCCTCACACATCAACCTCAATAACTTATTTGGTTGGGGTTTAATCACGCTTTGGTTATTAATTTGCACAAACATTATAACATAAGATCAGCTATGGAATTATCGCCCAGCCCCAATACAAAACTTCACAAACAACACGAAAACAATACGAAACGCAAAGTGTTAGACTTTCAAATCTAGTAATTGCCCAAGTAAAAGTAGTAGAAGCCCACTGATTTTTTTTCTAGCGTTTGAGGAAGATTAGACATAAAAAAGGGAGCAATGATCATTTGGCGAGCCAAAAAGAAAAACAGTTCACAAAAGCAAGAAGTCAAGATCTGCGGGCCTGTGATGGTGAAGTAGAAGGTGATCTGAAGACTTCAGGGACTGGGGTCAGGGGAGCATGTAATTATCAATTTGGGTCATCACTACGGTCAGACTACGGGTTACAAGGGGAAGTGGCACTGTAAGCACATACGAGTCTAAATGAGAGGTGCGAGGTTGAGAGGTGTGGGTTGATTGATCAGTTATTGGTCAGTAATGCGGCGAATGAAGGTGAGTTGACAGGATTTGATTGAGCGTTAGTAAAGAGGTGAACAAGTTGGCATCTTGGTAGCTCGAGTATTAAGCATGAGCATGGTTTTTGTATTGTTACAAAAAACATACATTATAATGGATGAAAAACAGACCAAATTAGTTCAACAATTAGCTTAACTTAGAAAATAACTGGCACTTGATTGCCAGTTCCACATTCTATAGAGGTGCATACAGCTAAATGTTAAACTATCGCAGTGGATGACATACAATATGTACGGACAACTGGAATGATCATGCCTTTACATATAACAAAGCAATGTAAGAAAACATACAGAAGCTGCAAGCGAATGAGTAATTTTCCAGCTCAGGAATTGCATAGCAACTGTGAAGGGCATGGAAGCAATGCTTAATGCAGGAGAGAAGTAAAGAGCAGTGATGGGGAAAGGTAAGATACCCTAACACTGTGGCGGCAGCAGCAGCAACAAGTGGGTGGGGCTTGACATAAAGGGGCATTTCTACCTGCTTTACCACTGCTGTCATGTGGGAGGGGCCAGGGGAAGGACTGTGGGCCTGACCCACCCAAGAGTCAGTTAATTGGCTGTCATGGACAGCGGGGGCCGGAGCAGTGATGCTGTTGCTGCTGACGATTACAGACGCTGGTACGCCCACAGAGGGGGTTGACTCATTCTCTGTTTGGTGGTGCTGCTCCTGATAGGAGTATATTTATCATTTCAGGACGAGGGAGGGAAGGAGGAAGGGGATTGGAGGGAAGGGGGAGTAAAATAGTAAACCAAAGAGGTCAGACCAAGATATCACTCCGTGCATGTTATTCATGTTTTAAGACAATGTTAACTGTACACATTCAAAGGAAACATGCAAAGGCTGGAACACTGACCTGTTGTAGGAACATCTGCAGAGACTCCTGGCTCAGGATCATACTGGAGCCCTGGTTGGTGAACAGTAACCTCCCTGGACTGTGCTGGGCCTGAGAGGGGACCAGCCCCACTGCTGTGACAGAGGAGGTGGACACAGACATGGACGGAGAAGAGGAAGGTACTGCGATAGCCGTGGACACAGCGGAAGCCGACTGCATGGCGAGGATAGAAGACTGCGGTACGTGCTGCTGAGTAGGATGAGCAGCCTGGTCTGTGGAGCTACCCAGCACAGTAACACACTCTCCAGGCTGGCCTTGAGCCATGGTTGCTGCTCCTGTGCTGCTGGGGACTCCACCTGGCTGGGGTTGTAGGGCTGGCTGAAGGCTGACTGCGGGGCTCAACCCCTCCACCTGACTAAGCATGGTCAGGGAGTTCTGAATTGGCATGCCCTGTATGACTGTCTGGGCATGACCTGAGACAGTGTGGGTCTGTGTCTGGTTTTGACTCTGAGCCAATGTGACAGGCATCTGAAAGAGGGTGGGTGTGCCCATCTGGCCAGGCTGGAGCTGAATGGGTCCGGAGAGGATGTGGGCAGCCCCAGGGTGGCCCTGCGAAGTCAACACCTGACTTAAGTTGATGTTCTGGTTTGCAGTTAAAATCTGGTTCGCAATGAGCTGTCCACCAGGACCCTGACTAGTGATGATGTGGCCCCCAGGGTGCTGGGTCAGGATCTGCCCACCTGCCTGTAGCTGTGGCAGGAGAAACTGGTGGTTCTGACCTTGCAGAACTGTCTGAGAGGGAATAACGATGCTGCCGGATTGGTTTAACAAGTGTACACTGAGGGGCTTGCCGGATGGTTGTGCTGCTTGTTGTTTGAACAGGGTTTGTTGAAACTGAGGGCCTTGTGTTGTGGCTTGAGTACTCAGGACAACGTTAGAGCCTGGCTTTCCTGTCAGGAAGGCTACATTCTGAGCAGTAGAAACTGGAATTTGCTGCAGCCCTAGAGCCTTGTGGGCATCATTTTGCAGGGGTTGTGGTGCTGGCTGTGGCTGCTGCTGCTGTTGTTGCTGTTTGAAGAGTTTCGGTTGGATGGCTCCCCCCTGAGGGGGTTTAGGCTGAATGGGTGTTGGTGTGCGCTGGATGATCACGTTCTGCATGATTTGGCCTTGAGTTTGTGTCTGGGGTCCAATTCCTGAACTTAGAGGGGTACTGCCAAAGCCCACAAGCCCAGCAGGAGCAGTCATTGTACCGCCACTGCTGCTGTTTGTGCTGCTGACACAAACAGCCGGTCCATTTAAAGCTGGAGATCCCAAAGTGGCTTTGTTACCTTGGATCAGAAGTCCACCCCCTGAGCCTCCAAGTCCCGCCTGAGAACCAGCACCTGATACCTCTGGCCCAGACTGGTGCAGCTGGTAACCACCCATGGCTTTAGCCAGGATTGGCTGCCCAGACTGATTGATAGTCATGACTGTAGGCTGACCCACAACCTGAATCTGTCCGATACCCAAATGTCCAGACTGACTCCCGTTAGGAAGAGCTTGGAGACTTGAAATGGGTTGAAGTGTCACATTTCCCAGGCCCACAGGCTGCATAAATGGCTGAACACTTATTGCCTTGTTCATGACCTGGGGTTGGAGTTGAAGGCCCTGCTGAGCAAGCACTGACCCGAGCATGTCGGCCGTGGCATTGGGAGGAGTAGCAGTGGTGCTCGGGGCAGACCCAGGGAAAATTGCTGCCGCCCCCCCAACACCAACACCTATGCCTACACCAACAGCAGTGCCTCCAGCCCCAGACAGGCTGGCATCAGGCATTGTCTGAACCACCTGCGTAAGGCCTGGAATTCCAAAGGAGCCCAGGTCCAGCTCAGCCTCTGCCTCCTGTAGGCTTTGCTCTGTGATGTTGGCTTCAGCCAGGCTCTGCTGCAGGATGTCACATGGCTCGTGATTTGTCCCAATGCCATTGCTCCCACCTTCCCCACCTGGGGATCCTCCCAAGATGTCCTCATCCTCCAGGAAGTCCAGGTCAACACTGACTCTAGGCAGGCCTGTCGGCTCATTGGCCGACAGCTGGACTGTAGGCTGGACCTCGGGAACATGGCCCTTCAAAGGTAAGAGGAAAGAAGTGAAATCAGGTGGTGGATGAATTTTGATGACCAGGTGTGATGGCGAGAAGTGTAACTGAGTTAACACAGAAATGCAGACATGAAAACCCCACAAATTCACTTGTCACATCGCGGCAAATCAAAGCTTGTAAAGTGTCGATATGTTAGTGGAAAGGGGGTATTTGGAGATGCATGCTACACAGATGGAAAGAAAAAAGAAGGAAGAGGATTGGGGGATTTTACTCACCCCAGTGGTAGAGAAGAACGAGCTGGAGGGGTCACTCGAACCATCCAAAAGGTCGTCAGTGTCCAACTACAGACACAGCCACCCAGGATAGGACAGACAGAAACCAAAGGCACCCAAACCAGCAGGCAAAACCCACCAGGACAGAGAAACATACAGACCATCAAACAGAGGAGGAGGGCAAGGAAAGGACAGAACATAGTCCAGAGAATCCAGATTGTAAAGAACCAGTGAAAAGATAAGCGATAGGGTTGGGCGATTGGACTAATCCATCATTTTGGTCATTTAATTTTTCTAATTTAGTCTCAGAAGAACGAGTGAGAACGGCTGCTCAACAACAGACTCTCGTTCAGCGGCGCAGTACGTACCCACTGACCGACGAACGAGTGAGAGGAAGGAACAGCGACGAGCCAGAACATTTTCACATTAAACTCAGTGAATTAAGAGTTAATTTCGACCAGAACAGAGTTGGTGAATGTTGGAACAATGGAAATATTAACCAATTAACGGTTCTGGGTTGGTTTTTTATATTTGTTTGAATAGGAAGTGTGTTTTACGATGGCAGTTAAACTACTCTCAGATCAGTAAGAGAGAAACTTGAATTCAGAAGGTGCATGGTTGTACTGATGGTGGCCAAAAATATCGCCCAACCCTAACAAGCAGTAGAGGGGCAAAGTGATAGGAATAACAGAGAGTTGGGAAGCGTTAGTATTAGCATTTCTCATTTCGTGAATTATTAATAAAAAGGGAAGGCAAGGTGAAACCATAAATAGTGCAATCAAAAAGCAAAGACGACCATTGAGCACAGGAAGCAGTAAAATAAAAACAAAATAAATGAAAGCAGTGAAGGACGAGGGTTTCAGAGTGCATCAACGTGTAATCTGAAGTGACTTAAGTACGGAGTCTTGTAAATCCCCAACTGAATAACGCACATGAAGACTCCACGTCACATCAATGACCGTCCCGTTTTTGTAACTTTAAATCACGAGCGGAACACGTCTTCTTTCACTTTTATTTCCCGTCATACTCACATGGGTCTCAGATCCATGAAGAAAGTCATTGAGAGCTTCTGGGTCACTGCAGGACGAAAACAATGTGATTCACCAGAGTACAAGACGAAGCTCAAAAAGAAGAAGAATTTGTTGAACAGTTTGTTGAACATAAGACGGACTGAAGACTTACCAAATTACATCTAGAAGGCACCTGCCGTCTTCATCATCCATGACAACTGTTAAAGACGAAAAAGGTTTCAAAGTCCACTCACGATTCATTTTATTATCAATACACAAAGGGCCCTTTCTCCACATTAACTACGCTTACAGTTACATTTGTATTATTATAACACCATTTTGTATCGCTTTATATTGTTATTTCGTGGTACAGTGAGGTTTGAGAGATGATTTAAAGTCGGATTTTGACAGTATGAACAACAATTACTAAACTGAAAGAGCCTCCGTGTGGTTATTCATGATTAACAATCATTTTATAGCCAAAAAAATAAAATGACATTTGTTGAATTCATTCAGCAAAGCTCTGCACAATATCACTATCACACTATTTGAGCATGAATGATCCTTAGAGTAAAGCTCTTTGTGTTGCTGTGGTTATGCTGTACTAAAAACATCCCAAACTCTAGTTACTCTACACTTTCCAACATATCACACAAGAGTAAGTTACGTTCAAAATAACTTTTAATTAAGGTTGTTGATCTCTCTTAGATAGCACGCGGTACACGGCTGGTTAAGTGCAGCATGAAGCCTTAAACCTGCTTTAAACTGATTTTAACTTTCATTATAAAATTACTTTATTTACTGATTGTCCACCGCAGACCAAATACAGAAACCTGTAGTACGTTTGCTGATCTACATGTCTACATTTGTGTGTTAAAATAACCAATTCCATTTTTTTTTAAATCCCACAAATCAAATTATGACTAATGACTCAAAACATTACATCACATATTGCTGTCAGACATCTGAGGCTTGCTGGGATTTTTAGTGAGAATAAAGCAAGCAGAGGGATTTATTAAAAGGCTGCAGGACTTCAACAACTACATTAACAATTATAATGAAGTTACACAGCTTCCAAACAAAGTTTACATTCTTAAAACACATTAAAACACCCCTTATGAACACGCATACGGTTCCATATATGTAAATAAAGCTTTTAAGAACTCGTCTAGAGATCAAACAGCACATATATCTTTGCTTACACACCGAGAATCAGCGGATGGCAACAGACAACAAACTGAAAACGCGCGGTTTTCACGCAGCCTGCAAAGATTAATCCAGTGCGGGGCTCGTCGGTGAATCCACCACCAAGTCTCTCCTCCACTTGTGCGTTAACACCTCCAGTAACACAAATACACGCAATAAAACGCAGATTGTTTATCCGCGGCTGTGAGGGGGGACGTATCCCCCGGTTGCCGCTCCACAAAGGCAGCGGATCGTAGCCATTACTCGGTCAGAGCAGAAGCAGTGCGCAGGATATGAATGGAGACACTGCAAGCGGCTTGCTACATGCTAGCTGGTGTTTTCAGAAAGCTCTTTGCATGCACAGTTCCTCGATTAGTTACCACACGCAGTATTTAACTGCAACGCGACTCACTTAACACCCTAATTTCACAAAACGTTTGAGTTCAAAGCCCCGTTCCGCCTCTCGCGTCCAGCGTTTTTAATGGGTTGCATTTCGTTAGCCTCCTTAGCTTAGCTCCAAAAAACCAGCTATCAACAATATTCAGACGCACAGCTAGCTTGAGCCTTTGACATTCAAAACAAACCACCGAGTGGCACAAACTGAACACCCCTCACGCCACAGCGGCGCCGCGACCCCACCGAGACGACGCGGTTTTGTTTTTTTTTAAAGTGTAACCGCTATCTGCCTCTCCTTGCAAACCACAAAAAAAAAAAAAAATATGAGTAAATGTTGGGAAACTCTTGGATGGAAGGGGGTATGCTTGGGAATTTTTTTTTAAGGTGCGGGGAAAAAGGGGGTCGCGCTGCAAGTGTGGCCCCTCGTTTGCAGTAGCTGCGCGGCTCGCGGCGTCGGCTGCAAACGCGAACGGTTTGCAACTTTGTAACAGTTTTACGGATTAAAGCAGAAAACGCTACATGTAACAAATCACCCGAGACGATAGAGGTGCAGGCAGCGCGGTCTCCAGGACAGCCTCGCACGGGCTGCTGTACAGGACCCAGCTACAGGCAGGAAAACAGGAAGACTTCGTTTTCGCCTGATTCAAATGTGTGTGTCGTCTGTGTAGTTATATATTTTTTTTTTAAAAGGAGATTTGATGCGAAATGCTTTTTTTTAAAATGTAATTTTAACGTTTTTTTTTTGTTTGTTTTTACTCAGTTAATTTGATCTGTGCTTTTTGTGTGAGGTGAAAATAACATACTGGTTGTTGTTGTTTGTTAAAAACATTAACTAATGAATGCCGGATAAGGTTGGGTCTCTGAGTGTTCCCCTAAAAAAATACATTTATCACAACACATTTTGTTAATAGTTTGTGTCTCCTGTGAAACCTCCTCACAGTTTTGGACATGGGGAATTTTGGGAATTTATATATTGGCTTTACCTCCTATTGGCTGTGAAGGTAATCACAACGCTACAATCATCCAGAGAACTAACAGTCTGCAGTTTGTCTACACAAACCACAAGCTGTGAGTCAAACTGGAGCAACGTAAGCCGGTCAGATACATCACAGAGGAACGTTTTAGACGTTATGACTTTGTAGGATTGTGTATAATGCACAATAGAGGTCATGTTTTTGGGAATGCATGTTGTTGTAAAGTTCCCTTTTCAGGATTGAGAGGACCATAAACCACTAGAAGGCGACTATTTCACATTTTATAAAGCCTAAAATTATTATGAAAGTGAGCGTCGCAGCATGGAGGAGCAAACCAACGATTACGTTAAGACTGAATATTGTGGTTGTGTTAAAAAGCGCCACAGTTGAGAAAATGGTTTATTAAAATCACAAAATATCCTTAAACAATCAAGCAAGTGCTTTGTAGTCATCTCAGTTCTGCTATGGCAGGACTTAAGAAACAGAGAAATAGTAAAAGTAAAGTAAGTCAAAAAGTTTATGTTATGAATCCCTAACAGGCTGCAGTAAATATATAATAATTATATAATATAATAATTAATATATATAATATAATATAATATAATAATAATATTAATAATAAAAACTCTCTCTTTACCCTGTTTACATGGCAGCAGTGATAGCTGAATGCAGACTTTTATATAAATATAAAGTTGCTAAAGGAATCTATAAAGATAAAAGATGTAGGTTTATTTTTTCTTCACTTTTTTATTTTGACTTATTTACTTATTTTGCATTAGTATGCAGCACCTCAAAACCCCTAAAGATTAATTACAGCAGAGTTAATTAGCCTCCTGAGAGGAAACAAATACATTTTACTCTACTTCTGCAACTGTCCTTACATCATTTATTTAAATAATCATTATGATATGGAGGCTGTACGCTTAATAGGATAACTTAAATAATATACACAGCAAGAAGGTTTTTGGTGTGACAGTTCTTCTCTTACTGTCCAAAGACATTAAGTGTAAATGTGGGAGTCTGTCTCAATGTTTCAGCTCTGTGACTGACTGTGATTAATCAAATAATAGCTAATGGATGTATGTATGTGGGTCTGATGTTCTTTAGAGGGAATATTTTTGGGAAATTTCTATTTTTTTTTGGAGGGAATTTGTGCAATGCTTAAATTAGTTAGTTAGTTAGTAAAAGAGTCTATATGACCAACATTATTCTGTATGGGACATTAATATGTTCAGTCATCATATTATATATACATATTATTATTATAAATATTATTAATATTATCACATACTGTTATTAACAATAACACTACCATCATGTCATCAGTACTATTACCATCATCTTGCAACCACAACTCTTTGCACCTTATTTACCTTTTTATCTTTTTTATCTTTTTTATTTATTCTATTGTTGTATTTTATTCTAATGTATTTTATTCTATTGTATTTTATTCTATTGTATTTTAATGTACCTGGCTGCCATGACGACCCAATTTCCCTTCGGGGATTAATAAAGTCTATTTATCTAATTTATAATAATTAATGATAAATATGAGATGCCTTCAAGTGTTGTCAGAAATATAAACGTTATGTGTTGACGAAGCGATAAATAACACAACAGAGAAGTTGTTTAACATTATATAAAAAAAATATTTAGTGTTTATAATTCTAACTTCGATTCCAACAACACTAAAACACGCCCTCGTGTCATGTTATGTTTTTTTTTTTATTTTTTTAAATTATAAAATAAATCCCCGCCTGAGAACAACTTGGATCAATATTAAAGCTTGAGGAAGACGGAAGCTGGAATTGACGTAGCGCACCTGAACGCAGCAGCACTGGTGTCACATGACGGAGGTGACGGTTGCCCGCTGGTGACGTGACAAACCGAACCCCGCTAGCCAGCGCTGCTTAGCAACTTCTTCTTGTTTGTTCCTCGAAATCACGAAAAAAATATATAAAAAATAAAATGGACAACAGCGGGAAAGAAAAGGAAGCAATGGCTCTAATCGCCGAGGCCGAAAAGAAAATGAAGTCGTCGACGTCGTTTTTCGGAGCGCTGTTTGGGTGAGTGTCAGTTAGCGACCGTTGGGCTAATTCCGCTAAGCTACAAGCTAAAAAGCTAAAAAGCTAAAAAAGCTAAAAAAGCTAAAAAAGTGACCGGATAAAAAACACTTTAACGCCGCCGCAACACGTTAAATCTGCCGTTAAATTGTTGTAATTAACGTTATAATAAAGTGTTTAACGCTGTTGGTTAGTTAACCCCCTCGTTCAGCTCTTAATTTAGTCCTAAAATAAAGATTTTAACACTAAAAGCGTCTGTTTGAGGGGTTTAAATCCACCAGCTGCTTTAAAAAATGACATTAAAATAAGTGTTTTATATTTTATAAGTGTCGCTGCTGTAGCGCCACCCACCGGTGTTTGTTTACACTCACAGTGAGGAAGAAAAGTTACATAAATTATATTATTATTATTATTATTTCTAATAAATAAATAAAGTTAACACAGCTGAGAATGGACACTAGCGATCCAAAACTAGTTTTATTGATTAGTTTGAGTTTATGTTTGAGTCACAAACTTTCATTCAGGCCCAGAAACTACGAGTTATATTTGTAAACAGACATATTTTGGGCCAAAATGTTAATTTTCAGCTGTTTTC
>NW_023340257.1:23786071-23786637 GCF_004916995.1 Morone saxatilis
AAACCCACAAAATGTCAAATATTAACTTAAGTTTGTGTCAGAAAGTGTTTGGTAAAGCCTGTTTTTATATATTTGGATCTTTAATTAATTAATAAGCTATACATCAGACAAAACACTAAAAACTAATAACTACTTTGATTTATGACGATCAATCAATTTCAGAATCAGAAATACTTTAATAATCCAGATCTACACACAACTTATAACATATTAACAACATATAAATATATAAATATATCTATATACACAAGGTAAAAGGTAAAATGTACAGTTTAGAAATAGAAACAGAAAGTGAAAACACAAAAACAATCTGTTAATATTAATTAATAATTTCATTCAGGCCCAGAAACTACGAGTTATATTTGTAAACAGACATATTTTGGGCCAAAATGTTAATTTTCAGCTGTTTTCATCGTTAAACGAACTCAAAAAACCCACAAAATGTCAAATATTAGTAGGAGTTTGTGTCAGAGAGAGTTTTTATATCTGTTTGTCAAAATCTGAATCCTGAAATGAAGTAAACAATAATATTAAATTACTACTAAAATAATCCTTATTATTAGTTT
>NW_023340257.1:23786770-23787537 GCF_004916995.1 Morone saxatilis
AAGTAAACAATAATATTAAATTACAACCCGACCCAGTTTTGTCTCAGTATTTTACACAAGATTACAATCGGGAGTTAAATTACACAACTAATGAAACTGTAACCGAGTAAACAACACGTGGCTTCCCCCAAAACATCCTCAAATGATCAGCATCTAGTTTTAAACGAACATAAAGTGCGATAACCCGTGTTGCTGTCTCTCAGGGGTTCCTCCAAGACCGAAGAGGCCTGCGACATGTACGTGAGGGCAGCCAACATGTACAAAATGGCCAAAAACTGGTGCGGTAAGAAGACTTATTCAGGTGTAACAGATTCCCTCTCTCCTCCTCCTCCTCCTCGTCTGCTGAAACGTTCACTCTTCTCTCCTTCCAGCTGCGGGGAACGCGTTCTCCCAGGCCGCCCGCCTCCACCTGCAGATGCAGAGCAAACACGACGCGGCGACCAACTTCATAGACGCTGGAAACGCTTTCAAAAAAGCCGACCCGCAAGGTAAAGGAGTGTGTCGGAAGTGTTAACGCTTGTTAAATGGACTCTTCCTCCTCTCAGTCTTGTCTAACTTTGTCCTTTTGTTCACATTAATTCACCGAATCTTTGCGAACGTGTGTGTTGTGTTAAAATGTTCTCGTTTATCTCCACAGAGGCCATAAACTGCCTAAACCGAGCGATTGAGATTTACACCGATATGGTGAGTTTACGAACGGGAAACTCTACTTCTTCTTATGTTTAGCGTCTCCTGAAACTTCCTGTTGTTGTTGTTTTTGTTTGTTT
>NW_023340257.1:23787555-23787733 GCF_004916995.1 Morone saxatilis
TTTGTTTGTTTGTTTTTTAGGGGCGCTTCACCATCGCAGCGAAACACCACATCAGCATCGCGGAGATATACGAGACGGAGCTGGTGGACATCGACAAGGTCACATCAAATATCTGTGTTTAGTGTTTATTGTTTTCTTTTAATTTAATTATTTATTCATCGAGTAATCGGATAAAACA
>NW_023340257.1:23787833-23789977 GCF_004916995.1 Morone saxatilis
ACACACAAACAGCAACTAGAGGATATACATCGGTTGTGGATATCGGCCCAATTTTACTCATCGGACCGATGCCGATATTAATGCCGATATATCGTGCATCCCTACTAGCATCATACTGAGCAAAACAAAAGGCAAAGAGAAGTTTCTCTACATTTTTATATCGTCGTCGTTCGCTGCCAAACAACATATGAAGAAAACTTCTTATCACGGGATTATTTAGAACAACTAGAAAAAATGACATGTATATATGAATGATTATATATTAAAGTATATTTTCTGACTTAATGTCGTGAGGAGAATAAAAGCAAAGGATAAAGAAATAAAAGTCTTTATAAATACACAGAGACATCCTTTGTATCCCGTTTGAATCAGACTTTCTATTCCTTGTGTGCTGTGTGTTTAAAGCCCACTGAATATTCAAATATCGTTTTAAACGTGGTAATAAAAACCAGAACAAAAACGCGACCCCCGTACGATCTGACCTCCTGCTGCTTATTCCTCAGGTGAAGGAGTTTGACACCATTTCACGGTTGGACCAGTGGCTCACCACGATGCTGCTCCGCATCAAGAAAACCATACAGGACGAGGAGAGCGACCTGCGCTGACTCCCCTCCCCGCTTCCCCTCATCAAGCCCTCGACGGCCGACTTGCATCCTTCTTTTTGCCTTGAAGCAATCTTAACCTTTTTGACCATTAGGCCTCATATTCCTGCACAGATTCTGTGTTTTCTTTCCTGCCGTCTGCAGTATTCTTCATGTTTCTCGCCTTTTTAATCTTCTCCAAAAAATAATTATGGTCTTTATAGGTATGAACACTATTTTCCTGAGTGCACACTGCACGTAGTATGTTAGTTGTATATTGTTATGATACAGGTATTGGTCCAGTTCTAGTTGAAACATTCATAATTGGCCCCAATACCAAATATTCATACCAGCACACTTGTATACAAAGGTTTTATTTTTTCTTGTTATAAAACGGATGAGAGGAAGCCAATTTACTAACATCTATAAAAATCTATTTTCCAGAATCTGCTTCAAATAAACTGAACCAAAATGTCAGTCGAGGCCGAAGCACTCGCGTAGATTTTTGGTACTTTTGAGTGCTCGAGTATACTGTAGGTCATATCAGGGCGCCGGTAATTAAACAGCACATCATCTCAGCCGCGGAGCGAAGAGTTTCTGAGGTCTTTCAACGGGAAATACCCCCTCTGCCTTACACTGCGAAGTTCTCAGGATGTGAACTGCTAGATTTGACGGGGATAAAGAAAAAAAAAATCATGCTTTTTAGAAGCATTATCAAATTAATTTGCTAATTGTTTTTTTTTTTTGTCATTTCCATTTAAAGTGCTTTTATTCCACGAGAAGAAGGTGAAAGAAGCCCACCACCTTTATAAACAGTTGCATGGTTTGTTAAGGATGAGAAAACTACAGCAGCAGTTTTTTCACTGTATAGGAGTTTATTTCTCAAGTGTTTTTTGTTTTTTTGTGATTGTCAGATTTTTGTTGTTTTTCTGTCATAACTAACCAGGCTGGAAAAAAAAAAGTGCATTTTTAAAATAAAATAAAATAAATAAGGCCTGCAAGAGATGCAATACATTGAGGAAAAAAAGGAGCTTTATTGATCTGAACACTGTGCTCATGTACCCTCCTAATAATGTCTTAAATAATTTGTATATCTTTGATGTTTCCTGTCAAACATTTGAATAAACGTGTCTGAGACGCACAGCATCCTGGGCGTGGCCTCCTCCTGCCTCCTCCCGCCTCCTGAGCCCATTTACAGACTGTTACTGAATGAACTCACATCGGCTGCTCCCATTTCCCCTTTAAGAAAAATATGAGGTTAACAAACTAAATGATGCGGTTTCCTGCAGCCTGTCGCCGGTCGGTCGGATCAGTAGTCAGTGTGCTGGAGACCGCTGCAGCCTCTGCTCGGTGTGCGCTCATCCCGGGTTCAGTAAGTGTTTCATCTTTAATGATAAATTAACTCTGTCACAGGTTTGAACCCGTTAGTCTCCAGGTTAAAGGTCTCACCTGGCTCTGCGTCCTCGTTTGCATAGTTGATCAGGTTGATAGATATTTAGTTATACTTTAATGGGATAAACATACACGTAACTATAACGTGACAAAGATAAGATGTTTATTGAA
>NW_023340257.1:23790074-23790281 GCF_004916995.1 Morone saxatilis
TACCAATCTGTAATACGAAAAATGTATAGATTATATACAATAAAGTGGAATAAGATAAGATATTCCTTTAATAGTCTCACAATGGGGAAATCACAATCTTACAGCAGCAAAGTGGATAGAGAAAAAAACAGTATAAAGAATAATATAATATAATATAAACACTGTACAAGAGAGAAAAAACAGTAACAGATAACACAATAACACAAA
>NW_023340257.1:23790392-23790653 GCF_004916995.1 Morone saxatilis
TACAAGATGCAATATGCATATCATGTTTCTGTCTCCTTAAAGCCATAGCTCTGAGTTCTCTGAATTTACTGTGCTGCTCTTTAATCAGAGGGGCCCCTCAGGGACTGCTCTCCTCTGTTATTTGTACAAAGCCGGGTTGCTTCTAATTAAACCCTGGAGACATGGAGGTGTTCATCTGCCTCCCAACAGAGTGCCGCTGCACACCGCTTCACCTGCGGCAGGTTCAGGGAGCATCTGGACTGTTTAACCAGATCTACACTG
>NW_023340257.1:23790759-23790923 GCF_004916995.1 Morone saxatilis
CAGCAATGCTGCAAACAATGTTACCTTGAACTAATTAGATCAATTAGTTGTGTATTTGCTTGATAAAATGTCCGTGTCAACATGGTAGTGTCCTCAGCATGTCAGAGGATGATAATATACAAATCTATGTGCGTTATTTCAAACTAAAATAACAGATATTCTTT
>NW_023340257.1:23791145-23796865 GCF_004916995.1 Morone saxatilis
TTTAAGACAATTTGCATTAAATATAAATATAACACTTAAGATAAGAAAAGAGTTGCTGATATGCAAATTGTTCATTTCCATTGAGGTTCAAGTCACAGATGTAAAGTTTCTGATGCGTTGATGTACATTAAGGTGTCACCTGTGTGTGTTTACTGTTGGCAGGTACATCCAGTGTCTCACCTGCTGGCAGAGTCTCTGTAACCTGAGGACAATAACCCACCAGGTTCCAGGACCATTACCGCTCGAAACAGGATCCATCTCTAGGAACAACACACCACACAGCTTGGTTTACTTACCTCGAGCCAATGAGACGGATTCGAACCATCACTGCTATGGCTCTCCTCGTTACTTTATTTCTGATTTTTTTTTACTCGACCCTTCATCTAGAGACGACCTACAGCCACAAGGCGGGACCAGAGGACGTCCTGAGGCGTCCGAGGCTCCCGGTCCACAGTGACGGTGATGTGAAAACCCAAAGCTCGAAGCAGGAGAGCGACGCCGCGCCTCATCCTGTCGTCCACAACGTGTCTGTTTCTGACAGCTTCAGACAGATAATCTCTCAGAACAGAGCCTACTGGAACCGCCTGCTGTACTCGGCCCTCAGGAACCTGAACAAGAGAGGAAATACTGTCAGTAACTCCAACTGGTCTCGTTGCCGGGAGACGAATCAAGAGCTTCTACAAACCAACGTGCACGACTTCACATCCTACCCTGTCTTGTTCCAGGACTTCTTGCAAGTCATGAACTGCAGGTCCCCTCCGGTCCTGATCAATCAGCCCGACAAGTGCGTCTCCACCAAAGGGGACAACCACACCGTCCTGCTCTTCGCCATCAAGTCGACTCCTGGAAACTTTGAGCGGAGACAGGCGGTGCGGGAGACCTGGGGGCAAGAGGGGGTGTATCAGGGTGGACTGAGAGTACACACACTGTTTCTCCTGGGTAGCTCCCAGCTGGACGACCCCAACCTCAACCCACTGTTGGCGTTTGAAGCGAGGCGCTTTGGGGACCTCCTGCAGTGGGACTTCCACGAATCCCTCTTGAACCTTACGCTCAAAATGAACATGTTCCTCCAGTGGACGCTGAGACGCTGCCCACACGTCTCCTTCGTCTTTAGTGGGGATGATGATGTGTTTGTAAATACACCGGCGTTGCTCAGCTACCTGCAGTCTCTGGAGCCCTCGAAGGCCTCTAAGTTGTATGTCGGACACGTCATAAGCACAGCGAATCCTCTCAGGGACCCGAAAAGCAAGTACTACATTCCTCTGAGCTTCTACGACGGCCCGTACCCTGCTTACGCTGGTGGAGGCGGTTTCCTTATCTCGGGAGCGTTGCTGCAACCCCTGTATTCAGTTTCACACGTCATACCCTTCTTCCCCATCGACGACGTCTACACCGGGATGTGCACCAATGCTATGGGAGTTTCTCCCGAGGCGCACGCCGGTTTTCAGACCTTTGATGTCAAGGAGCAGGACCGTGAGAATCTGTGCGTACATAAAGATCTTATTCTCATCCATCAGCGATCTCCACAGCAGGTGAAGAAGCTGTGGAGAGGCATTCACAGCCCGTTGTTGAGTTGCTGAACAGGACTGGTGGCCAAAAGATGCAGCAATGAAAGAGTCACCACTGACTGCAGCGACATAGTGAAGCGACATAGTGAAGCCACAGTTTATCTGCGTTCCTCTTTGTCCTTTTCATTGTTTTTGTTTCTGTTTGCAGCAGGAAGAATTGTAAATTAGGGGGTTTTTTTAATACGGTTGACCTTTAACAGACGGAAACCTTCCACTGAGGCAAGTTTTGAAGTTATGAAAGACTGGTTGTAATGACAAATATATTTTCATCCCTGGATAAACAGGGGACTCTTTCCGTCAAACTGAACACAGTTTAGTTCCGTGTCTCCATCCCCAAACTCCCATTTTCCTATTTAATTTAAATAAATAATCCAAAAAGACAACTGAAAGTTCAATAGTTTATTTTCTACACAACACCAAACATGTAACATGAGCTAGATGGGTGTACAGTTCTGGGATTCAGAAATAGTGTGTAACAGCATACAAACCCATTTAAAATGTGGGTGTGTACACTAAAAACTACATTAAAATAACAAAGTTCTTTAACACAAGTTAATTCAGTCACCTCAATGATACACAAGGAAACCTGTTAAATACCACAATCACTGTAGAGGACAGTCACAAGCAAGGGAGCAAACACAACAGAGGTTAACTTCCACCGTTTATTGCTTGATTTGTGTTTGATTTCTTTATGCATAATGCTTTCCAACTGCAGCAGATGTTTTATTTTTTTGCTCCACTTAAAAAACAACATCTTGGAATTGCTGTGAAACAAGAGAAGGTACAGAGAAGCTTTACTACTGACAGCATGTAAATCTATTAACGTAAGGCACCAAACCCAGAAGTACAGTGTTTTTCAAAAGCACAATTGTTCTCCTTCTCCCTCTGTTGTGCAGAAAGAAAATGACACATCATATCAAAACTATACTTTTATGAATACAGTAAAAGGTGTCCAACAGTTTACCCCAAGTCTCAATCTTTACCCACTACATCATTTGTTCACCAAACTCGTTCCATCCCTGGCGGCGCAGTTATTTATCATACAGGTCAAGTGGGTAGTGCTCTTTGTACTGCTGCACGTGCCTCCACATGGATTCTCTCTGCTTGATCAGATTGGGCGACATCTCCTGGTACACGTCAGTAAACAGCAGTTCGAGATTGGGCTTCTGGCGTTTCTCGGCCCTCTCGAACGCCTCCATCACCATCTTGCGGGACTGCTTCCGCCAGCTCCTCTCGTCGTCCTCGCTCCACCAGCTGCGGGCCGTCATGTAATGTCTCAGCCTGGAGATGGGATGGTCCTGCTTGTCCCAGTAGTTCACCTCGTCCACCGAACGGTAGGCGGAGCTGTCGTCACTGGTGCTGTGGTGGCCAATTCTGAAGAGTGGACAAGTATTTCTCTTCAATTGGCTTTCTATACGACAACATTTTCTACCACTCTTCATAAAATGTTCCTTTTGTTAGAATAGTACTGAAAGTGTGAGTCCTTCCTAAATATGTAACTTTTAATACACAAGAGATAGATAGATAGATAGATCACATAACAAATAAAGAGTTTATGATTGTGTTTCAACAAAAAATAAATCACACTTTATGTTTAAAGCAATGTCGTCGTACTTGCAATGTCAGAGTCATAATCATCACTGCATGTATACATAATCTGACATTTAAAAATATAACAACCCAAATTTACAATGATCCCATTCTAACTATAACTAGAGAACAGCAATATCAATACAGTGTTACAACTAATTGCATTTACTAACCACATAGTGAGATGTGATCTTTCAAATATGAAGATAAAGATAATATTATTATGTAAGTAAGCATTCTAGACCTGACATACACATAAAGATAATTATGAAACGTTAAGAATATAAAATTTTATGTGGAAATAAATATTCATCTAATAATCACAATACCAATACTGGAGTACATGCAATTCAAATAGATCTAGTATAAATCAAATAGGAAAAATTAATAGAATAGTAAGGATCTTTGAAATTTAAGACAATGATCTCAGCTCATGAGTATAATGATATGGCATCAGCTAGTTTTGTTATGAGAGCGCTATATTAAGGTTGTTGTTGACTCGATTCACTAGATTTGGACCCTGCAATAAATAAAGGTTGCGTGAATAGTAGAAAAAATAACGTTAGAAGAGTAAAAAAAAATCGAGGAAAGAGGTGGGTGGAAGGCATAGAAATAGATGAGGGGTGATGTGATATAACCTCCTATTTAATAAGAAGATTTGTAGTCCTGTGGTATTCATCAGTGATTCTCTCATATCGCACTTTACTAATTCACGACATGCCTACATTAACATGCATAGCTACAGTAGGATCTGTTATTATGTGAGGAGCATTTTTTAGGTGAAGGTAGTCAAAATTATCGTTTTTTTAAAATATTACTTGTGTTTATCCAAATGATAGAGCGAAATAATATAAGTTATATGTAATAATGAATTACTCAACTGGGTGTCGAATATAATAGATATTCTAGTGATATGATGATTTATCTATCTTGACAATGGTTAATAACATGTCATTCATATCTAATAGATATACATACAATTACCAGTTGGGTTGGGTAATCAGAAAGTTAATGAGTAATATAAATATATAGATTAACACTTGGATTACAGCAGTCAATTGATATTTTCATGTTCCAAGCCAGCTGATGTCAACTAGATTCTGCAGAGCATCCGGAATGCTCCAACGCTGTCTTTACACAGCATTGCTGGGATGCAGATAAAAAGATAAACATGAACAAGGTAAGTCTATGGGTGATAACTGTTCCGCATAGAGTTTGGCATGAAAGCAGTAAGTTATGTATTAAATAAGCTATAGTCCAGCTTATTTTACATATACAGCTGAATAGCTGTGACCTCTATTTGCCTTATTTTAATTGTATTTATGCAAGTTTCTATATATCAACTTCATTTACTTATTTTATTTTTTTTTTTTATTATAAGTAAAGCTCAGTACGGAATATCTTATCCTATTGATGACTGGATATATAACATAAAAGATGGTTTTGTCCGATTCTACTGAGTTTTTATACTTCACCTTATTAGGTATTGCAGCCTTTAATAAGCCTGATATATTATCTATAGCATAGAATAAATGGTTTGGGCCAGATTCTTAAGAATTTTTTCTTGCCTTTCATGTCTCTTCTTTTTCATTACTATTTGTTAATACATTATGTAAAAAAGGCGAAGTGCTTCCAACTTGCATGTTATATTCAGTCCATATCTAATATACTATAAAATTTGTGAATAGTTCATTTAGTCTGTGTTCTGAGAATGAGATAAACGCCATCTCTACATAGTTAATGTTCACTATTTTATGTTTTAACTATACAATTATATCATTCTTATGTTTGAAATGACCTTTTACCTAAATACTCATAATAGAACTAAAGAAATAACACGGTAAACGACTTTTTTTACAATCTAAACAACTAACAAGTGAGGAATGAATGAGGAAATCAGCAAATGAATTTAGTACCATTTAACGAAACGAGGGACGGTAAAAAAATCATGGGTGTAGCATAATATTTTTGGTGTGTGATTAATTTAGAATTAATTGATTTAATGAGTAGTTCCCATATATTAAATCCTAAGTGGGATTGACTATATATATAATGTTAGTATATAGAATTAGATAATATGAATGTTTGATGTTTTATACAATGAATTAGCAGCCTAGCTTTTAGTTTTTAAAGGCATGTCGGCTGTCGTTTCAGCTTTTGCAGATGTCATGATAATAGTCATATCAAATAAATCTATACACTGTGCATGTTATATTGCACCAATAAATATACTCTATTATGATAGATTAAAAATCAAAATACAATACTAATTTATATTATTATTGTAGAAATAGAGTATATATCATATTATATATAGTCATCCCATTATAGGAATTAATTATTATTAAAAAATTATCATCATTATCAAGTTATATACTCATGAGTTCGTTATTCCTCATCAACTTTGTTTCTTATTGACTATATCATTTAGCGATATATAGACCTTAATATAAGAGTGATATTTGATATTTTTATTTATATAGTAGATAGTAAGAATAGATATAGATTATATATAATAAGTAGATAGATAGATAGATAGATAGATAGATAGATACGATAGTC
>NW_023340257.1:23796890-23798406 GCF_004916995.1 Morone saxatilis
GATAGATAGATAGATAGATTAAAGCTTACAGATAAGTGCATGTATTATTAATATTTTAGTATAATTCACAGATCTACTTTTAATCAACCCTCCACCTACTCTTTTATCTTCCCCAACATCTCACTGAACGAGGTAAATTTTGAATAAAATGTACTTGTACTTGTAATTTACTTTCCACTCTTATTTTTACCTTTTGATCTTAACTTGTGCGACACAACAGATAGGACTGACAACTCAGTGCAGCGAGCCGCTGCTGTAATGACCACAGACAACAAAACGAGAACTGTATTCGATTACCACATCAGATAGACGTTTTGTTCCATTTTGTTTCCAGCTGTTTATCTTCTTCCTTATTTTTGTTTGTCAATATTGACCTTTTTGTATTTTGCTGATGTGGTTGTAGTATTGCTGGGAGGATTTAAAAGCTTGTATTTGTTCATGTTCTTTCTGTGCTGTCTCTTTTAATATGAAAAGAGAAACACTATTTTCTGCTTGCTTACAATTCCTCTATAATGGCTCACCTTTTATCAGTTTATGCACTCACTAATTAAGTTACTAATTACTCTTTTTTAAATGTTTATGACTTTCCACTAAAGCAGTACCAGTTCACATAATATGTAGAAAGAAACTGCAGATGCACGACGGTTGTGGTTCACGTAGCAGTTTGCCCACGACAAACAAATGCTACACCCAAAAACCCAAGCCGCCTTCTCTAGCTCCCCTTAACTGCAGTAGGTGGTTGCTCAGTCGGTTTCACACAGGTCTGCCTAAACAGTGATCATCCAGTTGACCTCATTTACAAGAACATACTGCGGTTTGTAAAATGAGGCCATTGTAATTAGTTCAAAATGTTTCAGTGAACTGCTTAATAGTGTACTCAGGTTTAATGCTCTGAACTCACAGTTGGTTAAATTCAGATCATTTGACAGAATATCTTTTCATGTTAATCATGGCACAGTAAAAACCTACACTGGTGATTAAACAAATGTCATTTTACACATTTCTAGGTATAAAAAGAAAAACGAAATAATTCTCGTTATTTTTCCAACGATAAGCGATTAGAAATTCAGCATTGTGAGGAGCCGTCAGTGCTAAAAGGGGTAACTTCATGCCGTGCTGGGAAAAAGCAGAAGACACAAACCTGTAGGTCATTGCTTCAATGAGGAAGGGCTGGTTCTCAGCCACAGCCCTGCGGCGCGCCTCCTTTGTAGCATTGTACACAGCAAACACATCGTTACCATCCACGCGAATGGACAGCATGCCATAACCCGGACCACGAGCAGCTGTCCAATCAGAGAAAGAATGAAACGTGTGACCAGAAATCAGACACACATTAAATCAGATTCTGCATACTAGGGACGGGCATGATCAATTAATCGACAATCGATTAATTGATCATTAAGAATTTCACCGATGACGTTCATTTTTAATCCATAAAACTAATGCAGGTTCTGTTGTAGTGTGAGTCTTGAGGAATGCAAGAAGGAAGCAATGAAATTCGCTAACTGTGAAGTGC
>NW_023340257.1:23798476-23800198 GCF_004916995.1 Morone saxatilis
GTAATCATGAAGAGGACGAGGTCATCTTGTAATAAAGATCTCATGAGGAAAACGCTGTGTTTTTGTATTTTCATTGCATTTTGAATATGGCATATAAATAGTGAATTTTAATATAAAAATATTAACGATTAATCGAAAAATCGATCGTTAATTCTCCCGACGATCGACTAAGACAATTTAATCGAATGCCCATTCATCACTACTGCATATAACTGCACCGAGGCTTCTCACCAATGCCATCTCCCCTGTACTGCTCGTTGGTGGGGGTGGAGATGGCGTAGCCGTTGTTACGACAGAAGAATATCAGTGGACATTCGAGGGTGGCAGAGAAGTTGAAGCCGGCGTGTGCGTCCCCTTCGCTGGCTGCTCCCTCTCCGAAATAACAGATCACAGCACGGTTCATGTTCTCTCTCTTGTAGGCGTATGCAGCTCCAGCAGCTGAAACAGACACATCAGGCATTAATATACATTCACAGGTGTAAGCATCGTCTTCAGAGGCTGGAGAGGTTTACGCACAGGGTGTACAGCTCACCTTGAGGAATCTGAGTGGCCAGAGGAGAGGAGATGGTGACAAAGTTCAGGTCTTTGGAGCCGTAATGGACAGGCATCTGCCGGCCCTTGCCGAGGTCATCGGCGTTGGCGTAGCACTGAGCCATGAACATATCCAGAGGAAAACCCCGGTACATCAGCACTCCTGTAGGGCCGCAAAGGAATTATGGTACTGTTGCTCACAATGGAGAGGTTATATGGACAACACAAGAGTGAAGCAGTGGTAAAGAGGGGAGTGCAGACGGTGACAGCAGTTAGGTCGGCATACGGATGGAGAGACGGTTTTTAGCTCTACTGGTTTTCCTCCTCCTGTGTCTATTTTACACACTTTTCTCTCAGAAACAATAAAACAAGTAGTGCTGTGTGGTTAATGACTCTTAAACCCACCCTGTATATATGCATTACATTAATGCACTCACGTTGGTTTTTCTATCCTGCACATTGTAAAAATCTTCCCTGTACAGCTTTAGATCTTTTTATATATATATCTTTATTTATTTATATTTCAAAAAGTACTTGATGATTGTGATTTTTATGCACAAACACACCAAGGAAAGATTCATTGTACGTGTAAAAACTTACTAGGCAATAAACCCGATTCTGATTCTGATTAAAAGTATTTCTGAATGGTTGAGTTACTTTAAAATCAGGTCACTACTGCTGGTAAAATAGATTATAGAACAGTGTACTCTTTCTGATGTGATGAATAAGCACAAGTTTGGATCTAAACTAATCTTTTGAACAGTTCTCCGTTTCCCTTTTTTAAGGATGTGTAACTTTGTTCAAGATACGCCGTCTATTTGTGGATGTATTTTTAGTTGTAAAGAACTTCAGCTGCCGTTAATACAAAACGTGATGTACAAATAAAGACTGACTTTGTGATTTTTCTGAATGACTGAACACCTGAGTGACTGATAGAATGTGACATTGGGTGTGTGGCACACAGGTCGTGGGATTCACTGACTGAATGAAGCATTGTTTCCCTGAAATATCATCGGCCACGTGATTATTGTGAGCACTGGCTCCCATGGTGAGTTATAATGCAGATAAACTACTACAAAAAATGAGATGTTAAAGTAGAAAGTTAAGAAAAAGTAAATTATTTTAATCACGGAATATCAAAACTTTAAAGTAAAAGTAACCCTGTATCTAGGGCTGGGCGATAAATCGATT
>NW_023340257.1:23800298-23801298 GCF_004916995.1 Morone saxatilis
AAATAAAAGCAAAACTTGTTTTGAATAATTTCTTTGTCATTTGTAGTGTGTTTTTAAGAAGGAAAAAAAATTAAAATTAAAATCGTAAATCGATTATTTATTTATTATTTTTCGCCATATCGTCCAGTACCTACCTGATACTACCTGTATCTAAAAGGGAAACTGTCTGATCCTTACCAGCTTCTCTGTATTGACCGAAGACCATGTCGCTTGGGTCAAGAGCAGCAGCGCTACCGATGTGTGTCCCCTCCTCACCATAGTTGGTCATGTAAAAGGAGATCCGACCCTGTAGCAGAGACAAATGAACACCACGTTACAACATTCTTCAGCTGTTCCACAGTTACTCCAGGAAATACACGAGGAAACAACAAACAAACCTGTCTCTGAGACTCATAAAGAATGCGGTCCATTGTATTCAGCAGAGTCATCTTTTGATAAAAGTTCAAGACTGTCTCTTTGGAGAGCTGGGGCAAGAGAGGAAACAAAACAAATTAGCTTTTGGGCACAACAAAGTGACGAGTGGAGGTCTTTGGATAACCAGGCTGACAGTACCTGAGGGTCTTGAGAGGGGTTGATGATATTGCCCTGCCTGTCCATCACCCGGTACACTGGGATCCCAGAGATCACATTGGGCTGAATGAACTCGAGGTGATCCACAAACTCGGCCGAGGCTCCAGGGAACTGTGGCTTTTCCAGCGTCGAGTCAAAAGGCTGCTGCTGCCGTGCGGCCTGACAGATTGAATACAAGCATTATTTATTAATAACAGCACGGTGGCTGTGGCAAAAGGAAGGCCCTCTGAACTGACAACACAAAAGGAGGGATTCATCTTTCTCTTAATAACATATAATTTACAGAGAACAAAAGCTTCGGCCGCTCCGTTAACACTGAATGGAAACACAAAAACACTTTACTTTTTGCATGATGTCATGTTATAAAAGGTGATTTTCCTGGAATATGGCCACGTTTCCTGTTTTAGACACTTGCTGAAACACTTGAAAT
>NW_023340257.1:23801322-23803062 GCF_004916995.1 Morone saxatilis
ATAATTATAATAATAGAAGAAGATGAAGAAGACATTTTGGGAGTTAAAATATACAAAATGAATGTATTGTTCTCTACTAACAGGAAACTATTCAAGGGGTGGTCTAAACACTGGATGTGCCAACTCTGAAAACCTCACAGACAGTTTATAAAAAATCATTTCATGTATTAAATTGTTTATTTTACAGTTATTTTCTTACAGTAAAGTGGTGCAACAGTTTGATTTTAATATTTAAATGTACTTTTTGACTTCTTTATTTCGTCATTCTTTATTTGTGTATTTAGTTATTAATAAACCACACTGGTAGATGTAAATTGCTGATATCCTGACCTATGAAAATACATTTGTAAGAATACTAAATAGGAATATGAGCAGTAAAGTTTATTTCCAAACGATTTCCCTTAATAATAAACAATAAAGTGATGACTTTTAGTGACACACACCGGATATAGAGACACAGAATATTCAGAAAAGGCGTATTTATTTCAGAGGGAGCTGAAAAAACAACAGTTTTAATGTCCCTTTCTCTCCACATCACGTTTGTTGTTGTTATTAAAAGATATTTTCTTTGCATGATGTCATATTATAAATAGTGTGGTCTGTGATTTAATTGTAAGAATACTAAATTGAAATATGTGCAGTAAAGTTTATTTCTAAACGGTTTCCCTTAATAATAATAATAATAATAATAATTATAATTATAATAATAAACAATAAAATGATGACTTTCAGTGAAAAACAACAGTTTTAATGTCCCTTTCTCTCCACATCACGTTTGTTGTTGTTGTTGTTGTTGTTGTTGTTGTTGTTGAAAGATATTTTCTGTGTCACGTTGAACTTGAGGGCGGAAGTGCCCGCGTCACGCCCCTTCGTTCGACCAATAGGAGCGCAGCTAGCGTTAGCTCAGCCGTCGGAAGGGTAATTTAGCAACCTAATCTTCAGTCATGACAACACACACAAAGTCCACCCGTCCTGTGTCGGTAAAGATGTCGATTATGTGTTGAAACACCTTCACTTCGACCTTATAAGCGTTAGAGAATCGCCACAGAATTAAGGTTACTCTCCGCAAGGTTGTCTGCTAAGCTAACGTTCGCTGGCTCCCGAAGTATCGCGATAACTGAAGGAACGCGATCTTGTGAAACCTTCCCAACCATCCTTAATTCCAACATAAACACATTTTATAACTTTATATCTGCACTTAAACCACCTCGTAGCCTTGCATTTTAACTTCACCTCGCAGGTTTTTTGACGCTAAGCTCAAATAAACCCTTTCAGTTCGCCAGGTCGACGCATTTTTATCTTTGTTTTAGTTAAATTAGACGTCTGGCACATTAAACTTACAGTGACTGTGAAGGCTCTGAGCGGAAGCAGCCTCGATGTCTGTCGAGCAGCATGGAAACATAGTCCAAACATTGTGTTCATACTCCTCACAGCCGCCATCTGGACAGTCCTCTCTCTTTCTTTCTCTCTTTCTCTCTTTCTGTCTCTCTCTCTCTGTCCGGATCTCTCTGCATCAAGTAGGAAACAATAATCAATCAGATCCGCTCAGCCCTTCAAAATAAAACTCAACAGTGAACATGAGTTAAAAAACTACGGAGGCGTTTTGCATTCACTTGAAAAAAAAAACTCTTTTTCTGAGTCATTTATTTTTGGTTTGTTTTTTTGAATAATTTTTTCTGTTTTCTGAATAATATTTTTTTCTGTTTTTCAGAGTAATATTTTCTTTGGAGTAATTTTTTT
>NW_023340257.1:23803123-23803356 GCF_004916995.1 Morone saxatilis
GTTTTTCTGACTAATTTAAATAAATTTTTCCTGTTTTTCAGGGGAATTTATTTCTGTTTTTCTGAGTATTTTTTTTCTGTTTTTCTGAGTATTTTTTTTCTGTTTTTTTTATATTTTTTTCTGACTAATTTTTCTGTTTTTCGGTGTAATATTTTCTTCGTAGTAATTTTTTTCTGTTTTTTTCAGAGTAATATTTTCTTTGGAGTAATTTTTTTTACATTTTTTTCTGTTTT
>NW_023340257.1:23803456-23806621 GCF_004916995.1 Morone saxatilis
GTTTTTGCACTTCTTTGCCCTATTGCTGCTGTGTCAACCTGAATTTCTCCTAAGGGGAATAAATAAAGGAATATCTTATCTTATCTTATCTTTACCCTTCATCTTAGTTTGAAAGCAACCCAGGTAACTTCCGTTATAACCCCACGTGTCTTTTCACTTCACTGTTTGTACCTTTAGCCGTCAAACTCGTTTTCTGTTTGTTTTTTTTAATTTGCACCTGATAACATTTTCCGCATTGCTTTATCACAAAGACACAGTTTCATTCAGTCACCTTGTTCACATTTAAAAAGATCCTGCAGTGACATTAAATATACAATATCTCTTGAATACAGTTGCTCCAATTGGCTTCAATAGCCTGAGCTGCCATGTTTTTATTTTTGTTTACTATATTATACTGTGACATACACAGGGCTGCACTGATTATTATCAATACCTTCACCTGTTATCTCCCTGTAAGTGTAGACTTAAATATTCAATCTGTGTACAAACATATTTGGCTAAAAACAGACAGAGAGAGAGAGAGAAGTCAGATTGTGTTAGAGGTTCATTTCTGCATTCAGTTTCCACCAGTGCATTTGAGCCCTGGGTATTTAGTACAATTGTGATAGTTTGGGAAACTTTAATTGGGTTAAGTACTGTTAGAAATGTACTGATTTTAATACCAATACTACAAAAGAATGGTGATAAACCAGGGTTGGATTTGAGTGCTATAATCTCCAACTCAAGCATACTTTTGCTTGACTCACACAGAAGGTTTATTGTAGTAAAAACTACTGAATGACTCCTGCATGAAGAGTATAAGCAACCATTAACTGGTTACACATTCAGGTCAGATGCTTTGAAAAGCGCGTTTCAAACTGGGTGATTTTCTGGAAACGTGGAGGGCTAATTTTTTGGGTTGTAGATGTACTTTGCCAATTGTCCATTTATTCCTTTTTCTCCTCGAGGATAAACTATTCCAGGTGACTTCTCTGTGGAGGCTTCTTGCATTAATTCATCAAGGTTCAGAGCTGCGTCTCGTTTGGCGTTTGAGGTAAATAACTCTTTGTTGGTTTGGAAGAGATACCACTGGGCTGTACATTTGTGCAAGCAGGAAATCCTCCCTGGAGAACAATCACAATGCCACAACCTTCCCTTTACATTGTATGTCACAAAAAATCTTCCCAACTTGTTTCCTGAGTTTATGTTTCCTTACATTCTTCTTATGTAAGTAGAGGTTGCACATTGGACATTTTATTTTTCTGGATATTTGACCCGGCTTGGCTGTTAAAGTAGAGAGGTGGTCCACCGGGGTTGTAGGCACGACAGGTGGGTCAGGTGGAGTAGCAGGATGCTGGTCTGCTGTGGATTTTGGTTTAACAGGAGGGTCTTGGGTGGAGCAGGACACTGTCCCAATGTGATAGTTGGCTGAAAAGGGGGAGTGAGGTTGAGCAGGAGAAGCACTCAGAGCAGCAGACTGGATGCACTTTGAAATGACTTTCAAAGTGTTTCCGAGTTATAATTGTCCTTGCACAGTACGGACAGTGGAAATGTCTTTCTCCTCTGCACTGCAAATGACACAAATGGATATTAAACTCTGCAAAGAAAGAACAAAATTCATCAAAGTGGATATAATGTCGCAGGGATCTCTATATATTCTGACCTCTATGTTGTAAGGCCCTCATTCTGTGGATTTCTACATGTGTCCAAACACTTGCATAGTCTGCTTTTGGCTTGTAGACAGACGGCTTGCAGAAGGGACAGTGGTACAGCTCGCACTCTCTCCAGACACATGTGATATGCAAGTCTCTAAAGAGAAAGATGGGAAAGTTCAGTTACGTACAACACCACTTAGAGTTGTAACCTCTCCGGTATTAATGTTGAGTGCTGTATCATCACTTATTCTCAATTATTGGGACTGTAAAAACATCATAAACAAAGACAAAGACAGGTTTGTCTGTGGTGTCTGTAGATATAAATGGCTCATAACGGATCATAATTCCTATATTCTGGTGATTATACACTAATATTCAATTTTTTTTAGTAGATCCTCCTGAATTGTATATACTGGACCCTTTTTTGTGTTCACTAATTAATGTCTTAGTGTTTTATTTTAAGTTACGTGTGTATATGTTGTCCTTTTCCTCTTTTTTAATGTTTGTTTATATTCTGTCTGACTAAAATTCAGTAGGAAAATCACAGTAACATCAGCAAATTGTATACAAATATAAAATATATTTTACTGTTATTACTGATTGGTGGGTTTTCTTTTGCCTACATGAGTCTGTGTAATCACTGCATCACTGAACATCACTTTCTTGATCTTATTAAAACTTATTGAGAGAAAAAAAAGCTTGTTAGTGCCTCAGTAATTTACTCTTTTTGGTCTTAAAATACTATAAACTGCTCAAGATATCACATTGTGACAAAAGTTGGAGAAATTAAGGTTTATGTAGAGATTAATAAAACATTTTATGACTTTAACTAAGTTGACTTGTAGCGTTTGGTTGGAAGTTTAAAACCATTTTTCTTTTGCATATAGCGCCAGTGTTGATAGTTTTTGGATTAATTAGATGCACAAAAACTCTTAAATAATCTGGTTTATTGGTCTATGTAATACCAAACAAACAAAGCATGTAATTATATCATTATTTATGTTTTTATATATTTAAAAATCAATAACAACATTATAGTTTTTGTTTTTTTAAGGTGGTCGCTAAGCAACACGCTACGGATAGGTAGCTTACCTAAATGACGATATATTTTAACATTCTTACTATTTTCTGTAACTTCATAATTTCATTCAAAACTTAAATTTAATTCAATTTAACTAATAATAATAATATAAAATATTAAATTAATTAAATTTAAATATAAAGTCGTCAAGACTGCCACGACTTCCGCTAGATACTTTCAAAATAAAGTAACCTCAACTGAAGCGAATCAGAAAAAAAAAAAAAAACATTAAAAATAAAACATATTAATTTGTTCTCTAATGGTCAAAAATAGAGACTATCACTCCACGTTTGTTTAGTGCAAGTAATAAATAAAACAAACAAGTATAAATTATGACGCGTTTCCTGGACGTCATCAGCAAGGGCCAAAAAATAGGGCAAAACAGATGACCTCACTCCCCCTGCGACCAGCAGCGTGGCAGCAGCAGCAGCAGCAGCAGCAGTGATGGAG
>NW_023340257.1:23806721-23814198 GCF_004916995.1 Morone saxatilis
AAAATAAAACATATTAATTTGTTATCTAATGGTCAAAAATAGAGACTATCACTCCACGTCTGTTTAGTTCAAGTAATAAATAAAACAAACAAGTATACATTATGACGCGTTTCCTCGTTCCTACGTCATCAGCAAGGGCCCCCCAAAAAAATAGGGCAAAACAGATGACCTCACTCCCCCTGCGACCAGCAGCGTGGCGGCAGCAGCAGCAGTGATGGAGGTGTGCGGCTCCTCGGCTGTTTCTCTCAGAGAGTTTGGTTGTGAGCAGAGTTTACTGTCTCGTCCGGACGGCTCAGCCTCCTTCACTCAAGGTACCGACCCTCACAGAGGTTACAGGTGTGGGATTGTTTGCCCCAGGGCAGGCAGTTGTCCTCTGGGCTCATGTTAGGGCTGCACGATTAGTGGAAATGTTCTGGAAGTGGCAAAAGCTGCAGTGTTTTGAGGTTAAAATGCAGCGTTATGGTGAAGTACTGTAGAGCTGCAGAAGTTCTGCTCTGTGAATCTTTTAATATCCACATTTAAGGTGTCTGATTTCACGTTTTACACATTAGTTTAGTAGTTTTTTTCCCATAATTCTCATGAATTATGTGGCAATTTGTCCAGTTTTTGACAGATATTATAATAAATAGTCACAATATGATGTTTTTACCACATCCTGCAGTCCTAGTGCAAATGTTTTGTGATTTGAAATGTGCAGCAAACATTGTTTGAGCTTGTTTACAATTATGTAACTTTCCTAAATGCTGTTTGTTTCCAGTTAATTATATCTAGAATATGTTGTTTTGTATGTTTGCTCTTCTTTGGTTGGTGTGTACTATAGAACAAATACATCCACAGTGAAAACTAATAAACAGCAGTGATGTAACGTCTTCCAAACACCCATCAATGCAGAATGCAGCACATAAACTTTTCTGTATTTCTGTTTTTCTTTTTTCAGTGATCACAGCGTCTGTGTTTTTCTCCCATCTAGACTTTCTATTCCTTTTTTCTGTATCCTGTTGTTCTTCAGTTGCTTTCAGGGTAAAACACAATTTCCCCGCCTGGATTAATGATCTGTTTTCTGTTGAACAATGTCCTCTTTTGTTCTTACGTGAAGGAGACACGAGTGTGTTGGCTGCAGTGTACGGACCAGCCGAGGTCAAAGTCAGCAAGGAAATCTATGACCGGGCAACTCTGGAGGTGTTGATACAGCCCAAAGTAGGCCTGCCAAGTAAGTAAATAATTTCTCTNNNTTCTCTGTGCAGCTTTATTTGATTTGTGTACAGGGAGTGTAATGCAGCTCTTGAAGGTTGTTCCAATGCGGCAATTTAAATCTTAAATCTTTAATTTTCTAGCACTTTACAGCTTTGTTAAAGACGTACTACTGAGTAGAGCAGGGAGATACATGGGGAGATATTCATATAGACATGTGTTACTTTTCATTTGATGTAAAGGTGCAAACATGAAACATGGTGAGTTTGAATATTTAACACAGTACAGGACATATATTGTTCTGCAGCTCACAAATAAATAAATGTTTCTAGAAGCTTATTTGGGGGAAATTAGGACGTTTACACTGAACTTTGGGGTTTTGGGGAGGCTGGTAACTGTTGATTTTACAGTCCTGACCACTTCTGCTGTGGTTCTACGGGCCATACCACAACAAACCACTGGGTGGAATAAGTGAGGGGCGTTGGTTTCGAGTCTGAATCGAGTATGTATGCCAACATTTATTTATTTTCTAGGTGTAAGGGAGCGATCACAAGAGCAGTGTGTGCGAGAGACCTGCGAGGCATCTCTGCTCCTGACGCTTCATCCTCGCTCCTCGCTCACTCTCATTCTTCAGGTGATACACGACGATGGTTCGGTATCCTTCAGTAAAACTGTGCTGCCTTTTGCTGTAAAGTTAATTTTAACTTGGTAGATTGTGTCCTGATGGTGTTTCTTGGTGAGTGTGCTTCCTTACCTGTTCCTCAGCTCTTGTCCTGCTGTTTGAATGCGGCCTGTATGGCTCTTATGGATGCGGGTCTGCCTATGAGCTGCCTGTTCTGTGGAGTGACCTGTGCCATCGACACAGATGGTCAAATCATCACAGACCCCACTGCAGCTCAGGAGAAGGTAAATCTGAGGCTCTTGTGTTGTGTTGTGTTGCCCAAAGCACCTCAGGGGACAGAATAAATCACACATAGAAAAAGGATCAGCTGAGAGGAGCCGATTTTCTTATGTAAGCGCTGACAGGAGTGACTGGCATTTGCATATATTGTATTGATACCTTCAGTTTTATTGTTCAAGAATAAAAAGGACATTTGAAAGCATTGGATTTGTAGAAAAACGGCCTTAAAACAGATTTAATATACCTTTTCAGTCTGATTTATTCTCGTCAATTCCATATGTGTTTGCTCTCAAACATTTCACATTTCATTGTGAAATGGGTTTTGTACGCCTCTTCTTTATATCATACACTTCATGCATTTAATAGAACATCATTCTAACTTTCAGCTGGGAAACTGTGGATTTCACTTTGTCTAAACCTGGTGAAACTCGCAGGTTCAGGCCTTTTTTTGGAGATGTCAAAAGACACTTTGGGTCTAACTGAAATAGTCAGATGAGGAAGGGAAGTGGATCCAAACAAACATCGCAGATTGATGATATGTAACTGAATTTGTCACTTAGTATTTGCATGTTCTTTCAGTACAGTCAGCACTGCCGTTATCCTCGCTGAATTTGTTAATGTCTGTTCTTGTCCGTTTTCACTCTCACCAGGAAAGTCGAGCTTTGATGACCTTTGCCGTTGACAGTAAAGATCGCAAAGTATTGATGTCATTAACCAAAGGATCATTTTCAGTTCACGAGGTCAGTAAATAAAAGATCAAATTATTTTGTTTTCCAGGAAACGCTGCAACATTGTCAGATTTATTATGTGTAATTTCCACAATTAGAGCGAGCTATGTCAGTGATCTGCTTCAGGTCAACGACGAGATGTTTTTTTCCGGTTCTATCTCCTTATTACAGACGTTTCCTATTTCTAGGATCATGTTTGATTCTTGTTTTTGTTCTTGCACAGCTGCAGCAGTGTATAGCAGTCAGTCAGAAAGCCTCAGAGAAGATCTTTCAGTTCTACAGAGATTCTGTCCGGCGGCGATACTCCAAAACCCTCTGATGAAGAAGAAAGCGCTTTTTTTTTTTTTTTTTTTTTTCTAGTCCTTTTCTTTTTCTAAAAAAACAACGTATACAAGTACTGATTTTGTAAGAAATGAATCTGCTTCAATTCAGTTGTGGCGAGCTGTGCTGTGGGTGAAGTGAGACCACATTGTGAACTGTCAGTGAGGGTGCAGAATAAAAAGAGGGAAGATGAATGTCAAACAAGTGCATTTATTGGGATTTATTGTTTTTTCTCTCAGTTTAATATTTACATGTAATACAAGGGTGTGAACTGGGTAATAACTGAATATCTCTTGTACTAATAAACCTCATTTGCCACAACCTTTTGACCTTTATTGTCCACTTCACTGCGTCCAGGTTTTATCTTTATACAAGTGAGACAAATCTGACCAGAGCCCATCTCATGACAGCATCAGTCAAGGCAGTCCACATGAATAAAATTACTAATTGTGGTAACTCAGCTGTAACAACGAAGGGTCAGTTTTTCATCGACAGTGGAGACACGGTGGTTCAGGATTGTCAGAACACTGTGTGCGCAGCAGTATCACAGTGATAGCTGACGAGGGTTCGACACTGAGATATCACAGGTGTGTCTACAAATACCACATACAGTGACCGTAATCTATTATCAGCTTGATACTACACTGGGTTTGCAGAAAACAAAAGTATTTGAGTTATTTGTAGTTTGGCTGTTGACTCTATAAAAACTATACATCTAAATAGAAAATATCAACTTTCACCCTACAGTCATTTTTTAAAATATTTACTTGGAGTTCCCTTGTTCACAGTTGTATCAATGGCACGTTTAAGCTCAAACCAATATGGCCAGAGTTGGTTTTCTTTCATCAAAGCTAGTTTATGCAATAATTCAGGATCAAATAAAGGAAGTGAATGAAGCTTGGAGCAGGTTTGTACATGACAAACTCCAAAACTCACCATGCAGGTTTCTGTTGAGACCAAAATAGAGATTTTACTGACTCATGCATCACACGGCTGAGCACTAGATGTTTTCCTTAGACTATTTTTTACCTGTCTGCTCATCTGAACAAAGGGCATCTTTACATATGTTTAGGTAGACGACTTCCAACAGTTTGTCACACTGTGCAAGAAGCAAGCTCCTGCAGGATTTCAGTCCTCGTTCTGGAGGAGAAAATAGCAGAATCTATATTTGGGGAGCGTGGAGTGGCAGCCTGGTTGCTTCTATTAATGGAATAGCTCATAAAAGGATCATCCTTAAGAGTTTCTTCTGTATTTTTGGCACTTTTCCTTGCACCCCCTCTGTCTGTGTCATCATTTCCTATCACTGTATATAGAAGCAGCTCATTTATTTCTATATCTAGAGCCAGTGTTTCACATCACGACCTTGCGTTTCATTCGAAAATTCCCGAACTCCTAATTTTTTATATTTAATTCCTTATATAATGGCACTAATGTATTTTTATTTACCTTTTTTTGTGTGTATTTCAACATAAAGATACTTATTCAACTTGGCATAAACGAAGCAGAAAGAGTCTTTTCTGCAGGTAAACAATGAGTGAAGCTGAATATGAAATCAAGCTGGGTTGATACATGTGTTTCCCTATGAGGAGGAGTAGCAAGGAATTCTGGGTTATGGCTTCTGGCCCCTCATATATGTTTTTTAAAAATAAAGCTCTGGGGCTCTGAAACCATCACCAGCAACCACCAACCACAGTGCTGGCTCAGGCCCTCAGACAAAGCGATGTCCATCAGGATTTCGCCGCTGCTACGTCCTTGCTGTGACCTTCTCATAAATCTGCCGACTCCATCGTTGTTTTCTGCTCTCCGCTCACCTCCTTCAAGGCAGACGAGGCCACATATCTTCTGTTTCTGCTTCTCATTATTCATCCGTTGTTATTGTGACAGTGATATCGACAGTGTTGAGTTAACATCTGCATTTTTTTGTCACAATTTTTTCTTCTTTTTTTTTTTTTTTACTACATTAAATGGTTAACGTGATGACGACTACAGCACAGATTTAAATGATGGCGGGTAACTTAAGTCCTCGGGTGACAGAATAAATCACATTTACAGACTTAATCTTCTATATGGAGTGATACTTTCGTTTTCAATTATTTTTTTGTTCACATGCGAGGAATGTCCTCCGAGCTGAATCGTGTCCTAATCCAATTAGAAGTGATTGTGATCTATACACCAGCTTTCCTTTTGTGTTTTCACTCTCTTCTCTGCTGTTCCAGCTTGGTGTGTAGATAAAACATGACTGCAGACAGGGTTGACAGACAAAGACTGTGATACATTTTACATTTACAGGTGATATGTTGGCATGTGTTGGGATTCATGAAATGTGCGAAAGAGTTGCTTTTATGGTGGTTTTCCGGACAGGTAGGAAATCAACGCGGCGATGGCACAGATGTACGTTATGATTCCAAACACAATGGAAAGCACTGAGAGCCACAGAGCCTGTCGAGACGCTGCGTTTGCCCCCTGGAAATCCCCCTGAGCCGATGCCTTGTTGGTCTGAGAAACGGAGGAGAGAGGAGAGTGAGATAAGGATTAGAGAGGGGAAAAAGAGGAGAGAAGGGCATTCGTCATCATTTGTCAATGTCCTCCTTGGTCTCCACTTTCCTCTTGCACTCATTCCAATCACACGCTAAGCTCATATTATGTTCCATTTCTGAATCACACCCGCCGTTTGTGCCTCATTCATCACTTTCTCCTTCTTCCTTCCTCTCTCCCTCTAGTCCTTGTCTTTGACTCTGACCCCTGTTTTAGGTAGCACTCAACAATATTGGAAATCTATCACCTTGGGGCTTCTTGTTATGACTCTAATTAAACCTTAATGAAGGCCATTGATCTGATCAAAAGGCTTTTGCAGCTTGCTGCCAGTTAGCTTTGCAAAAGCGTTAATGGGATTTTTTCCCCCTGCACTGCTGGAAGGATGCCTATATAAACTAGGGGCCTCTGGCGACTAGAGATAGAGGTGTTAAGGGATTTTCAACACTGCCAGTGGTAATAGTGACTGATGAGATAGTTCGTGCTGTGTTGTTGGTCCCTTTTCCCTTTGACCTGCTCCATATTTCCTCCAACTTTGTCTTAAAAGAGAATGACCATATCATCTATCAAATGAACACTTAGATCTTCATTTTAATGTGCTGTAGCTACAGTATCTTATCACAGCTTTCTTTTTCTGAGTATCTGTTGTTGTCAAGCCCACGGCGTTTGTAGAGGAGAGAGAGAGAGATGTTTATATTGGTGGCATGCTGACACAGTGTTTGAACGCAGCAGCATGTTTGCTGGTATATCGATTTTTGTGTGTGTTGGCTTGTTAGATTGCTACAGTAGCATATGACGGAAAATATATCAGCTGGCACTGGAAATTGGGCCATTATATACATGATAGTATAGATACTAGGGCTGTGTATTGGCAAGATCTGGCGATATGATATGTATCACAATACAAGGGTTATAATTGAATATATTGCGATATATTGTGATACCGTATGCGAGGCAATTCCTAATTCTAGGAAACCTGTCAGAGTATAAAGAACACACCATCATATGCGCCGTTATTCATAGATTGGGGCCTTTTAACCAAGAAAAATGCGATCTTAATAGATAGGTTTTCAGGAGTGACTTGTGATACACTGTGCTTTTTTATTGGTATAATTGTTATTAACAATATATTTCCCATTATTCTGTAGTTTACATCAGTCGGCAGGTGTATAGATCAGTTGGCTCAAGCAATTATTTTGGGGTGTCACTAAATCTGCTACACAAACTTGTTCCTGGGTTGTATTTACTTTGAAATACTGATTAAAGTTTACAGCCTGTCAACCTGAATAACCCCTAAGCCTGTGATGGGAGGGCTGTAAACATCCAGTTGTCTTTAAGGAGTCATGACACTGAAGTAAGTCTATTTAATAAATCACCAGAGATTGAAGATGACACATAATACATGTAGTCATTTATTTGTGTTTTTTTTTGGACATCTTAATCAAACGTCTGTACACATGATGGCACAAGAGACTGTTACAGAGAATTTGTGATTCTAAAATGATCTAAATGTATAAAGCCACACTGCACATACTTGTACATTCCTCCTTTGGATCGTTGAGCTCTGCTGTTTCAGAGCCCTTGTGGTGTAATCCTGCAAATCTAGGTGTAATCCCTCCCTGTCTAAACTCTAAGACACTGGACCTGTTGTTAGTCTCCACACAGTTCAGAGTGTAAGAAATCACCCATTGGCTGTGCCATGTTGTATCTTGTCAGCTCAGGACTGAGTGTGTGTGTGTTTGTGTGTGTGTTTTGTGTGTGTGTGTGTGTGTGTGTGTTTTGTACGCTTCTGTGAAAGGTAGAA
>NW_023340257.1:23814223-23827393 GCF_004916995.1 Morone saxatilis
GGGCCAGAAGCAGCAGAGCATGGAGAAAAAGGCCAGACCCAGGTAGTCCTGAGGGATCATCAGAGGGAAGTTGCTCTCGCTGTCTGTATCACTGAAGTCATCAATTGATGAGTCCTGGGATTCAAACAGAGTGCACTTAGGTTGAATTCAGGATAAAAGGTACAAATAAAGCATCTAATGGCAGCTCTTTTTGCAGATAGTTTTGTTTTTGTTTGCCCAGGTTTTGAGATATTTGCCTCCACATCAACACAATGAAGATGTGAACTGAATTTCACAGCAATGTCACTCCAAAAATATATTATATTACTTAAACTTTAACTTGTATGTTTGTCCACTTGGTCTTGTCAGTTTTATTGAGGTAGTGGCAAACATCTTAACTAAAACAAAAAAAGTAAAACCACAACTATGTGCATAATTTAAGTGAAGTGACCCTTTAGACAATATTGAGTATTATTCATTTTAAAAGTTGCATTAAACATGCATGTTTTAACATAATTTGCTGTTTTATGGCACCCTTAAAGTAGCTCTTTTGTTATGTTGTATTCATGTCCTCCACAACAACTGTAAAACTTTGCTGGTGCCTGTAAGATAATGTGACTGAATGGGGTTAGTCTGGATGTGCACTAGCTCTGCTGACCGCAGGCGATTTATGACTCATGCATCTTTTTAAAACAGCTGCATATTCAATCTGACTTGCTCTCTCACTCTGACCCTGCCATATTACTTTGCTTGTTTTATTTTGTGCATGAAATAATTGTGCATTTTCCAAAGATGCTCCTGTAACGCTTTGTATACCAGCCCCCCTTTAAAAAAAACGCTTTTCTTCCCTCTGCTTTTAAATATTAAAGAGGATCAAACAAGGACAAATCAGAGTGCATTATTACACACAGTACTTTAAAGATTAGTTCACAAGGTTATCTCAGTTTTTCTGATGTCATTTACTCCACATGGTGGTTCTGCTGGTCTGAAAAAATACTCTCTGATGTTAGGATTGGTTTGTCCTGTGTGGAATTATTCTCAGAAGTGACCGCCCTGGAGTATTTTTGTTGACATGACGCAGTTATGACCATAAGGACAGATATCTCTAAATGATCCAGAAAAGCCAGATAGAAACCACGCTCACGTCTAAAGTAACTCAGGACGGGACACTCCTAAGGTCATCTCTCCTGCTCTGGCATCATATTGATCAGCTACACAGTGAAAATTCGAGAATTAGACGATGAAGGAGTTTTGGGGGCAAGTTTGAGTCCGTTAACTAAGCGTCTGAAGTGAAACAAAGGAGGAGATGTTGTGTTGTGCCTCTTTGAGGTCACTACAAGGTTTTATTCCCACAGGCCTGCGCCTTTGCATTGCTGCACTACTGCCAGCATTCAGAATGAGCTTTAAAAAGAAAAAGTTATTTTGTGTGCTGTCCTTTTGTCCTTGTGGAGCTAACTACCTAAACTTTGTGGCAGCCAACTACTCTGGATTTTAATGGTGTGTGGTACTACTGCATGTTTGTCCTCCTGCTGGTGTTCTTCATCAAAGTAATAATTGTAAAACGGCCTTCAGCCTTTTTAGTTCACAGTGGGTAATTAGCCCTTTTGATTTAACCTCGCTGAGAGACTTTTCATAACAATTTAAACAACCCGGCAGCTACTTATTTGTGTAATTTACAGCATATACATTCTCATGCTGACTCCCAAAACATCACATGACCACTGTAAGAGTCTTAAAGCTAATTTACATTTCAGTCCAGGGTGGGCTTTGCTCAGTGATCTATGAAATAGAACTGGCATCCTCCATTGCAACTGTAGTGTCATTACCTGCACCGCAGCAGGAGAGGAGCTTTATGTAATCTGGCTTTTTGACAGTAAGCATTCAATTGCTGCCTACCCTGAAATGCATTGCTCATATGTCTATTTTAAGTACCTCTTTGGCTCCCAGAATCTGTACTGAGAGTATGAGAGTCTCTCTCTAAGCAAAAAAGAGGATGTGGTAAAAATTAGATGATCAGGTATTATGATTATATATGTGTAGAGATGAAACAATTCAATCTAATCTGCAGCTATTTTGTTAACCGATTCATCGTTTCAAGTCAGGTAAATTAAATATAATTTGGGTTTGGACTGTTAGTTGGACAAAAAGGGACGTTTGAAGATGTCCCTTTAGACTGTGGGACATTATACTGGGACTTTTATTGCTATTTTCTGACATTTAATAGACAAGACAATTAATTTTCAGCCCTATTTATGTGTTACTGGTATTTCCCTTGAGCATCTGCTGAAAGGGAATGAGTGACACCGCTCGTCTGTAACTGTCATTATTTTGTTTTAAATGAATGATTGATTGAACAAACTCCCTCAACATCATGTCAGTGGCATATCTTACGTCAGAGTCGGGAAGCAGGTCGTCCTCATCATCCATGCTGTAGGACACACTGTTATAGTCCTGTGTCTCGGCCAGCAGCTTCCTCTCCAGTGTGGACCCAGGCCGAATGTCCATAAAGGTGGTCTCCAGGTAGTCTTTGCTGAGCAGGGGGTCTGCGTGGCCCCAGATGGGGGCTGGTGGGTAAAAGGACTCCAGTGTGCGAGGTAAGGAGCAAGGGTCCAGTAGCTGCTGCTGCTGAAGTTCAGGAGGATGTCCACAATAGCTCCTCCACGCTAAAGGAGGGTAGGCCCTGTCCTCCTCGCACTTAACCAAGATGCCCTTGAACAGCCCGCCAGGGGCCTGTCCAGTCCCGGGCCCTTGTCCCTGCACTGATGCCCGGCTGTTATTGGGGCTTTCTCCCAGAAGAGGGTGCTCCAGATCATCTAGATTATCCATGCCTCTCTTTTAATACCAGCCACACAAGAGGCCACCGCATCAACAACCAAATGTAATCTACAAATCGTTTTCCCTGAAGAGTGTCCGATGGGTTTATGCAAAGGCAGCTGCTTTGCTGGCTTTAGTGTTTCGGTGATAATCCATCTTTAATCCTATTCTTTAATTTTTCTCTTATTACAGGCCTTGGTCCAGAGGCCAACAACACATTGCAGGTTTATGAAGTAACCTTAATGTGCCAGTGGTAGCTTTCTCCTGTGTGCTATGGGATGTGGTGAAGTTGCGCGGAGGGATTCAAGATCCTCTTCTCCTCACATGTCATAAGCTATTTGTTTCAGGGCTCGATGGCTCAGAGTTTGCCCCATGTCTTCCATTTCACATGATTGAGTGTGTCAGTGTTCATGAATATGCTAATGTTGGCTACTTTCTCTCTCATACAATATGGAAATGTCAATTCTGATGATGGAAGACCTTGATTAGCCCCAGACACTCTAATGAAAATACTGGGCAACGTGATTTCAGTGTGATTTGCCCTCAGGATCTCTTGCAATAAAATCTGAAGTCTTTGTCTCTGAGCACGGTGTTGTTTTTAACGTGAAAGCATTGGACGTCAATCTTTCCCTGCAACGGTTCTGGATGGAAATGGCAATGACTTGAGTAAGAGGAGAAATGATTGTAAGGAGAACAACAAAAATGACTTTCAAGCTGTCATGACATGCAGCTGCATGTTTGTTCCTCTGCAGGAGTCTGAAAAAAAGAGCACTGATACTGCTTTTAAAAAAACAGGCCAAAGGCAGCGGGCCTTCAAATGACTGGACTGACGCACAGTGGGTTGTTTTGAAGCTTATATGCACAACCTCCAGCAGCAGTCAAACTAGTGGCGCAATGAACGGATTGGGGCCATATTTGAGGGCAGTTAATCTGTAAAAGCAATGAGGCTCCAGAAATAGAATCCTACGGTGCACATCCGCAGGTCAGCAGGCCTGCCAACACGCCTGTTCCTCTGTTGTTGCCTCAGGAAGTGATAATGAAGAAATCAAAGTCCTCTGGTGTTGATTTATGGCCGCGGGTCTGCTGCTTGTCACGTCAGCGCTCCTTTGGGACATGTATTTTTCATGTACCCCGTCCACCTTAAGAGGCTTTCATTCAGGACAGACGAAGAGTTGGGCAGCTCTCTATCCAGTTCTCTGTTGAGGATGTGCCGTTCTGTTAAGAGAAGGACAAGGTCACACAAAATATTTTGACTTTACAGCTTCCAAGGCTTCACTTTGGACCAGAGTCATTTTTCTTCACACGCACATACACACACTACTGGGGTTATACTGCTAAACCAAACCCCTACCCCAAATTCACATCACACACAAGACGTCAGTGTAGCGTAAGCGCTACTGAAGTGTCTGTCCATTCAGTCCACACCAGCACTGACCTTCGTCACAGCGTCATTGTCCTCAGAACCAGCTGTCTGCAGATATACTTCAGAAATTCATATACAGTAGCAGATTAGTATGATTTGAAAGGCTGTCTATGGAGATTATGCAACAACTGACTTGCTGGGGGTTGCATGTTGATGCACGTTTCTCAGAAGTGTATCTCCAGAAATTAACATTAACCTAAGTACAGAACTGGCCTTAGCCAGTATGAATCCAAACAATGAGAGCCAGCTTTTTGACCCCAGAGGGAAAATGGGTCCCCACAACATGATTAATACAAGTAAATACATAACCAGCCTCAATGTACTGTCCTCCAGTATGTGAAATGGTAACCATTGGAGTTCACTTGCTCGCTGCACATTAAAAACAGAATGGGGCTCTAATGATAAATATTTTTTTAATGTGAATACTATACATATCTACCCATGATGTATTCATTCACTGCAAAGTAACTTTATACACAAAACAATGCAACCTTTCAAACTATGACATATATACGATATATAAGATATTTTTCTTTTCAATTCATTATTTTCCTCAGTCGATTTTCTCACTTCAGTTTAGTTTTTATTGTTTCAAATGTTTAGTTTTAGTTTTTATTTATTCAATTTTAGTTTTAGTTTTTTTAATTATAACATGTTGTCAGGGCATTTTGTTGAGAATAGGTATTACAATTCAAACACTTTGTGAAGGAAATTATTCACATTCATGTCAATAAATACATGCACCAAAGTCTCATGTCATTTCAGTTACTTTTTTATAATAACCCTGAATACAAGGTAATAAATAATAATAATAAAATAATAAGGTACAGTGTAGTAGTTGGTGTTAATGTACCTGAGGTGCTGGGTGTTTGAGAAAACTACTAACTCAGCTCTGTATCTCTGATGGATACACATGCTTGTAGCTCAATACAGGGACACTGGAAACGGAGACACATTGTAATTCTGAACATTCCTGCATAGTTACTGCAGTGCTGAAAATGGCCTGAGTCTTAATGATACCTCAAATGTAAACCTCCAGTGAACTGTAGAGGTAGCCAGGGTACAATTTACAGCTTTTTAAATTGACAGATGCCTTCTGTATAATGGGAAATGGACCCTGAACACGTCTTTTTTTTTTCTTCCTACATTCTAGTTGCTTAGGAACCATGTCAGTAAGAGCCAAATATGCATTTCTTACGTTTAAAGTGGAAAATGGCTTGATGTCAATGGTCTGCAGTTGCTGATTAGTGTAAGTGCAAAAGTGAGTCCACACTAGGCAGGCTACGTTTGAAAATGCACCTTTTCCTCTCCGTTTCGGCACGTCATCAAACACTAAGCCAACCTTTCTTACTTGAAAAGCTTCCCTTCCCTGTGATTTTAGTGTATAAATCTGAAAACATTAACATTTAGATTTAGCGCAGACACTAAAAAGCAAAAAAACTCTGTGATCACTCATTTTCAGTGTCAATATAGCCAATCACATAACACAGCTGTTGTCGTTAAGCTGTATTTATGTGTTATTTTGTCACCACTTCGCAATCCTAACATATTGATTTGATCAGTGCAGCAGCAAATACTATTAGCCTGGTTAACATGTCGTATTTATGAGTCAAAATCAATTTTATTTTCATGTTTTAGTTTATTTTAAGACAGTTGTCAGGATGAAAAAGAAGAAATTTAACCATTTTTCTCTGCATTTTAGCGTTAATGGAGATCTTTTAAAAAAATACCTGCATACCTTAGTATGGATACATGTCATTTTTACATGTAAATTATGTTTTTAAATGTAGCCAGCTAGTGTAAACATTTACTGTATGTGTTAACAATGTTGATCTATCCATGGTGTACCCTGCCTCTCACCTAATGCATACTGGGATAGGCTCCAGCCGCCGATGGCCCTGCACAGGATAAGCCGCTTAGAAAATGGATGGATGCTTGGATATACGCCCCTGATTGCCCCATAACATGGAAATGATAAGTGACTTAAAACATCACATAGTGGTGTTAAATGATGGAAGTTAAACTCAAATATGACTGACTTCATGTATGCCAAACTGGAATATCTAAAATTAGCACAAAACTGAGTGTTGGAGAAATGCTACCGTGATCCGACATGTGAGAAGAGATGAAAAAGGTCTCTGTATTGTGTGTTAAGGGTCTTTTGATTCCCGGTAGAAAGAAAGTGTCATTTCAACAAACTACATAATATCTCATCAGTAAGTATTCATTCTGCATGGCAGAGTGCTTCAGAGGCTTGAGATCAATTCAATGAGTCGTTGTTGCACCCTTCACTGCACAGTACAGAAAAAAAAACTGGAATAATTGGGTGTCTATGGGCTGGCGTGGTGCTGAGGGCTGCATTCTGCTCTGTGCGCTGATACTGCTTCGCCGTGCAAACCCCCCTCCACTCTTCCTCCTCTTCACACACCCCTTTATGGAGGGTTAGTGTCTCTCATACTGAACAAGCTGAGTGATCGTTCAACACGCTGACGTCAGTAACGGCTCCGAGCAAACTGCCTCCCCCTCGTCACACGCACCCACACGTATCTGGACATATGGTGCATACTGCACACATTCACTTGCGCTCACTCACACACTAATATTTGTAGCACTTCGCCAGCCTTCCCTCTCTCTTCGGTCCCCTCCCGATCGCTGCAGCTTCATTCCAGGAGAGATGCACTCAGCTTTATTACACCCCCCCCTCCCTCCTGCACCTCTGCCCATCCACCATAAAAAGACTTCTGTCAGCTGTATTATAAGCTTGCCTCCTTTTCTGATTCTGCAACGCTCATAAAACATCCAGTCAGGTAGAGGGAAGATTGCAAGGACGCCGCTGCAAATCACCACCAACACTTTTACAGGAGATCCTTTTCTCGCTATCTCTCTCCTTTTTAGTCTGGTGCTTTGCCATACACATACCCAGCCACACATTTACTCAGCTCCCGTCATTACTTCTAGCTCTCTTCTTTTGCTTTTGATCTGACTCCCTCCCTTTTTCATAATCCAGCCAATACTTTCAGCAAAGTCACTGTACAAAACTTAAAACTTGTCTGTCTTGGTACAATTTCTACTTGCTGCAGAAAAGAAATCTTGTTCTTAAGTCATGGAAATGTGCAACCAAAGTGAAATACTGCTTTAAACCCCTGTCGCAAAAGCAGAGAACTGTTGCTGCTGACTCTTACATAGATTTTCAGCAACTCCGCAGTCTTTTTGAAACACACTGACTCTCTGTCTCTCAGCACACACTCGGGCACAGAGCTGGAAGTAATTGCTGTAATATTTCAGTTGATACAGATTGAGGAGATGCAGATACAGTGAACAGGCTTGTAGAAAAGAAATGGCATAGTGGCTGCAGGAAATTGGAGCTGTAAACGCTTGCAGGCTCTAATAAAAAGACATCTTGAAGATCAGAGATGTCAGGCTGATAAGACCAGAGCAGGCTTCCAGATATGCCAAACAAAAATCTGAAAGCCCAAGTGGCAGTTAAATGGCCCTATTGATTTCATTTCCAAACCCTTTTCTCACACTCTCTCTCTCTCTCTCTTCCTTGTCGGTGTGGAGCGACTGACAAGAGCAGAGAGGAAACTGAACAGAAAAGATAGCAAAACACAGGCGGCAAAGTAGAGCGGGTTGTACAGCTCGTGAAGCCCAAAGTAACATCATGTTCCTATGGAAACAAATTCACCATGGAGTGGAGTGCTCACTGCAGGATAAATGAAGCAGAGGCTAATTTGCCATTTCAGTACAGTTCCTCTGCTCGGCTTGATAATAACTGGATGGGATAATTCCAGCGTTGCTGTGCCTTCCAGTAAGGATGTGTTACTGTCACATTAGACAGCAAAGGATGGATAATTTCCACAGAATTACTCTATAATAACAAATGAGCGGGGTCACGCCGGGCGCTGGGTTTACTTGAACCCCCCTGTGCAGAATATGTGTATGACAGTGTGAGCTCATTAATCAGTCCACGGTATGCCCTACTCTAACCCCAGACACACACACACACACACATACACACAGTAATTAAATTTTCTTAACATAACTGCACATACACTCGCAAACATGCATGTAGTCCTTTGCAACCTTGCATCATCTTGCCCATAAAACAGTAAACAGTAAAAAAAAAAAAGTTCTGCTCTGCCTCCCACATGCTCACATATATAACTACACACACACACACACACTATTCGCACAGCTGGTGCTTGTGTGCAATGAGGCCCGAGGAATGGGAATGTGCAATATGTTGCAAATGGCTCCAGCATCTCTGCAGAGTGTGTTGTATGTTGTACTCAGTGTTCTGTAATGTGCATCTGTGAACACACATGGGACACACTGTACAGGGACTGGCTATATCCCACGATGTTGCGTTGTTTGTGTATTCATTTGTGTGTGGGTGTGTTTGTTTGTATGCATGTGTGTGGATGTGCCACATGTGCTTCAGTGTCTTCCACAGCTGCTGCCACTTGATGTACTTGGATGTTACTGTGTAAAAATACAAAATTGACCATGTAAGATAAGGTTACTTAAAAGCTTGTTGAATTCACTCGTACATTTCCAATAACATATAACACACTCTATACCAAGCTGTACAGAAGTGACTTGTACATATTTCAAATTTCCAGTAATGGAAATTAAATTTACACAATACACTTCATAAAAAACAAAACCTAATTAAAATGACCAGCCTATTATCAGTTTAATTGTAGTAATTTGTCAAACACTGACATGATTTGCAAAACCGTCACAATGCTTAACAGTGGCTTAACAGGCTGCAGATGCCACCTGTGTTTACATTAGCCGTCACTGCAATCAGTGTAATGATGCTTGGTGCTCAAACACAGTCAAAGTTGATGGACGTTTCCCAGATGTCGACTTTTTAATGCTAAGATGTAACACATAATATCTGCCCACAAGCCACCAGTGTTTTTGTTACTGCTGTTTGACTCAAATTAAGAAGACGCACTACAGGAACTACATGAGGTCCTCAGCAGTCACATGACAAAACAACCAGGCTGCATTATTATTGTAGCCGGTGACTTTACTCAAACAGATCTCAACACAGTTTATCTAAATTCCACTAGCACATCCACATCCCCACCTGGAGAACAAATACCCCGGACCATGGTTGCATTAACATTCCTGTCAGCTACAAAGCCCCCCCCCCCCACTCACTCTGGACAATCAGCCCACATTTCCCTGCTTTTCCTGCCAACTAGTGCCCAGCTGATTAAAGGGTCAAAACCATCAGAAAAAAAAACAATTAATGTAGACAGACGAAGCTACAGCGGCTCTACAGGACCGTTTTGAGTGCACAGATTGGCACATGTTTAAAGAGGCTGCCACCCAGGAGAATCACATCGATCTGGAGGAAAATACACCATCAACATCATACACCAGCGAATGTGTCAATGATGTGATCACAAAGACAATAAAATCATTCCCTGAGCAGAAAGCCTGGATGAATGGAGAGGTGAGGGCAGTATCTAAGGCCTAATATGCTTTCTTGTCACCAGTATCTAGTCTGAACAACTACCCTCCCTTTGGGACTCACCCCCATTCTGCTTTAAGAAACTGGTTCTGCACATAAAGAATAAAATCCCAGCCAACCTGGACTCTCACCAGTTTGCACTCAGAGCCAACAGATCCAGAGAAGATACCATCCACGCAGTTTTCACACACTTTGAAAATAAAAACACCTACATGAGAATGCTGTTTCCCCACATGAAACTAGTTAGTACTCTGGGTTTGAGTAATATCTTTAACAAACTAACAAACGGACACAAACGATCACACCACCTCCCCTCTAGTGCTCAACGCCGAAGCCCCTCAGGCCTGTGCACTCTGCCCACTCCTGTTCATGCTGTACACCCGTGACTGCATCCCCCCCGACAGGGAGACAACTCTGTTGTGTTGAACGCGGACGAGACCACCATCATCGTCACTCCATATTGGGAGGAAATTAACAATCTTGCAGAGGTGCACAGAGAACAATCTACTGCTGCTACGTCAGAAAAACCAAGGAGTTGATAGGGAAAAGGAGGAAATGGCACACACCACTGTTTACATCAGTGGAGCTGAGGTGGAGCAAATGAACAGGGAATCAGCATTACGGAGACACACATATCTACCGTATTCCTTAAGGAAACTTAAGACGGCAAAATTCCTGTGCCAAGTTCTTGTTAACGGGCCAGGACAGGAGGGCTTTGTAGTGGGTGATTAAAACCATCCAGAACACGATTGGCACCCATCTACCGAGCATCAGTGATATCGGTGAGGTGAGGTGCCTGCACAGAGCCCAAAGGATACAAACAGACAGCACCCACAGCTTGTTCACCCTGCCGCCGTCTGGCAATCAATACAGAAGTATCCACTGTCATACTACCAGACTTCAGAACAGCTTCTTTCCTCAGGCTGCGACACTCCTCAACTCATCCTCTGCTCTCCACCATAAATAAAAGACAAGAAACTTCACATGGACATTGAACAAAGTGTACATACTTTCTGGATGTATACATGTATATACAAGTAACTTTATATGTTCTAATTTAAATATTTGTATGTATGTTGTGTGTGTATTATGAAGGAGCTACAACTTTGTGTTGTAAAATGAATAAATTGACCTTGATTAAAATGTATGTGCCTGTGTTTATCTTTGTGTGTGTGTGGTATTGTTAATTTTAATGTGGTGACACAAATCTATTCACACACATTGAGGACTCACCTTCAATCTATGAGACATAAAACTCACACACAAGGTAAACCATTGAAGTTTTAGGATTAGTTAAGCTTACAATTATACTTAGGTTAAATTAATTGAATTATGGATTTATTTAGTTATGTAGCAGCTAGGGTTAAGGTCACGGTGAGCCTTTAAGGAACGAACACGAATCAATACAACGTCCTCACAAGAAACCAAAACAAGTGTGTGTTAGTTTACACGTGGAACAATGAGCCTGAATGAGGTAATTAGCCTCTCACAGATCTTTACATGAGCGATGATGTATTACATGGTCTCATCATCATCCTCACAGAGGGAGGGCGTATTTGTTGGCCTCTAATTGACAATGACCCACACACACACACACACAGACACACACACACACACACACAGTCAGGTCAAGAGCAGAGAAAATACCTGCTCTTAATCAGGAACGCTGTCAAGCAAAATGCCCCGTGTGTCCTTTGAGAGCACTTAGACTAGCCTTTTCTTCACACTGTACCCTGTTTTAGTTTCCATTTCACACTGAAATAGGCTATGTGATCTCCCAAATTAGATTCTGGCAACAGGATAAAGGATTTCACATTTTCTGCCTGAACAAAAGATATAAATGTGTTAAGGGACGCAGGTGTGTCAGGTTGTCTGAGGTTTTCAGGAATGCTGCATGAGTGTGCTTCGGTTTTATATTACTGCTTACCAGGCTCGTTGTACGGCAGTAAATACATGAACAATAGAGCAGAGCTGTGTGTGTTTGTAAAGTGGGGTGGCTCTGCTGCTGCTGTTGGGGTTCTACTACAAAACAACATATCCTCAATTGTACATCTTCATAAATATGCACAGATAAAACAAATTTTCAGTTTGATTAACAATGAAAACTCAAGAGCTCCAACGCAGCGTAGGTGATATCAGTCTGGTCCATTATATTACTGTTGTATGAAATTTGTCTCACTTACAACAGAAACATATATAGATTACTAACATTAGAAACCCAATCATAAATAATAAATCACCTTTCTCAAATATTAGCAATGAATCAATAATTGAAAGATTTCATGTCCAAACATAGATTGACTTAACATGCAAGACCCACTGTGACAAATTACTGCTGACAGGAAAAGTGAAAACATGCTTCTAGTTGAAGAGTGCGAAGAAATGTACACATGAAGCGCTTTATGGCCACATGTAGGCGCTATTGGCATCATATTTCAGTATGATGAGCACTTCCCAAAAGAGGAACCTTTATTCCAAGAATCTTTTGTCAACAGCTCACAGTTCATAAGTTATTAGCCAAAAATGTTTAGCCTAACTGCTTCCTTATTATTACTTAAAAGGACCAGTGTGCAGGATTTAGTGCCATCTAGTGGTGGAGTTGCAGATTGCAACAAAGTGAGTACTGCTCACCTTCCAAGCATGTAGGAGAAACTACAGTGACAGCGTAACTCGCCAGTGTTTGGTTTGTCCGTTCAGGGCTAGCAGAACTATAATATAAAGAAAATACCAGCAGACTGTGTAGAAGAGGACCAGCTCCCTCTGTAGATAAAAACAGCTCATTCTAAGGTAATAAAAACACAGATTTTTGGTAATTTTTTTAGGTAAATAAACATTAATGAAAACCTGCCTATTGTTTTATTCCATTTCTGCCACTAGATCCTCCAAAAATGTTACAACACTGCATATTTAAGCCTGTATAATATTTGAGACATTGATGATTTTATGCATTTCCCATTATTCAAAAATGATATTCATTAAAATAAAACTGATTTTCACAGATATAAAAAAAAATGAAGCAACAATCTTCTAAATCCAGCAGGTTTGAAGTGGAAGCATGTAGCTCTGGGAGTAGTAAGAGTGTGAATTATTTATACATTAAGAGCTGTCGACATATTTTCAGTGTTTCAGGAAACCTGTGTGCCAAATTTCACTTCTTTAACGTTTATAATATTTAACAATAGTAGTATTTAAAATAGAGTAGTGAGGTAAGCCGTAAAAAGACTGCAAAGAAGCAAAGATTAATGTCACTAATAGTTATTATTAATGATATAAACATTTTACTGAGATAAACAATAGAAATTATAATTAGTTCAACTTAATCACGTTTATTAAACTATTAAAATTATTTTTATGAAACTAATTAAAATTATTTATGTTTTTTTATATATTTGTTTAAATTCAACCTCGAGGCTGTTTCACAAAGGGAAAACTCACTGGTGGAGGGGGATAAACAAGGAGAACATAA
>NW_023340257.1:23827418-23830703 GCF_004916995.1 Morone saxatilis
GGGAACATGTTATTTCTTATAGCAATCCAGTATTAACTAATGAAACACACCAGCCTACATAAATACCACAATTCAGACATTTCTTTTGTTCTTACCGCTCAAGGTTTCGTATCTGCTCTTTTAAATATTGTCTCACCTTTACGCTGGAAACTCGGATCCGTCCTGTCCTGTCCTCAGGACCAGTCCTCCGAGGAGAAACGGGAGAATCCAGTGTCCCAGTTTTAACCATCCAACAACACTGAATTCCGTTACACACCGATCCACTGGTTTGCTCTCAGCGTGGGCATGTGCAGAAAGTGTGTGTGTGTGTCCTATCCTACACGTGTTTGTGTGAGAGAGGGGATGTGTTACAGAGCATGAGTCAAACTTGACGGCATCCCTCCGTCGAGCTGTGCTGATGCGGCTGTGGATGCGCTCAGATGCGCCTAACACACCTGTGCAGCCTGGCAGCAGTAATGTGCATGCTTTGTCAAAGACACCCCTTCCCCCTGCACAGCCTCCCTCGCATCCTGCTCGGCTCGCTCTCTCTCCTCCTCCTCACAGACAGGAGAAGGTCTTTCATTAATCCTCGCTGCGGTTGCAGCACATCTTTACACGATGTCAACTTTCTTCTCCCACTCTCAGCTTTTCTCTGACTTTCCAAATACAGCTCTCCTCCTCTCCTCTCTCTCCTCCTCCGCCTCCTCTGTCTCTCTCCCTCTTCCTTTTGCCTTTCCTCAGCTCTGCTACCATATTATGGCGGGAACGCTGGGTCCTAAAGCCTGTTGTTGCAGTGCCTGAGCATCTGTGTGTTATATTTCAATTACTCTAAGGTCCTCCTGAGGATAGAATGAATAACACACATAAGCAAAGTGAGGACATTTTGCCTTTTCTTACTTCTCTAAGAAGATTAGATGGGTCAGGATTGGGTTTGGAAGTAGGATTGGGGTTAGTAGTGGGGGGGTTAAGGTTAGCCTTAACGACACAAATGTGTGTGTTTATTGAGATGCCAGTGGACTGAATCTTAGGATTCTGGACCAGCTGCAGATGTAATATCCGCAGTGTGCAGTAAGGTGCAAGTAGGAGATGAAAATCTCATTGATGCTGCTGCACAAGGCCAACAGAAAAATGGACAAAGGCAGCAATCAAAACAGAGAGGTGGGGGTAGCAAAAACTGAGGGAGGTGGAGAAAAAGGGGGGTTGGTGTTATGCAGTCGCTTTGTGTGTGCGTGTGTGTGTGCTATACCCGAGTCGAGGCAGTGAGATGCCCCCCAGCAAGGATGACTCCACTTTGTGTCAGCCCTTTTATGTCCGCTTCACCCTATGACCCACTTTAGCCACCCGGGCCAGCCCACATTAAGATCTCCAGTCAGAAATAGACTCAAGATGCATAAACAATCATCCCTGCTTCAGGCTCATGCTCATTTTGCCTCTTTCAGAGGAAGCTGGGCGGGATAAAGCTCAGGCATTGCTGGACACCAGCAATCAATGAAATCCACAGGGCTTACGCTGAGTATTTAATGAGGTGCACTGCTCTTAGCTAGAATCCCCCTCCCCCAGAAACGGTTTAACCTTTTGGCTGTTTTTTTTTTTGTTTTTGTTTTTCTTGTTGCTTGGTTCTTTGCACTTGGTCAGCACAGCCACAAAGCTGCCCGTCTGATGCTCCATTTGTCTTTGGCTGCCAGAGTGACAGGCAGCCTCTCAGTCAATCATGAAGCAAGGATCAATACGCTCTCCTTTAGTCTGAGCACATCCCCCCATCACTCTATTTTCCGTGTCTTTATTTTCCTCCTCCTTTCCTGTGCGTGAGACCAATGTATGGCTTTGTTCATGTCAGACCGATACTGATCACACAGCACAACAGCAATGTTTTCTACCTCCGATGTTTCACCACGAATACACAAAACAGCCTGCAAAACCTGCTGCACAATTTCACAATGGTTCCAGTGTTTTTTTAGCTTCCAAGCGTGATATTTTGAAATACTTTGACATGCAAGCGGCAAGATTTGTAAATCTGGTTAACGGCACATCATAGATATCAGTGACTTCATTGTAAAGATATCCCTATCCGCCTTCTCAGCACTCACATGCCATTTCACATGTACACCATTTTACTTGAGACAAAATAGAAAGTGTGTCAGCCAATGATAGTACATAGGATAAACACAGGGCCACAAATTACTACTGTAAGAATTCTGGGGCACCTGAATGAATGAATGCATTTTTTATTAAAATTTTACCAAGAAATCCAGGGAAAAAGCACCCGGTGGACACCCCTGATCTACAGTATTTAGCTGTTGTAAAGGCCATAATGATCCACCACTTTTTAAAGAAGGAAAGGTCTGAGTCTTTGATTGTGCGTACCTCGTTTGACAAATATTACAGGGATTCTTGTCTCCTTCAGGTGTGGGCCACTTTGCATTGTCACCCTGTCAGGTGGATTGGAGGTGTCTCTAAATGAGAATCTCCTTTCCTGCCTATCCTTTCCAAAAAAAAGCCGATTTGAGAATAATCAACCAACCAGGGATTCAGATGACTTCAGTGAAAAGGCAACAGCCTCCTTGCAAAGAGCTGACAGACGGTCACACACATACATCCACACACACAGCAGCGTTTTTTAGCCAAAACCAGCGTTATCAGACTTTAAATTAAGTTCAATTACAACATTCTTGATGAGATGAAAAAGCTGCAGGCAAATGAGAGAAATGCTTGATATTTTAAGTAAGCTTGTGTTTTTTCTTTAGGATGCAACATCGCTACATGAATGGCTGGCCACCTCAGCAAACCTTGCAGGGAGGATGTAGGAGGTAGAGAAGCAGGGGGTGGTGTAGTGTTAGCAGAATGCCTGGGGTGGTAAGTAGCTCAATAGGGAAAACACAGCTAATCCAATATTCACTCAGGAGAGGAGTTCTACAACATAATTATTGCTAGAAAGTGTTGAATCTGTGTGGCTTAATTTATGCAATTCAGATATCAAAAACATATGCTGCTGCTGTTGTCCAGGATGTTCTTCTCTTAAGCCTGCAGTTTTTTTTTTGTTGTTGTTGTGAAACAGCTCTGGGGGACATATCGATATTTTAGCAAAATGTAATCTATTATCCTTGTTACAGACAAGGACTAACAAGATATCCTGTTTGTGTGCCAAGCACTTTGGGGCAAAATGCAAATGCAGCAGCTCAATCTCCTGTCTGGGCTGCACACAGCTGATGAGGGCTGATCTGTGTGTATGTGCGTCGCAGTATGGCTGGGGGTTTACACGCCACCAGAGGAAATGCAGCATTTGTACACCCTGAAAGACAATGCATG
>NW_023340257.1:23830803-23831348 GCF_004916995.1 Morone saxatilis
ACACACACACACACACATGTTGATGCATGGTTTAGTGATCATGGATGAAAGTGTCATCATTTACATGCTTGGAGATTGCTTTGTTTTTTCTGTATTTGGAGTGCTGGTCTGTCTGAATTAACAGGGGAGAGAGACCTAAGGGAAGACAGAGAGAGAGGGGAGGAAGAGAGAACCGAAGGAAGGGTAGAAGGTTTTCTCAGAGGAGAGAGCAGATTTAATGTTAGCCGAGGTAATTGATTACGCCATGGCGAGCCTAGTGAGGGGGACAAAAAGTGATGCAATGTTGAGGGAGGACAGGTTTGGGGGACCAACAAGTATAACAGCAGGCTTGTTGCGAAGTAGAAGCACTGTCCAGCGGGAGTCACAAGTGTCATCACCCATGACACCTTAATGAGACAGCTGTGATTAAAGCGTCGCATTCATCAATCAAGTGTCCATCAAATGATGTTTTCTGCATTACATGGGATGAAAAGGAGAGGCTGGCTTTAAGGTTGTTAGACTTTACACGTATATTACAATCATAGCAACATGATTGATAGTAAAGC
>NW_023340257.1:23831359-23831634 GCF_004916995.1 Morone saxatilis
GCTGCAATGTGATTGTAGCACAAGATTGTAGATAGAATACTAGAGTAACTGAAAGGCTTTCAGGTGAACCCATTACCCAAACCACTCCACTGCTACCAGAGGAGGACCGAATGTGGGTCTGATAATGTGTGTGCGTTGCTTTGTGTGCAAGTTTGTCCTATTTATTAGGTCATGTCCATTTTTGTGGCACAACTGCTTTCGTAGAGCAGTTCTTTCAAAGGAATAGCACAACATTTTGAAATATGTTTATGTGTTTTTTTTTACACTTTTTTTTT
>NW_023340257.1:23831656-23856400 GCF_004916995.1 Morone saxatilis
ATATAAAACAATCATATTCTCTGTTTTACAAATTTACACAAATTTTTGTATGGATTAAACAAATTAGATACAACCTTTTAATTATCAAGCATTAGAAGTGCTGGTAGGCACATTTCGTTACCTTTGAACAGAGCCAGACTAGCTGTTTCCCCTGTTTCCAGTGTTAATGCTAAGCTAAGCTAACTATCTGCTGACTCAAGCTTCATTTCTATCACACAGATATGACAGTGGTATCTATGGTGGCACTGAAACATGCAAATAGAAAAAACACGATCAATGTAAGAAAACATCTTCATCAAATTGACAACTCATGCACAGCATTTAGACAACATGCTGCAAGTCCAGAAAACACAACCAAATAAAAAAAATGTGCTGGTGGTAGCACAGACGACATTTGAAACTGTTTCCAGAAGACAACTGATGTTGCTATGGTTATCATCTGTTCATTTTTATGCAACATAAACATGTAACATCTCAATATAAAGTAGCTGGCAAACCCACAAATGCAATGAGTTACCCAACACAACAAGCAGTTTGGCATGTGCGTTAGGTAATAAGGTGATATTAAACAGCATAACACAAAACAGTGTAGCCATATTTTGGTGAAACTATGACTGGAACATACACTACAGAGAATAATGACAAACATTTTGCTGTGGAAACTTGGAATCAATTGTGACGGACATAATTCAAGCTGGCTGCAGCAAGGACAAAACTACAAACTTTTTACAGCCACATTTCAAGCCTACAAGGGATGAGACTTTGATACTTAAAAGATAGACAGAGTGAGAGATATGAAGGGTGTTCAGTAAAGTGACCACCCAAAGAGTAACAGTCCTGTCCACTTTATTGATGGGACACTGCCCCCGGCTCGGCTAACTTTGATTGCTTCGGCAACTCGAGCCTGTTGAAATAGGACTGAACTTCCAGAGGATTATTCATCTGTGCTCCATCTCTTTGGCATAGTCACAGTCAGTTTCATTCCTCTCCAACATCCATCCTCATGAGGGATGTGCAAGCAGACAACACATCAACCTGGAGAAGAACCTTGACCAGATGAGGGGTTGAAGGATTGTATATAAAAAAAACAGCTTAACGTGCTAATTTAACAAAACTTTAACAGCCACTAGGCTGAGAACAAAACTTGATTTATTACATTGAGAATTAAACAAGTAACTGACGTTTGGAGGGTGCCAACGTAAGTACAAAGACTTACTGTGGAGCGACCTGCTCAGCAATGTGACAGACCAAAGTGTCACCATTATATTTATTATTATATATTTATATATGTTATTAAGTGGCTGCTGGGTCAGTCGGCGTAACTCACATGTTTCTGCCAGTTTGCAATCAGTCCAAAAATGCTTTAATATAGTTGGTAAAGTTCATAAAACTAATACCCAGAAGCAAAAGAAGGAGCGTTTTCAAAAGTTAAAACTGCAAACACAGAATATCTAATACTTAAAGGTGGAGTCAGCTCACTTCAGAACATAAAAACAAAGTATTTTTTTAGCCGTACTGGCTCTAAGGGATGGCCTTGTTGGTCTGTTAGTTGGTCCACCACTTTGGTCCAGACTTTAATATCTCACAAACGATCGGATTGATTGCAAAGTTTATACAGAAATGTAAATTCCCCAGATGATGAATCTTACTAACTCCCTTGACTTTTCCTCCACCATGATGTTTACTAAAATGTCTTCACAACTATTGGATGGATTTCCATGAAATCTGGTATAAACATTCACACCCCGTGTTTCATCTAGTGCTATTATGAGGCCAAAATGTCTGTTTGTCCAATACTTTGATTTATGTCCAAATTCTTATCAGCCTCAGCCTCAAGGAACCTGTTGAAATTGTTCTTAGCAGCAGGTATGTTACAAAAATATTGTACACATACTTCATTTGAGGTCTCATCCATATTTCAACAGTCTGATCAGCCATGAACAGAGCTGCCTGATGAAGAGTGCTTCATAGCGACAAAGCAGGCTGCACTTTTTAACTGAGGTCACCACACAAAATTACAATATTACACAACTCTCCTCTGCACTCGGCAGTCTATTGTCCCCTCTCTCTTTCTCCCTCATTTTGTCTGGTGCCCTCTAATATGTTTTTCGCAGATGCAGCAAATGTGCCCACATCTTCCTCCTTTTATTCATTAACCTCACAGTGAACTGAAACAGCACCTCGTTATGAACATTCGAAAGGGACAGTGGAACAACCACTAATCAGATCAGACAGCAAGAAAATACCAGGGCATACACACATGCTAGGGTGTTTTTGACACACGGGCCACACACGCGAGACGCGCACTGACACAGAGCCACAGCACACACACACACTAGTATAGTATAGTAGCCTATACTACTTTTGAGAGTTTCTGTTGGATTTTGATGTAATGAAATTGTGGTAAATAATTAAATAAAGGCTTGAGTGGCCATTTAAAGGGATGAGATGTGCAAAGTGAGAGGGGCGCCTTGATGAAGAGAGAGAGAGAGACAGAAGGGAGAAAAAGAGAGAGGGCAGACGAGGAGTGGAGAGAAAAAGATGAAAGGAGACAGAGGGAAAACATCACAAGAAAGACGTCGAAGGACGAGGAGATGTCGGAATTGGGGATGGGGGGGCTTGTGCTTTTTGGCAATTAAAGTGATTATACCTCCCGCCAAAGGAGCTGGTAGGAAGTGTGTCGGGGGGGGTGCTTGGTTAATGGAACAGATCAAGAATAGAATTGTTGCTCAGGCGTTCTCTCTGTACAACGGACTCACAAGAGACTTGGAGAACCAACCCAGAAGAGAGAGGAGAGGGAGGAGGAGGAGGAGAGGAAGAGGAGAAGGAGAGGAGAGGAGAGGAGTCAGATGCAGAGGTTGCTCATACAGAGCAGTGATACCCAGAGAGGATATTGAAGCAGGGAGTGAGGTAAGCGGGGAGGGGGGTGAGGGAGGGAAAGAAAAGAGGGAGAGAGTGGATGGATGGAGGAGAGAAGAATGAAGAATAACATTGAATGACAGAGCATTTTCAACTAGGAGCAAACAAAGGCTTTTCTGAAAGCTTTCAAATCATCTTTTTTTTGCCCCACAAATCCATTCTGGTATTTGTCCTTGATGGTCATATTAATAAAGACCCGATCCAGAATCTGACTATAGACCTTTGTTAAAGGAACAGGCCAACATTTTGGGAAATATGCTTGTTTGCAGTTTTACCAATATAGATGTTAAGATTGATGCATTTTACCTGTGTTGCCAACTTCCAGACATGTTGACCTCAGCAAAACAAACATGGGGAAAATACATAAAGGTTTTAGGAGCAATTAGTTTATGTATTATTGCCACGTCTTCATAACTCTTAAAGGCCCAGTGTGTAAGATTTAGTGGCATCTAGCAGTGAAGTTGCAGCTTGCCATTAACTGAACACCAGGTTAACATATTTTCAGTACACACTGGACCTTTAACTAATCCCAAATGTGTGTTTATGTTTCTGCATGAAAGAAGTCCTTGTATTTTTTTCTGACTGGTTGTATTTCTTGAGTCTAAAACATCAACAATAAACATCAGGGTTTTGTTTGTCCAATGAATAGCTTCATTCTCACAGTTTTGCACTGATGCTCAGCAATCATACAGCCAAAGAAAACATCATTTTCTCTACTAACAAAAGCCTCAGTAGATCAGAATGCAATTCTATCACAAAATTTTGACGTTGCTCTTATCATGTACATGTTTGATGTGGGAAATATAGGAACTGCATTTACTTCACTAACTGGAAGATAACAGGCCGAAGCAAATAGGGAACCATAGACTATTGGTACGTACACCACAAAAAACCCTGCAACAAATCATGATACAAATCAACTCCTGGAATAAAAGGGAATTTTCCATACATTTCTTTGCCTAAAGGCACCTTGATGGTGCAAATGAAGCTACTGCAATCCTTGAACAGTGAAATGGTTAACTGTAGTTGCCACTAGATGTAAAACTTGTTCTCTCTCTGCACTTCCTGCAATTCTTTTTTGTATCCATCCCTTTTATGACCCTCCATGCAGCAGCATCCATTGGGGACGCATCCATGTGACGTCATCCCAGACAGGTATTTCTGCTCAGACAGGGAGGGTAGAGAGAGAGAGAGAGAGAGTGGAGGAGTAAAAGAGATGAGGTATGAGAACATTACGCATTGGGTCGACTCCTGGCAGAGTGAGAGCTTAAGTGAAATGGTTCCCCATGGGAGAGAGACAGGTACAGGGAGAGAAATGTAGTGGGACTCCTTGCCAGTCTGATTTGTCTCATAAAAACAAAAAAGGGACAGAGGAGGACATAAGAGATGGGACAACTGAAAAAGTAAAGGACACAATGACAGGGAGACAGGGCTGTTCCTGTTTCTGGAGCGGAGGAGGAGGTTGTAGTGAGAGAAGATGGCAGGGTTTATACCAGCATGGCCCTTGCTTAGCCTGCGCTGACGGACTTGTTGTCCTGAAGGCCTGAATGATTTATTAAAGTGAGGAGTGGCAGAGAAGAGGGCAGCCAGGCGAGCTCTGATTAACTAGGGGAGCGAGGGAGGACAAGCACTCCTCTATTATTCATTACTCCACAGGAGCGCAAAGTGGGAGCATGGCTAGAATAGCCGAAGTATAGGGAAAGGAAGAAGCAGAAGTAAAGTGGACATTTTTGCAGGCTGATTTTCCTCTTTTTTGTATATTTTATTTTGTTTGTTTCCCAATTGTTAGCGTGTGCCCTTGATGCAGGACTGGCTGGATATCAGTAAAGCGCTGCGTTTCTGCAGGGCCACAAATCTGTCTGCTTACCTCAGTGTCTAAATGAGAGTGGAGCATGCATGCATGCAAAAATGCAGGCGCACACACACACACACACACACACACACAAACGGCCACACAAACACACAGGATCTCCCTTCAAGGCAGTTTGCTGGCTGTCACATACAATACTCTCAAATATAGGGAGACATCAGTCCAGTTCTGGTCTGGACTGCTGGAAAACAGACATGGAATGTGGTATGATTGCATCCAACTGTGGTTGGATGTGGTGGCAACCATGTAGAGCTACAAAAACACACATTTACACACTTGTTTTGTTGTCCGTAAATAATGAAGCACAGTTCTTGCTGAGATCACATTATAAGATACTTTCCTGCCACCGGCCTGACAGAACCAATCTCCTCAAAAGTATAACTGAGAGGGGTGTCTGTTCAATACTTAAAAGGCAAAAACATACAACATTGATGACCTGTGGGTCTCCTGGTTGACAGATGCATTGTATACCCCAGTCATGTCTGCAACAATATATGTGTGCATAGATATGAGACTTTTTTTTATTTCAACTCCATATCCACAAACAAAAACACAAACCTGACGCCTACTTTATACATTTTTTCTCTTCCTCTTTCTCACAATCAGAACAGGTTTCAGATCGTAATAGCTGATTCTACTTGCTGTCAGTCATTGCAGTTGTAATGGAGCACATTTGACGTGGTTGAGTGGTTTATAGATTATCCTTGCATTCTTCTGGCAGGTATCCCATCAAACAGAAAATTGTGTGGTGCACTCAGAAAGATATTGCATTCCCTCTATCACCCTCTTTATTTCTCTTCATTCAATTTTCCCATCCTGCTTTGTCATTGTCTCACCCCTTCTATTTCTCTGTATAGCCTCACTCTGTTCCTTACTTCATGGCTGTAAAGCCCATCTGCTCTTAGTACTCTTATGTGTTTATTTGACAGCAGCAGTTGAGGGCTGGCCTGTCGTGTCAAGTGGGGTTGTCAGACCCTGATGGGCCAAAGCGGCTAGCTCCGATAATGGCCGGCATTTCTGAAATCACAGTGTGTATGTGCGTAGGTAAGGGTGGCGGGGGCAGCGAGGCAGAATTGAATACAGTGAGGAGAATGTGAATAAGATAAAAATAAAAATGTGCAACCACGCCGCAGACTGGGCAAGTAACCGTGCTCCTCCCGCCACCCTGAACCAGCTGGCTGCAGACCATGTCAATAAAAGTTCATTTTAGTCCATCATGATTATAATGGGGTTTCAATGAGGCATCAAATGAGTTCTGCTTGAACAGAATCATTGTTCAGCACAAAACTCTTTACTGCTGCAGATACAATTCTTTCTCCAGTGCTGCACTGTCAAAGAGCAACAAGGAGAAAGAAGTGCCTTGAGTGTGACTATATGTTTGTTGGCGTACAGCACCAAAGAAAATGTGAATTTGTGGTTGCAGGCAGGAGCATGGCTGAGCCTCAGTGATCAGAAAAATAGGAATTCCAATCCAATCCAACAGACCTGCAGTAGATAGTTCTCAGAGAAATGTAATGTTTATTTTTTAATTTCAACAAGAAACATTCACAAATGTAGCAATTATTAGAGTCTTTTTTCGCCTTAGATTGTGTTTTCTGCAGCAAATATTCATAATCAGTTATTTTAATTAGTGGTTCCCCATTTGTTTTACTTATGACCCTTTAAACCAAAAGCAATGTCTTTGCAACACCTCTTGTCATAGATTTAATATCTATGACTTATGAGCAGCAAATAATAAAAGCATAGGAGTAAACCAAGAGGTTCCCTTCTTCCAATAAAAAAACGAGAAAAATGAGAAAAGAATATACAAAAAATTATCTCATCTTGTGACCCACGTGTTGGGAACTAGTTTAAATGACTGCCACTCATCTATTTGATCATCTAAACCAAAGAGTTACTAAATGCAAAATGTGAAAAACTTTAATGGAGGAAAATTTAATTTGCTCTATGTGAATAATTATGTTCAATCTGAAGAGACTCTTCTTATTCATCCTCTCTTTCAGGTTGTATTTTTCTTTCTAGAAACCTGCTGAATGAAACCACAGAGTCACATTCTCTCACCTCCTTGGTTGAGGTGTTGGCTTGGATCAAGAAATATAATGTTTTATGAATAAAGATGAGACTTAACATGGGCATTTTACAGTGTATGCTCCTTATCTTCGCAGTGGCCCTTGAGTCGAGGCCAAGAGGAGATCTGTTTCAGCAGAACATTATGTATGCTGCCGCTGGCCACTGGACAGTTGACTCCACTTAAATCATCTAAATTATTCACCAGAAAATCTGAAACACTACCTTAGTTCACCACAGTCACACACCATCGTGTGTGTGAGTAAATTGTGAATGTGTTTGTCTCTGTGTATGTCATCATCATCATATATTTTTCATAATCTACATAAAATTAAAAAAGAAAAACATTAAAAGAGAAACAGCAGTCAGCTTCAAACAATGTTGACACTAATCTTCCTCAGGGATTGTGATGAAGCATACAAGCGTTGGTGTTTTCTTAATACCAGTGGGGTAGAGATAGTCTACAGATCAAAAGGCTTGAGTCAGACTTAATTAAAAAAATATTAATCGTGTGTGTAGTTTTTTTAGTAATTACCCTTGTGCATAATAGTGCAGCTAATTGATTCATTAAGAATCACAGCAGTCGCCTGGGTGCTCTGTGGTGTAAAAGAAACGGAGAGGGAGAAAGAACATGAGAATAAATATAACTTCAAAGAAACAAAGTACTAAGAAGGTTTAATATAACACACAACACAGAGGACTGATACTGCACAAAACAGCCACAATAAATGGTGTTTTACTATGTTTTAGTTTATATTTGCTGGTAGTATTAATGAAATGTTATGCTGATACTGAATTTATACTTGATTATACAGTGTCATCTGCTGGTCAGTAAAGGACATTTCACATTTATTTTAAGCCACAAACATATGACTGTGACAAAAGATTTCAACGGAAACCAAAAGCAAGTGACTTGTATTTATTGAATATTCAAACATTTGGTCACTGTGTCTCCCTTGGGAGGGGTTACAGGTTTAGTGCACAGCAGTCCCTAGCAACAAAGGTGTTACACTGAAAACTGATAACATTAAAAAAACTAATTCAAATACACACACATCCACAAAAAGACCAATTTCACTGTCATAGAAAACCTATGATCTCTTCCAAACGAGTCATTAAAAAGAATATGTAAAGTCTACAGCCAAATTGGCAGGAAAACATTAAACGTCCCTCTTAAAAAAATATTTGGCTAGAAAAATCATGAATGTGGTTGTTATTAGGATCCATCAACAGAATAAAAAAAGTTGCTTCACACAATAAAAGTTCCATCGAAACTCCTGATTACTCACTTCTTTGATGCAGCAGCAGACAACTCTGCTCACAGTAATGACTAGATTGATTTTGCTCTCACTGAAGCAGCCCTTTTTCTAAATTGAGCAATCATGGGTCATGTTTGCTGCCGTCATACAGCTACATTGACCTCGCTGATGAGTGGACAGAACACCAACAGCCACTGTTTGCATTTTGATTACCATCCAGCTAATGAGTCAGAAATGTCACCTTCTGACTGGAACACAGTGGAGCAAAACAGCAGGGGAATATGTCCCTTTTGTAACCTTTGGAATAACAGACAGAGCTTGACAGAAAGGTTTAGCAGAGTACAAAGTTGTAGCCTTACTAGAAAAAATATCCTACAGCAGAGTCAGTACAAATGATGTCTTCTAAAAAGATTCATCCTTGTCAGCGAGGCCAAAATGAATACTGAGAACTCTCCTTCAACTCTCCTTGACTGACGGATCAAAAACATTTTTCATGCCCCGCAGCAGTACATGCTTTTCATTATCACACAGACACAGTCCTTTCAAACAACACTATGAAGCTGTTAGTTTTTTGAGACAGTCCTTGCACCAGTTTGACCAGGGTTGATCATCGAGAGATCACTCAGCAGAGAGATTTTGGCCGAACTTTTGGGAAAAGCTGGAAAAAAAAAACAAAAAAAATATTAACATTCATGTTTTATTTCTGCATTATGGCAAGAAAATCAGCTGGCGAAGCCTAAAACTCTTCGTGTGGTAGCTCACCCCGAAGTAGTTGTTTGGAACGAAGCCCTCCCTGCCGCAGAGAGAGGCCCACCACCAATCCGACCCTTCCGGTTTCTGCAGGATGGTGACCATGTCTCCCTCTTTGAAGCTCAGCTCATCGGCTGCCTGAGCTGGGTAGCTCCAGAGAGCGTACAGCACCCCGCTGTTCTCCACCCCCATGGCTTCCTCCACACCTGGTATTACAAAGAAAGGAGGATATATCTATGCACGTCTAACACTTACTGTACCAGAAAGTGAGTTTCAATTAGTGATCAGGAAGACAAGTGGTGTTTCTTGACTGAAATGGTTACAGGTAATAATATCAGCTTTTGATTAAATATCAGATGTGTAAAAATTCATATTTCACTAAAACAGCTTCTACTTTATTTTCTTACAAAGCCTGTCAGTGTATACCAGTGAATACAGGTAGGACACAAGATCGGTGTGTTTTAAACAGTGTTTCAAAGGCTTTTCCGGCCTGCTAAAAATGAAGATTTGGTATGAAATACAAAATAGTTTAAAGATTGCCTCACAATGTGTCCTGTTGCAGTGTCCTTGAATAAGACACCAAGACCCCTATCTGTTGTATCTCCCTGCTATGTTAATTTAGATGGGAATATTGAATAAGGCCCACAAATGTAAACTTCAGTTTTATGAAGGGTATTTTGGCATCAGCTATATTATTTGCTTGAATGTTGTGTTTGCCAACACAAGTATAGTTTTGAATGACTAATGGAAGACTAAGCTCAAACCTGTCACATCTAACCATCACTTTATGATTCATCCTACAATGATGACTTTTGTATTTAATAGTGCAGTGTCATAAGGTGTGTGTGTGTGTGTGTGTGTGTGTGTGTGTGTGTGTGTGCGCGCACATGTGTAAGTGTAATTGCCTCACCCCTAAGGAAGCTCTCACACTCCTCAAACCCGACAGCATAAGGATCGCACTTCTGGGACGCAGTAGCGCCGTCGCTCTGTGTCATGGCCATGACAGCAGCTCCATTTCTCACCAAAAACTCACACAGAGGACGGTCGTTACAAGAGGCTGCACAATGCAAAGGAGTCCTGTGGGCCAAAGAACTGGCAGTAAATAAATACATCTAGAAATACAAGATTGCTGTTCTGAAAATGTTACATTAAGACACATTATGAACTCCACACTTTTAGCAAAACCCTCACCTTGAGAGTCTCAATGGGAACTGAACATGCCACTTTTAATGTACTGATTTTTCACAAAATCTAAATACAATGAGATGAGTGAGAAGAGAAGTGACTCTTTACCAGCCGTGACTGTCTGGTGCGCTGACATTGGCTCCAATGCGAACCAGGAAATCCACAACATTGTAATGGCCCCCGCAGATTGCATTGTGAAGAGCAGTGATGCCTTCATCATTGGGTTGGCTAGGGTCGTTCATCTATGGAAAACATTTCACACAGAGAGGATTCATCAGCTGAACTGTAATCACTTACGTTACAAGAACTTCTGCTCTAAGATATTCTCATGCTTTTACTGTACATATCAATAAAGTGTGATGTTGAATGTAAATTATAACTGGTTTATTCACTTAATCCTCTTTCTGGAACTACTGTCAGGATCACATTGAGCCAGCACCCAACCCCAACTTTGCTGAAATGGAAGCTGTTTTACCGCATGAGAAACTACCAGGAAAATGTATTTCTGTATAAAGAAGATGCAGGGATGTGTTGAATAAGGGAATGCAGGCTCAGCAAACCTTCCCTGAGAGAATGAAAGTTAAATATAACATTTCCCAGTGCTTCTTAAAGTCTGCATCCAAATCTGGAGCACCAACTTTGGCACTTTACTGTCTTTATTCAGACTGGTTGAATGAGTTTAAAATGTATCAATGGAGGCTGCTGATGTGAGGTAAAGATAAAATGGGGGAATTAGTATAAATTGTTACTATTTATACTAATTTATTTATTTAATCTCAATAGATTATGTTTTTATATAACAATGGTAGTCTTTACATTTTGAATTTGTTTCTTTGAATCAATTTGACCCTTTTTTACATTTTGCTTGTTTATTAAAACATATATATATTATTTGTATATAATTATTAGAATGGGTTTAGTATTCTAGGCATTATAACTATTACTGAGAGTAGCAGCAGTGTCAGTATACTGTATACAATTAGGTGTATGTCTATTAGTATACACACACACACACACACCTCCTGCACGGCCCTCTGCACTGTCTCCAGTTCTCCGACCAGCGCTCCGTCCAGTAGCAGGACGAGCGGGCTGAGCCGTGCTCGCTTTCCAGAACCTTTGTGTTCCCGGTTGGACCGGCGCAGAATGGAATGGTAGCTCTGAAGCGACAAACAGGATGCAAGCTCGTATAAAGTAAAACACTTGACTGCAGAGATGTTGTTCACCACAGTTAGTTAAAACAAAATGTAACATAACCCATTTTATATCCAACTGTATATCAAAAGCATTTAACAGAACTATAACCTACTTCTTGCCATCTTTGGTTCAATAGAGGTAAATCAGTCGATTGACAAGTATTTAGGGCAAGCTATTTCACTATCTACATTGTTGGCTAGCAATGACTCAGGTATCTGGGAAATATACTACATTTGGATTGGTTGTGTTACAAGCTGGCCAACAGAGATAATAACTTCTTGATAACATCGCAACCCCTCCTTGAAAAATGGATGACTATCTTCAGTGGAACTCTATCTTAAGCTGCCTGTCAATGCACTTTAAAATAGGAGACAACTGCATCGTAAATACTGGTTCTTCCAGTTACGCCTGTATGTAAATACAGCTGCCATTGACCAAAACTTGTAATATGTGGTTGTCTTCTAATCATTTAGGGTTTTCTTTGTTGCCTTTGTTGCATCTGTTGTCCTTTTCATCCCCACATTTACCATCTAAGCCCATTTCTTACTCTGAAGTCGTGGGGAATCAGTGTAGATGTTTGAGGAAAAGGTGCAGGAGGCATAGCGCTGTCCTCTCCGTCTGAAGAGCTGCTGCTCTCGCTACCTCGCTCCCCCTTCTGGCGACGTTCATTCCTGCGAAAAAGCTTGTCGATGAGATTTTTGTACTGGTTCGGCTGGTAATGGGAGGCCTTCTTCAGGGGCCGTGACTGGTCCACGGAGCCCCGTCTCTTCAGGGCCCGGGGGATTTCTGCCCGCATGCGGAGCAGCTCCTCCAGGTTAGGAATCTCCTGGCTCTGGGCCTCAGGAGCCACCACTGGCTGTAGTCGGGTGGGGCTGAGGGGCCGGGGAGCTGGAGGTACGCCCTGCTCAACCTTCATACTGCCCTCTGGTGAGCTGGGAGTCTCCGAAATCACAGGCATGTAATGAACAAAGTCGAGCCGCTCTAACTCTGCATCTATATCCCCTGGGTTCAGCACTGCAACGATGGACAACAAACCACATTTGTAATGCACAGTTAGTTGAACAGAGATGTCGTGAACATAGAGAGTGTTAAATGTGTTATACCATCACTGTATATGGCTGGTTGTCTCAGCTCAGGGGGGGGTTGCTGTGGGTGGAATACAGGGTGGTTGGAGAATTCCCTTGGGAAGGGTACAGCTGGTAGGTAAGGTGTCATATCACCTTCTCCTCCCAGGGCTCTGGGGTGGTGGGTCATCATCGCTCCCCAGTGGGGGTTTTGGAGACGCATGATGACAGAAAGAGGGATGGGCCTGCGCTGACGGGACTGGGTAGATGTTGGAGGTATTGAAATACGGGAGATGATGGGCTGAGGGTGGAAAGGGGAGTGGGATGGGGACGAAACATCTGGAGGTATTGATATACGTGCATTACGGGGGAGAGAGCCCTGGGAAAACTGAAGAGAGCGAGGATCCTGAAAAGAAATAAGAAAAGAGGGATAAATTCGTACTAATTCGAGGGCTGGCGGAGAATTGCACTACTTTTAGCAGTTGTGGTGGTTTTCTGTACCATAGAGGCCAAAAATCTTCTTAAGATCTTTAAGGAATAAATGCTATGATTGCTTTTGAGTTCTACATTCTGTTAGTCACTTCATGCTGTTCTTATCTTTGAAACACAGAGCCAGGCCACTGTGGCTTCTCAAGAACTCACAATGAACACAAAGAAAAGTTTGGGCAACCACATAAGCCATAATAACAAATCTCCCAGAGCTCCTTTGTGACTGTTTCTCTGGTAACACTACCCACCTTTTTGGGGCTTGGGGCTGGAGGAGGGCCATCAAGGTTGGATTCTCTCCAGCTACTATTTGGCACAGACGGCCGTATCCACTCTGTCTCTGTAACAGGAAAGTGTTAATTTAGAAAACAGAGACCACATACAGTACAGGCAGAGCACCAGTGCCTCTTACATCTTGTGCCTAAATTGTTTGTCCTGGACTAATTCCACAACAAAATATGAAAGTTGTAAAAACTTGTAGTTGTAAAAGAGAAAGTAGCAGAAATCAACCGACTGTCATAGGTATGGTGAGGTTTCCTCTCGTAGGACACGTCCAGATCTGTCTCATTCCACTTGCCAGGACTCTTTTGCCACTGCACACCCTCTTCTGGGAAAGAGTGAAAAAATAAGAGCAAAACAAAACACAAAAACAGAGTGAGAGTGCTGGAAAGAGGGACAAATTACAAAAGGAAGCTTAAAAAGAACTTTTTTTTACAGGCCAGTATTTCTCCAAGACTTTTTATTTGTAGAGTTGAGGAATCTCCGAAAGAGCACTGTGGCATTAAACCCAGAGCAATTAAATTACTAGGTTGCATTTTCAGAGTTTTTTATTGTTAAAATGTTTATAAAGTGAAGGTCAAACTAGCATTACTCTACTGTACATCTATGAAACCCATTGGTAGGATGTTTTTGTTTTTTTGTCACAGTTCAGTTACATCTAAAGCTTCCAGAGCGTCACACCCACCTCTTAAAAAAACAGACTTGTTTAATTAACAACATAACATAACAATAACGCAAACTGAACTATGATTGGCAGCATTTCTGACCATACCTGCTCCAATGACATACCATGTCTTAATACCATGTTTCACAATACAAACACCTGATTCCTTAGAAAAATGATCAACACTGAATATGAATAGTTACCCAGTTACCCAGTTTTCTCACATACAGTAAGACAATCTTTCAGGTAGTTTCCCACCTTCACTATAGTTGGAATGTAGTTAATTTATAATATTGAAATATTTCTGATTGGTTTAATTTGCCCACAAATTACATCTAACTGTTTCACAGCTAGATGACTACAGTCACTTACCAGGTTCCCTGAAACCGCCAAAATTTCGTGGGAGCGTGCTGGACATTGTATAATTGAAGGACAAAGGAGAGGGGCTTCTCTCTGGCCGAGGCGACCTGCGGCCCATCTGACTGCTGTCATAAGGGTTCAGCAGGTTGCCAGAGGAGTGGACTGAGCCAGACCGAGATGACTGGTCAAAAGAAACAGCTGTGGGGTTCGGGGAGGGGCTCCTCTCGATGTAACTGATTGAGCCTCGTGGGCTCCTGTCATAATTAGAAGGGGGATTACGTCTTGGGGTGTGAGGTGAGTGCTTGGGGCTCTGCTGGCTGTACGAGTAGCTCTCAGATCCAGCTCGAGGAAGGGGAGAGTGTGACTCCCTGTGGATCTTAGGGGATGAGAGTGGGCTGATGGAGGAGACAGAAGAGGAGGATGTTTTTTTATTGCTGGAGATGAGGGAGTCCACGGGATGGAAAGTTGTTGAGCTTGAGGAGATAGGCTGGGAACTGAAGCTGCCATTACTGCTGCCACTTGACTCCCTAATAGTGGTGGAGGTGTTAGACAGCTCGGTGGACAGAGGCTTCTCTCTGTAATTTGTAGAGCTCGTCTAAATGGGAAAATGTATCTGTTATAAATACAGTTATTACTCTAAAAATATAAGGAATGACTATTACTCATTTTCATTAAATTTAACAAAGATAAAACAATACTTATGTATCTTGTTGGCATTCAATAACTACTGCACAAATGTGAAGGGTCTATTTCTCACAGAAATATGTTGTTGAATATTAACAACACCATTATTGTTGTTTAAATTTAGGGAAATAACAGTAGTAGATTTAGTACATTTAGCTTGGAAAATAGACAGGTAAACCATACACATTTTATCTTTTAAGAAATAATGATGAAAGAAACCCTCTAATAGAAAACCCAGACACTAATAGTATGCTAGAGGCTAGCTATGAGAGGGTGCAGAACTTTAACTCACTAAAGAGGGACACTCACACATGTATGCACACTTTTAAAAACTACAAACTGTGGCAAACTAACAGCTAAAAGGAGAAAACCAGTGCTGAAGGTTTGTGTGTACCTTAGACCCAGACGTGGTGTTGTTGTCGTTGGAAGAGGCCTCCTTCAGCAGGGAGTTGAACTCTCTGGATAACTCATCTGCTGTAGCCAACGATGCATTCAGGTCCTCATTTATACTCTGGACTGAATATAAACCACATAAGCACAAAAGACAATTAGCAAAGGATAATAGTCCCATGTGCACAAATATACACTGAGCCAAAGAGACAAATCAAGGACTTGTGGGAACTCACACAGCATGCTGCTGCCATAGCTTGTCTGGGAACTCATGGCTGTGAGGTAGCAGCTTTCAGCTCCTGAAAAAAAATAATAAAAAAAATACCACAGCTGTTAGGAGAACAGTCTCACACCACTTTCAGCTCACAATAGTTTCACAATTACATGAGATGGATTCCCATTCAGCACTTTCAGACATTTTATGGGAATCGGCATGCTCCAGCCAATGATATAATGTAACAGCATAAGGGTTCGTATGAACAGGCTTCGTTCTCTGCCCTCTAGGCTCCTCTCATTCCATTCCAGTCCAGTCTTTAACTCTTGATGCAATAAAATTACACTGTGGCTTCTAACTGAAAATGCTAAGTATTGTTTAACCCTACCCTTTCTTTCCTGCTGCAGGCTCCAAGCTTTCTTACCCTTTCAGATGCTCCGATAAGAAGCCAACTTTGTGGGAACACATAACCTGAACGCCCTTCTTGTCTGAACAAGCCTGGGTTTCCCCATGGTTTGAAAATTTCAGAAGAAATCTTGTAGGCATGCTTGGAGCGACTTATGTGGTCACGCCACTCAATGAAATCACAGCCCTATGAAGGCCATTTTAGAAAAACAGTTTGCAGTGTCTTTCCTGTTTGCTGATCTCTGGTGCCAGGTGTTTCAGCTTAGTATCACATACGACTGGTCTGTTTGAAAGCCAGGTTCAGACAGACAGGTGCAGTACACAGCTCGTGAAGTGGATGACAGATTATATTAATACTCCAGACAGCTGTGTATGCCAACAGGTCAATTAGTCCAGACTGACAAAAAGCTATGCAAAGTTCAAGGTTCATTTATTTGTCATTCTAAAACATAGGGTTGTACTTTTTAGGCTTTCTGCAGGAATACAGTCATTTCCGAGCTTTGTTTACCAGGAAATGACAGATTCAAATAATGCGTTAATGCCAAAAGAAATCACAGCATGCCTGATAATCACTTACAATATATGCATATCTGCAAATGAATTCATAGTCAAACATTTCTGCTCATTAATAGGATCTGTCTGACAACTGTAGCTGTCAAATATTGAGTAAATAAAGACTGTGTAAGACTATAATCAGATCAATTGTCAGCTTGTATTTGTGGGCAGTATGGATGACACATTTTGTAAAGGTAAAATATAAAGAAGTCAATAGTACTAGGGACATAATAGAAGCATCTAATTCATGAACTGTGAACATGATTCTGTGGCATCTTCTTCATGAACATAAAATACACCACATTAAGCGTCTCTCTCTCTTTTAAGGATTGTAAAGCTTTAATATTGTGGAGAACCTTTAGTTCATTACATTTTAAAGGGAACAGTAAGTCCTGATATGACTTTCACACATGTGGATAAAATTAATGCCATGTTAGTCCAAACTTAATATGTTATTTCAGACCATACCATAAATATGTGCATGTTGGTGCTCATTAAATAGTAAATCTTAAAATCCTTAGTTGAATCATATGTTTATCCAAATGTGTTGGGACATTTTAACACACTTGCACCTCATTTACAAACATAAACTGAACTAATAATGGCCATGTAAGCATAGTCACACAGACGCGCGGAAAGTGAGGTCAGTGTCTCGGCCTGTGGAAAACAAGGAATCCACTGTCACTGATGAATCAGCCACTAGGCCTGTGACCACTCAACATGTCTGTGAGCTATTTTGGTAATTTTCTTACTTCAAAAACAAACCATGGCTACTCCTAAACTATTGTATACTGTGTCATCACTTTGCTGTTTTTATAGTATGACACAAATGATTGTTTTCCCTTGAGCCCACTATGCCTTGCCTACAAGTTCTTGGGTTAGTGATTTCCAGAGTAACCTTAATTTGTGGGGAGGTTGTATTTCTGTGAGACTGAAACTATGAAAAAATACATGATCCAACAACTCCAAAGCTTCTTTTGTGTATCTTGTTCAATTATGTTGAAACAGAAAACAAGAAATGATACACAGAGGCCACTGTAAAAAAGATTAAGGTATTATTTCCCTTTTTAGCTCTTCGTGTTAAGCTACGTTACATATTGTATCATTTGCTGTACATGACAAACTTCTTCTTTTTTTAAATTGGGCATAAAGAGGGAGGGGGAGGCGTTAATCTTTGTTGCCACCTTTAATCATACACCCTTAAAACTAGACCAACATCAACTGACTTTAGATTATACACATCCTTCTCAGTTACTGGATAAGTCCCCCCCCCCAACACCAGTTAAACATTTGCCAGGGCTAGAGGAAAACATGTGTTATATAAGGTCATCAGTCTGAAGTGTGCAGTAGAGTCAGATAATAGTTGTTCTTTTCACACTGTGTACTCTGCTGTACTGTCACAATTGTCATGTTTCAGTCAGGGCTGTTCACAGGCTTCCATTCCTCACCACTCCTCCAAGTGAGGCATTCACCTCACACACAGTCAGGGACGCTTATCTTTGTGAAGAACAGCTCACACAACAACAGATTACACTCTCACTGACTCACAGAGGTCAGGTTGCTCACTCACTGAACTCTCCCCTTCCTGCCCTGCAATTCATTCACCCCACCCGTTCCCTCCCTGTTACACTCTTCTGCATTGCACGTCCTCTGTTTTCTCTTCACTGGTTCTATTAAAACTTTTACTGTGTTGGTTACCATCTGTGTACATCGGCGCACTTTCCTACACCTTCAATAAAATATGAAGATTATTTATGTTTCACCAAAAATCAGTGACATAGCTAGTGGCGTAGTAGTGGCATCAACTGTTTCGCACGTCTTGTGGGAGATTGGACCATTTAACCTACATAGTGAAAGAGCAGGTCTGCGTTCGAGGGGCAGAATGCGAACGAAAGAGGCACTGTTCACCTTATTATAAGTCAGTGTGGCATCAAAATGATTTTGAAGCTTTTATTTGAAGGTACAATAGTTTCATAATGTTGCTTTAACTAGTAAATATTTGTGGATTAGTTTGGGAATTTTATTTTTCTCTTTACTTAAGCCTTATTTCACTGTGACTTAACTGAAAAAAATGTGCTGCAAGTAAACAATAAGTACATATTAATTATTAATTAATATAATTAAAAACATTTCTCATCAGTTACTAACATCTTTATTATAAAGGGTTAATTCACAGATTATAAACTGAAACCAAGGGTATTACCTTACTTCCTTTATGACTTTATATTTCTTGCTCTATCATCTCATTTTGTCATTGCCTGGTGATATATTTGTTATAATCTTCTTGTTTTTGTTCTTTATCTTGACAGCTTTTGTTGGTAATTTGCATCTCGTCGTCCTTTGCTTTTCTTATCAGCATACTTTATGACTGTGCAAATAAGCTAAAGTAAACTAAACAGCATAGACCAGACTTGGTAAAATTGTAAAAGTATATATAGAGAATAATATTCACTATATGCATTTTTGCATTCTCCATAAAGGTTTTCTAGGAACAGCCAATATAGTATCATGTGAGGCAACTGTTACACCTTAGAGTACACACCCAATATATAGGGGTGTTTGTCTTTAAGTATTGAATCACGCAAACATTAATCATCTGAAAATTGAAAGTGGACTGACAGCTTGTGGCCACTGCAGTGGTGCTGTCCTCTATTCTGGGCTTGCTGATCTGCTGCCACACTTGGGTTTCTTTCTCAAGAGAAGTTTCCTGGAAAACCTCATGTTCCCTTTCTTTCAGTTCCTTTCCACTGCTTTGATTACAATGTCAGCTGGTTCTACCATTTTAACAAACAACAATTAGCTCTCTCGAGTGGTAAAGCCAAGATGAAAACCACATGATGAAACCTTAAAGGAGCACTTAACAAAACTACTGGCTACCTCTGCATAGTAGACTCTAAAAAGTTGGGAACTTTGTTAACAGATACTCAAAAAAGCAGAGATCCTGTGGGAAGTAGAGAGGAGATAGGATTAAATACAATAATCATTAGCTTTGCAGAATGCCAGGGTGTGTCTGACCAAGACGACAAGCAGTCCCTCCCTCTTTTCCTTTTCCTTCACCAACAATCCCAGATTACACATCAAAATGAGTCTCTAGTTTCTGCTGAACTTATTTCCATCCAGGAATCCCCCCCCCACTATTATTTGTCCCTCCTCCATATCCTTCCTCCAGATCTTTTTGGCATTGTCTCCGTTCTCATTCTTGGCAGGGATCGTGTTTAAGACTGAATGATAAAAGAAATTCCTCTGACACGACCAGACACTTCCCTTTGTGGCCTACTTTTCATATTTCTTTGACGTGGAGTCCTAAAATCAAAGTCTGGCTGTATGTCATCAAGCAGACGACATAAACACATTATGTCACACAGGTAAATCTGCTACTAATCCCCACAGCTATGATTTTACAGGCCTGTGGTGAAACACTCTCGTAGGTATATGACTGTTTTTTGCTTTCACACGGTCAACAGATAGAAACTGAAACAGACATGGATAACAGAACTAAACAGAGATAAGTAAAAATACACATAGAAGTATTATACAATTAGGTAATTATGGTGTATATATAGATATACTGTATATAAAAAGCAACATTAAAACCCTGGTATCATTGGTCTGAAGTCCATTGAAGGTATTTTCGTGCCTGGATAACATCGAATGTAATGTTGATCTTGGCTCGCCACTATCTCATGTGATGGGATGGGAATCATTCGAAATGGGCTGTTGGCATTTGGAGATTAAGGCCATGGCTAATTGTGCAAATACAGGAGAGATGTATTGTGTAATTATTGTGTGAAACATCAGGGATCTAGGAAGGAGATCATCTGGTTAATTTGGGGGTTTTATCTTCATTACCTATCTGCCTAATCTTATAGATAATAAAACTATAACCAAACTGTCATGTAAGTAATTAGCTGTATTGATGTTTTTTCTTTTTCTTTAGCTGCATGAGCTGTTAAGTTAAATGTGATGACTTCCCTGCTTGACATATGACCTACCAGAACTGGTTTATTAATCATGTAATCTACTCCCAGACTAAAACAACTGTAAGCTTTTAAAATACAGAAAACTCCACCCAAGGTAGTTATTTTTATAATGCTTACAACCGCACCTCCAACCTAATAAGTCACTGAAATGCTGTGCCTTCATAAATATGCACACACACTCTATTCTTGACAGCAACCGTCAATGCCAAAGACAACGGCAAACAATGCACCTCTTTTGATCCACTCAAGCTTAGGATAACAATCAGTCCTAGCTGACACTGAGGGTACATAAACTTTATGTGAACCAAAGGATATTTTCTGAGGTGATTAAAATATAATCCCTACGCAATACAAGTTGTTTGGTTCATGATGCTATAGGCTCTCCTTTGACACAGTGGCTACTTGCACTATTCCAGCTATCCTCTGCACTTCTAGAGCAACACTGTTCTCCACAGCATGTGACTCAGGAATCTCTCAGTGCTGCACAACATAACAGACATTTCTGGCGAGCTCCATTTAATACCTGCAGTGTGTCGTGCTCACGCTGAGGTACAAGAAATACAAAGCAGGACCATTACCAAAAAGTAGAGCAGCTGTGCATATCTGCCCTTGCATGTTTGTGCATGCAAGAGTTTTTATCACTTAGAAGAAAGTTAAATTACAGGTGTAATTTAACGACAGTATGAGCACTTGTAGGCAACAGGTTACAGCAAGTGCATCACACAATGCAGCCTAGCTGGTTTTTGAGACCCAGCTCAGGGTGCACAAGCTGGATAGCTTCCAACTCCTGTCCGACAGGAAAGTTTAGTTTGTTTGCAACCCTGCAAATGAGTCCAGCAAATAACTGACACATATGAACTTAACAGTACATGTTTCACAGCAACACTTAAAATCACCATTAATAGGATTTGTCTACTGTCACAATATGGCAAACATCCAACAAAATGATCACATAAAAGCTCATAAAATACCATTTAATCAGATAACATCACTGTTAAATCGGCTACAGGTCTTAGTAAGTATCACTGGCTGTAAAGTGACTCTCAGTGTGGGGTTGTACAGGATGCACGAGTCTGTCAATGTCCAGCAGCTGGCTGGTGCACTTAAGCTTCCCTTTGTGGTTGTAGACTGTAAGGCATGCCAGGCAGGGATGGTAACATCTGATTTTCATTAGTTTGAGAACAAGCTCCTCCTCGCATTCAAGACCCTTCACAATGAACCATGGAAAGAAATAGCCTATTCAACATTAAAACCAAAGGCGTCTTCATAACTGTTTGTTACTTAACTGGAGCCACGAAGTGACTCAAAGAGCTGCACCAACCACACACTACTTGCACAACACGGACGCGATCTCTCATAAGAAAACTATGTGTCTTCACCTCGCACAGTGATTCCCACGCACATAGGTACGTACGCTGTATTATGGGACGAATACAAAAAACTTCCTTACCTCACAAGATGAGAGCCGTTCTTCCGTCCCAAATATTCGAGAGGTAAGCTGAGCCCTGTACAAAGTTTCTTGTCCTTCCTGAGGCTGGGTTGCTCAGTCTGTGTTTCTCTCTAGCGGTGGTTGCTCCAGACATTTAGTCATCGCTGCATACTGAGTCGAGTTATTTGGGCTGTAGAGTCCAGCCCCTCTGGCTGTCTCCACTGCTGTAACCCGAGCCAGGTGTTTCTACCACAGCTGGTCCAGGTGAAGCATACCATCGTACTGAGCTGGCAGTTTTTACTGTGACTTTTTTTAAATGTAATGCAATATAGTAATAATAAATAAAAAAGTAGTTTATACGTTGCGTAATTTCTTACAGGAACACATAACACACACTACAGCATTAACATTATTACCCCCAGCAGATATAACACACTTTGTATAGGCCTACAGAAATCTAAGTAATCATATATAGATAGATAGATACTTTATTTATCCCGAGGGAAATTCAAGTATCCAGTAGCATACAAAACATACATTACATACATTAAACATATATTAAAAAATAAATGAAATTAACTTATTAATATATGTTTTATTATACATTTAAATGATACACATTAAATATATTCAACCTATATATGAACACACGATTAAATAACTATGTTTTTTTTAAATTACTATTATTTAATGACATAAAAATGTGGTAGGCTACAAACATCTCAATACCAACAAACAAATTACAGATTGTTATGGCTCTAAAGTATATTGTATATTCAGTAGCTGTTGTTTCACCTGCTATCTCATACATTACAATACCAGTCATTATATTCTTATTCATGCTGCTGTTAAAATCATACTGACTTAAAATAAGATCAATAAGCCAAACTTTATCGATTATTTATATTTATATATTTTTTTTATTTATAATTTATCATTATGAAAACAAAAATACAATAAATATCAGTATCTACATCTTATCTGGACTCACATAAACTCAAATATTAGGAAAAATGAGTCAGATAATGAAACTGAACTCGTGTTTTTTTGTTTTTTTTTTACGTGCGTGACTCGTTCTGTCAATCACTTTTAACGTCATCACGTAACGTCAACGTCCCCCCCGCCCTACGCTGGTGAAGCGTTTCCGCCAAGATGGTTGTCGGTGCTTTCCCTATCGCCAAGCTCCTCTACCTCGGAGTGAGGCAGATGAGCAAGCCTGTGGCGAACCGAATAAAAGCGGGAGCCCGGAGAAGCGACTTCTTCAAGACTTACATCTGTCTGCCGCCGGCACAGCGTAAGTAACCGAGTTAATGCCCGCCAATGACCGCTAGATTTCAGTGTCAGACGCCCCGGTCGGTGGATGAAGCGAGCACGACTGCAACAGCCAATGGGATTGTAGTTCTCAAAACCGCTCAGCCAATCGTGTTCACGGGTTCACCTGGTCGACCAATAGCAGCCGGGGACGAGGGCGGGTCTTGTTTGTCATTGAGCAGGTTGTAGCTTTGCTTTCAACAGAAGCTGCGATACTTTTTGCCCCTTTTGCCCCTTTTTGCCCCTTGTCCTGCTCAGAAAATTACATCATTTTAATAGTTATTATTTTTAAATATTATATGTTTTTCTCCAGCGACTGTGCTCTGTTGTTTAAGGAGTATAAAACGCTGTTAAATTGGAAGTTAAAGCTACTTGTATTCAGTTATTTATACTGAATATGCAGAAAACTTGTGTTAAAAGGACTTTACTGCAGTAGTAGTAGTTACAATAAATGTTTAACTTTACACACAAAAGCCTTTAAACAAAGAACAGGGCACAAGAGCACGTTAAAATGAGACTTTTAGTCTTTTAGTGCATGAAAGAAAGCCTTTATTATAAGATACATGGTGTTTGATTATTCAAAGAAATATCTCACTCAATAAAATGGACAAAAATTGACAGTTTTTTTTTAATTAAGACAAAGTAACAAACAGGAAACGTTTTTCAAGAGGACTTCACTGAAGTAGTAGTAGTGGCATTGCATTCTCACATGTATTTTAAACTGTTTACTTGCAATCAGATTGCAAATGTGAATAACACTGACATATAACATTGAACTAACTGTAACCGTGCACTCTGTGTTCACAGTTTACCACTGGATTGAGATGAGAACGAAGATGCGGATCATGGGCTTTCGGGGCTCCACCATTAAGCCGCTGAACGAGGAGGCGGCTGCGGAGCTGGGCGCAGAGTTGTTGGGAGAGGCTGTCGTCTTCCTCGTGGGTGGCGGATGTATGGTACTGGAGTACAGCAGACAGGCCGCGAACTCGCGCCGCAAAGAAGAGGAGCTGAGCGACACCATCACAAGCCTACAGACTCAGCTAGCAGAACTTGCACTAACCACAGAGACTCTAGATGCTCAGCTGAGAGAGGTCAACAGGCAACTGGTGTCCTTTCCTCTTCCCACCAAAAAGTGATGAGATTAGGTCTTTGCTATACGACGTGGCCCTGTTTGTTGGTCTGTGTGTGAAAGTACAAGATAGTACTGCCATGTGTACAGCCTGATAATGACCCTGCTTTAGTCCACCCTGTCCAGTAAATTGGGGGGGAAGAGGTGGACATGAGCATATCAGTGCGCTGTGGCTTTGGCTACTATCATTATCTCATGTTTTGAGCAACTAGCTGCGAAGGGGGATTGCTATGATATTCATAGTGTATGTCTATGGTTGGCCTTGCATGTTCATCATAAAGTTGACTGTATATAAAAATTGGCCGGAAAAGGCAATGGTGACTGTAAAGTTAATATATTTTATAACAACTCCAGAATATTGCTTTATCTTTTCATTTCAGTGATCGTCATGGAGCTTAATCATTTAGGAAATGCTGATTTTCATGCTCTTCTGGCTTCATTAAATGCAAGTGCCAGTCATAAATGAGAAACATTTTGTGTATTTGATTGAAGGCCAAAAGCGGACAACAAAAACAAAAACGTGGGTCACATCAATGGGTTATTTGTGTGT
>NW_023340257.1:23856500-23911436 GCF_004916995.1 Morone saxatilis
AAAAATAGATACGCAGATATAAAACTTTTATATAAAGAAAACTCGTAGATAATATATGTTGCACAATTTTAGTTGCCTATGTAAAATAACTTTTGTGTATAATACAAATAAGAAAAATGCGATAAATATATCTTTTGTATAAAAGACATAAAATAAAATAAATATAAATAAATAAACTACGCAGTTGTGACACAGAACGAAGCTCACGGCCGTTGTTCATTCATCATTTTAGAAGTCAAAGTGGAGGTCAAGACGGAAGATGACCCTCAGGTTGCCGGAGACGGACAGCAGGACATTCAAGAGACAGAACGTCAGCAGGAGCAAGACGCCGCAGCTCAGGCCGAGCAAGTCAAAGTGGAAGCCGACAAAGGTGGCAACTACGGCCGCAAGAGACCGCACGAGGAGAGCAGGAGCTACGGCTACTACGAGCACCGCGAGGAAAAGAGGTACGCTCGTCATCAAGTGTTCGGCAGCAGAGCGGGGAAGTGTCCGAGCTTTGGCTGTTCTGTTTTCATGTTTTTTGTCAGTCGGTGTGGGTTGTAAAGGCTGTTGACTTCATGCTCCGTTCATATTGTACAGATCCCGAACACCTCAGCCCCCCGCTGAAGACGAGGAAGAGAACATAGACGACACTCTGGTTACGATTGATACGTGTAAGTAAGACGATCCCAGGTGGAGGCCCTCCGACTGTGAAATCCTCTCCGTTAGAATCGCTATTTCAGTTGAACTTTTCTAGGTTTTAAATAACTCATTGATATACATTATGAATCGTACTATATTAGTATTTCTCCAAAGGTCAGCTCAGGTCAAATAGATTCAGCTACGACCTAAATTCACAACCCAACGTCTGCTGGTCAGTAATGGTGTTTGATGAAGACAGATAAGAAGGAGGTGTACCGCAGTGGTTTTCCATCTGGGGACCCACAGAAAAGTTAGAGAAGAGTTTAATTTCAGTATTTAATTGACGGGAAGTTAGCCCAATGATAGATTGTAACACACAAGAAGCATTTTATTGCCAAAGCTGCTATAAATCACACTAATCTCATACGTTTGTGCAGTTTAGACTGTAGCAACGTATGTTTATATCGTGTTTTGCATTTAAAATGTGTTATAAACAAATACATTTATCTTTTTTTTTAACTTTTCTTTTTAATCCTTCTCTTCAGACAACTGTGATCTTCACTTCAAAGTGTCCCGAGATCGCTACAGCGGCTATCCACTGACCATCGAAGGCTTTGCTTACCTGTGGGCTGGAGCACGGGCTTCACACGGTGTCACCCGGGGTCGCGTGTGTTATGAGATGAAGGTAATAAAGAAAGGAGCGTCTCCTCCTTTAAAAACAGACAGACGCTTTTCTGAGGAGTTAGTGGTTTCTGTATGTTGTGTCCACGTGTGACCTAATGGTCCCTGATAGGTGAGACAGGCTTTATGTGTTAATTACTTTTAAAACAGGATGAGTGGGTCGTTTTGTTGCTCCTATTAACACACAGTTGTTGTTAGCATCGTACGTTAGGAGAGACCTCAGGGGAGATTTTAAAACATTTAGGTAAGAATGGAGATAATATCCCACACTGCCTAATCTTGAAATCTATCTGAACACCTTGTTATTTTACAGAAGTTACGAGCTTTTACTAAACTAATCTCACTAAGGCATTTGCTTGTTCGTTAGCTACCGTCCAATTAGGTGATTTATTGCTGTTATACATCTTCTCTAGGCTTGTTTTTGACCTGATATGTCTCCCGCTCTTCAGATCAATGAGGAAATCCCTGTAAAGCACCTGCCCAGTAGTGAGCCAGACCCCCACGTGGTCAGAATTGGATGGTCACTCAACCACTGCAGCACTCAGCTTGGTGAGAGGAGCGACTGCTCGAACAATCACGATGACGTTTGACCATGAATAAAACTTTGCTGTGAAAAGAGAGCTAAAATAGAAACGATGCATTTCATTCTGTCTTGTTTTAGGTGAGGAGGCCTTTTCCTTTGGATACGGTGGAACAGGAAAGAAATCCTCTGACTGCAAGTTTGCGGACTTCGGTGAAAAGTTTGGGGAAAACGACGTCATCGGCTGTTACATTGTACGTAAATGTTACTTTGGCATCGAATAAGGATCGTTTCAGGATAAAATGTACAGTTTCGACAAGTAAAACTCATGATGCTTTTTCTCTCTGCCCCATGACAACTTCAGGATTTTGACAGTGGCGACGAGGTGGAGATGGGCTACTCCAAAAATGGAGTGTCGTTGGGCGTGGCTTTTCGGACAACCAAGGAGGCGCTGGCAGGCCGTGCCTTGTTCCCTCACGTTCTGGTGAAGAACTGTGCTGTCGAGTTCAACTTTGGACAGAAGCCGCAGCCGTACTTCCCCGCACCAGAGGGATACACCTACATCCACGATCTCGAGATGGAGGACAAAATTAGAGGCACTAAGGGACCTGCCACCAAATCTGAATGCGAGGTGTGTGGCGGTTCGGGGCCGCAGAAAATTAGGTTCTGATTGTCGTGGACACAGCACACATAAAGCCCAACATTTTTACACAACATTGAATGATTATATTATACATAGTGGAAGTAAATGGACAAGAATTAGATGTTTCTTCTGTCAACAGAAAAAGATACATAACTGTTAATTGTAATAAATCAAACACGTTTCCTTTTAGTAGGAACTGGAAAGTAAATCATGACTAAATTAATTTTCTTTGTTCTCTTTTTATTTTTAGATCTTGATGATGGTTGGCCTGCCTGCCTGCGGAAAGACCACCTGGGCCATAAAACACGCAGAGACTAACCCTGAGAAGAAGTACAACATCTTGGGCACAAATGCCATCATGGACAAGATGAAGGTTGGTTTGGGCCACCGACCACAAACTAAATTACACTTTCACACGGTTTTTCCGTCAGTTATTGCCTCACTTAACTGTTTTGGTCTTCAGGTGATGGGTCTGCGTCGCCAGAAGAACTACGCCGGGCGCTGGGATCTTCTGATACAGCAGGCCACCCAGTGTCTCAACAGGCTGATCGAGATCGCTGCCCGCAAGAGACGCAACTACATCCTAGATCAGGTACTGCCCTCCCACCCACACTCTGCTCTCATACTCGCCACAGTCAGTCAATGTGCCCTGATGCTCACTCTCTCTAATGGCCTATTTATTTATCTTTCAGGGGGCTCTGTGTATTATAGAGTAGAAGAAGCATTGATCACCCTCTTGTCACTTGCTTGTCATGTATTGTAAAAGAAAATGATTAATGGCTCTCATAAGTGACAGAATATTTCATGTTTTCATCCCTCAGTATATTTGCACTTGCTATTTCTTGTCATAATACAGTATTGTTTGTCTTGTGAATTTCAACAATGTACAAGTAAACCATGACTATGTAAAGATGTTGAGAAACAAGTAAGCTCTGACTGGTGAGTAAGAAAAACACCTTCTGTTGCTAATTTAATAAGACAGAGTTGATAGCTTTTTTAAAAGCTATTTTTAAGTGAGATACATGGAACTTTTGAGTGTGTTTTTTTAATAAATTGACCCTGAAGGTAAGTAATGACTAACAGTCTTTAGATTTTCAGATTCTTGTGCTCAGTAAGTGTGAAAAAGGTAGGTGGGTCTGATGTCAGACTGGCTTTTCATAGGACACTGTGAGTATCTGCAGGTAGGTTATATCTGTCTGTTGTTGTCTTGACTGGGACTAGAGGCCTTATGAAGATGAGGTAAGTCAAGGTAAGCGTGGTGGGGCCCCCTCAGAGTAGCTGAGTTGTTTTTGATGTAGCACGCGCTTGTAGAAGACGAGTGTATGAGATTGATTATAAAGTTTTGTTGTAAAGGTTCGGAAAGAGAATTTATAGAGTTGTCGGACCACGTGGCTGATTTTGTAGATGCTGTCAGTGGAAATGATAGTGTATGAAAGAAAAAAGCAGTAGAATATGGATGTTGGGAATTAAAGGAGATGCATGTGATTTAATTAATTGTAAATCACATTAGGTACAGAACAAATTAAACTTGTATACAAGGAAAAAAGATTTTATGGTACTTAAAATAATTCTATATCCTGTTATTACAACGTTGCTTTGATATAAACATTAACACTGCTTAAACTACAATACTTTTTACGTGTGATTATCTGTTGTGTAGAAATGACTTGTTACAGTGAACAGGGAGATTGATTGTTTGACTGATTGTAGCTGCTACTTTGGGAAGCTTTAATGTTGAGTGGTGAAGTGAGTGTAACTTCTGATGATGGTGAATCATCTGCCGTGTTTGAACAGTATCTCTGTGGCGGTTTGAGTCATCGATCTAATCTGTATGTTGGTCTAATCAGGCGTATGTTATTAAGATCGAACACCAGAGGATTTGTTAAGAAACGTTTTCATTCCACTTTTTAGTTTCTTAAAGAGAAATTTGAACCCGCTGTGTGTTAGTACACATGCGTTCATAAATATGAATCGTTAATAGAATATGGTAGGACGGAGATATTTAAAGTTTGGCTAGACAAGTAATACTATTAACACACATATTATACTCACCCAGTTTTATGAAGGATGTTTTCGTTCCCAGTTGTCATAGTGGCCCGCAAATGCCTAATACTGGTGTAACTAACTCGAGTATTGTGTAGCAAGCTATAGAAAATGTTTATTTTTATTGTGTGACCAATGAAAATCAGCCAGCATCTTGCTTGTCATGGCAGATGACGTCTTATTGTAGCCTAAATGAGCTAAATCTACCTTTTTTTTATTCAATAACAGGCAAAGAATTTGAACCATTATTCTGTAGAAATGAGTTAATAAGCTGAATTAAAATTGATACAATCAGCAGTAATACAGACCCATTTGAAATGCATTGTAGGGGCGTCGCACATTTTAACTGCGTTTATTCAGTTCTGTAAGGGCACAGATAATAAATCTAGTTTTCTCACAATAGAATCCAATAATGTATAAAAACATATTTACAAGCAGCACATTTTCACTGCATGAATAAGGACAATAACTGCTTACATCAGTTTGAATATCTATTTTAGTGTCGATTGATCTGAAACTGTTAATGCTATTAACCGGGCGAACATACTGTACAGTGCAGTCAGTGTTTCTGGGGCCCCTCCTTGTCCATAATTAACCTTCATCAGCAGCCGCCGGGCAGCTGGGTGCACAGACCGTGAGGTAAGTCTGTGGAGTGATGAGAGGCCATTAGAACCTGAGTAAAAGCGTAGACTGACATCCAAGCCAAACCTCTCTCACTTCATTATTGCAGGGTTCCAGCTTCCATCCAGTGGAAAGCCATTACAAGTAAACAATAACAAACAAGCTTCTACTTCTTTCTTGTCACCATTGCTAGACAAATGTATATGGATCAGCAAGGAGACGAAAAATGCGTCCTTTTGAAGGTTTTCAACGCAAGGCTATTGTAATTTGTCCCACGGACGAGGATTTAAAAGAACGAACATTAAAGCAAACCAATGAGCAGGGGAAGGATGTGCCCGATCATGCTGTTTTAGAAATGAAAGGTAGGAATGCTGTGGAAACAACAAATAAAACACCAGATCTACTTTTTACTTTTCTATGTGTTGTCTCTAAAATCAAACTTGGAAGATACCCCCTCCCCCCTTCCCCCATCATAGGCTTTGGCCAGATATCAGACCTGGACATTTTTTTAAACCGTCCACATGAATTTGATTCTTCCTTATTTTTGCCCTCTATCTGCCACTCGCCATACAGCTTACTTCTAATGCACTGCAAACTGAGACTTGTCGAGGTCGTGTAACGGTAGAGTTAAATATTGCCCAATTTGCTTCCCTAAAAAGGACGTTTCCAAATGGCAAACTTACAAGCAGTCACATGCTGAAGTTGTTGGAAGTTAATTTGTAACAGCATTACGTCAGCTGTCCTTGGTTTGCAGTGCTGTTTCCTCCTCTCACCAACCTTCTAGTTGCCCTTTTTATCCCCTCCCCACCTCTACTGAACTCCCCCCTCTCCTTTGTCTGCTTAAACAAATTTTTCCTCCATGTTCCCCTGGAGGTGATGTTTGTTCCCTTTTACCCCGCCATCTGCTTTCATCTATCTGCTCTTAGTTTCTCTATGATTTCCACTGTCTCTGTATGGTAGTAATTATTTTTCATTTTGTCTTTCGGTGGTGTGGCTACTCTGGTCTTCACTACAACCCCCCACCCCTCTCTTTCTCTCTCTTTCTCTCCATCCGTCTCTTGCTGGATGGACTGTCTCTCTCTCCTCCTCCTGTGGTCACCTCTGTCACTCTCCAAGCCAACTTTACTCTCCCTGAGGCTTGCGACTTCCTGGAGGGGGTGACGTACATTGAGCTGCAGCGCGAGGAGGCAGAAGCTCTGTTGAAGCAGTACAATGAAGAGGGCCGCAAGGCTGGCCCACCCCCTGAGAAACGCTTTGACAACAGGCAGGGCGGGTTCCGGGGCCGCGGCGGCAGCGGCGGCGGTAGCTTCCAGCGGTATGACAACCGTGATGGGTCCCGCGGTGGCTACCAGAACCGCAGTGGAGATGGAGGCAGTGGATACAGAGGTGGTGAGTGGAGCAGTACCTCATACGCTGTGTTTATTTTGGTCATGTAAAGCTGTTGGTTACAGTCAAGTCATAGCTAAACGCAAGTTTCTGACAAACTTGTTTAACAACACATACCGCTGTTTTAACAAGATTGCCAGGTGCATAGCTCTGTGATTTGAATGTAACAGCACTTAGGCAAAAATAGGGTTGGTATTTTGGTATACAGAGAAGCTGTGTGTGTTCCAGTTGTTACATCATTTTTGTTTATCCAGCCGGCTACAATCGTGGCAGCTATAACCAGAACCGTTGGGGCAACAGCTACCGCGACGGAGGCTCTGAAGCACGCAGTGGGTATAACCGCAGCCAACAGTCAGGGGGCAGCTACAACCGCCCGGCCCCTTACAACAAGGGAGGATACAACCAGGTACGTAACATGACCGTTGATGTATGAAATTTGGGGGAATGATGAAATGAAAAGGCGGACTATATGTAATAGTAAATGAATGTGTTGTGAACTTCCTGCTTCACCTCCAGGGCTACAGCCAGAGTTACAATCAAGGATACAACCAGGGCAACTACAACCAGAGTTACTACGGCAACTACAGTCAGTACCCAGGATACAGCCAGAGCTACAGCCAGACACCTGCCACTGCGCAGACGTACAACCACCACCAGCAACAGCCACAGCAGCAACCACAGCAGCCGCAGCAACAGCCACAGCAAACACAGAGCTACAACCAGCAATATCAGCAGGTAGACTAATGAATCCCCCCCTGTCCTTACCTTTCTTTGAAAAACGAGATTTAAAAATGTTACATTCTCTCACTGCTTTGTTTCTGTTTCTTCCTCCAGTATGCTCAGCAGTGGCAACAGTACTACCAGAACCAGAATCAGTGGAACCAGTATTACAGCCAGTACGGCAGCTACCCTGGACAGGGCAACCAAGGTTCATCTTCTGGTTCCCAGTAGCTTTGCTCTGCATCTGTACCTGCATCCACCTGTGTCCTAAACACTCTGACCTCTGCAGCAAATTGATTTTGTACAGTCTCACATCAAGTCCCCCAACCATAACTGTCTCTGTCTGGTTTTACACAGTAGCCTTCATTCATCACCAATCATTGTACACATAAACTGTATACAGTTCGATGTCTTTTCATTTTTTTACTGAATGAAGTCTTAACCTAAGCAGAAACCGTGAGGTGGTAGATGATAGGTATCAAAACATTTAATGAATGTTATCTATTATGCATTGAATGCAGATGTCTGTTGAACTGCAAACTCTACATTTGCTACAGGTTGAGGGGGGTAATTGTATATTTCTAGGATTCATAGTGTGAAAAAGTGACAGGGCAGGAAAATACAGCAACGCCTGATTAATTTTGCTTGTTTTGAGAAGCTTAACAAAGAACAAAATGCATGCTTTTACCTTCATGGCCCTTTCCCCTGTCTTGCTCTTTATTTTTCAGTTTCTGAGTGAGCACATTTTATTTACTCCAATAGAATTCAAACATGGAACATTTTTTATAGGTGTTGATACTGTAGTATTTAAGCGTTAATCCAGTCTTTGATTGAATTGAATATTTTGCCACTCTGAGTAGTTGTATCTGCAGTTTTTTTTTATCCCTTAGTGATTGGTGTTCATTGAGTCCAGTAGTTAAATCCTGTTGTCAAACCCATTTTTTTCTACCTGAAAATGAAAATCTGATCAGTGACCAGTTACCCAAGCTGTCTTCTTGTCTTTATACAATAAAATGCAATTGTATACGCCTGTTGATGTTTATGTGATCCTTTTTTCTTTTTTTTTTTTTCAAGTCAAACACAACACATACTGCATGATTTATCATTGTTGGTGTATTTTTCTTCAACCAGAGTAAAATTGTGGACAAAGGACAAAACAAAAAAAAGCATTCTGCTACAAATAATATGCCAACTTCGGATGGGATCGCATACGTATAGTTCCAGTGCAGTCCTGCTGAACCTTGAATGAACTTTTGCAGTTACTGAATAGTCAAAAATGTTGTCAGGGCAGGAAATAAACATTTTCTGCTGCTAGTTGTGATGGCTTATGGATCAAGACTTAACAAGCAGCTTTCATGATTTACCAATCAAAGTAGAGGGGGGACATTTTCTTGAAATATAACCAAGACTAACCAGATGAAAATGTGAAAATAGTTCACAAGTAAATCCAATATTGCCATGAAGAAATGGATTCAGTCATTTGCAAAATTGTCTGGACTAATCTAACCAGAGATCTTAAAGGAATAGACACCTCATAAAAAGGTATACATCTTCTGGTTAACAATCAACACATTGTCTCATGGTATGAATATCATATCACCTGACCCAAAGCCAAACAAATGGCAATTCAAACATTTTTGGCAGTGTACTTTCCAAATTCATGAGCACAGTTGTTACATAGCTGCCAAAGTTAAAATGAACCAGACTTTTGTGGAGGTTAGTGTTAATTTCCTACCCTGCATTTATTACGTGTGTGTGTATATGGGATCAGGAAAACCTTTAATGTCTGTTGTCATAAATGTCCTTATGGATTGAGGTTGTGTTGAATCTTAGCACCAGAGAACCAAGGCACCAACATGATGAGGTGTTCATAACTTACAGTAGGACATTTTATGTTTGAAGCCTAAAACAATAAGCCAAACTAATAAAGACCGACAGAAATAAAATAATACAAACATGTCACAAAGACACTTGAAACCAAGTCCATGTATAATTGCTGGCATTCTGAGGTGAATGGCCTGTAAAATCTCATCAGTTCAACACCAGTTCTGTAAGAAACGTGGTGGTATCTGGATATTTTGTCTGTGAAGGGGAATGTCAGAAGATGGGAGTGCTCAGTCTGGCTCTCTGCTCTTGTCTTTGTAGAGATGCAGCTCCTCCACCTTCTCCTGCAGGAAGGAAACAGGCATGGAACAGCCTCTGTTTCTCTGTGGCAGTGTGTTGACCTGGCAAACAGAAAAGAGACAACCTTATCATTGAGAAAACTGCTGTCAAACTGTGGAAAAACCCTTTCAGTTTGTAGTGAGAAAGCTTGTATGAATTGTTGCTTAATCAGTTACTTAATTAGTTAATTAAAAAAGAAAGTCACACTAGTAGTTTTAATGCTATTTTGACTTATGTACTTATAATCCTTAACATAGTCCTTAAAAGGTGGTGAATTATCCTGTGTAAAAGGTACACTGTTTCCAGGGGGGGGGTTTGAATTTGTTGTATGTAATTCCTGAATTCATCATCACCTTTTTCTCCTTTGTACTTAAATAAAACCAAAACTATGGGCTCCTTTTGGTGGTGAGCTGACAGAAGGTACTTTTCTCAGTTCTCTATTGTAAATGATAAAAAAGTTTACCTTTTGAAACAACAACCTGGACACAGAAAGCATTATTTCTTGGTTTAATTTACTGTGTTATTAATGATTTGATCTGTTAACTTAGAAAAGTTTAGTGCACCAGTGGAATTTTACTATGTGGTTGGTTACAGGGAAATTACAGTAAGGTGAGTCATTTAAAAGTAGTGAATTTACACCCCCAACAGCCAATATTGCTGGCTGACTCATCATTTATTAGCTCCTGTATTACCACCAGAAAACGTTAAACCCACATGAATCACTGCAGAAAGCTCTTACTGTCTTGTTTCCGCACATGTAGTCACTCGAGAAATGTAGACATACTAATGTTTCCCAAATTGCTGAGGCCATGAGCATTTGTGACTTAAAAATAGCATAAAAAGCCAGAATGGGTCAAAAAACTGTCTTCCTGTATGATCACCTTTCTTTCTGGGGACGCATGTACAAGAGAGTTGTGGTGGTTTCCCCTCTTGTCATTTTTCTCAGGAGTCCACACTCCAGGATCTGTCTGAGTGGAGCGGTCCGACAGCGCCCAATCACCGGTGTTATTTATCCTAACAGAAGTGCCCTTGTTGTGTTCCGTCTCGTTACTTTGGGGGAAAACAAAGGCCTCCTCCTCTGAACCTGACAGAGAACACGAGACATCAGTGTAATGGGTTCAAGGTCATTTTATAGGCAGGAAATTTTAGGTGTATGTTCTGTATATGAAGAAGAAAGGACGTACTCCAGCTGTTACCCTTGGTTCTTGATTCGGGGGCAGGGGTGCAGGGGCAGGACCCCGTTGTGTTTTTGTGTTTTTTCACACACTCCATTCCCACCAGATCTCTACAGTGTCTGTGACAGTTTATCCCACAGTCTGAAAGACAGAAACAATGTTGAGACTTTAATAGAAGCATTACTACTTAAAGAATCAGTTCAAGTCCAAAAGTTCTGTGGATTTATTGCTTTGAGCACCACAAACCAATTTATTAAATATTTTTTAAAATTAGTGAACTGACCCTTTAACTTCTCTTACTTTATATGCACTTTACATCTGAACATGAAATGCTATCTTACCTTTACAGTGGTAGCCCCGCTTGATGACTCCCCATAGCTGCAAGAGGGCAGACATGATACATGTGATATTGCAGTTTGATTGGCCTATTCATACAAAACCACAAATGGATACAATGGATACTCACAAAGCCTCCACAAGTATCACAATACGTTGGTCGTTTATACGTGGTTTCATGGAAGTTGTGTGCGTCTTTGAAGTTGTAGCCCAGCTTGGCACATATAGACATTCCCCTCATGAAGTAAGAGTTGATTTCTTCACGGCTGATTTGTCCCTCCCTGGGCAGAAAATTTTCCAAAGAGCAACACAAAAGTGAGTAAGTTGGTTGAGGTTTTCATAAGCCATCCAACAGCTCATGTTGTTTCATGTTTTTTCTGTTGTACAGTCACGTCACGGCGAGAGGCCTTTGTGCGTGTTGCAGCTTCCTCACCTGTCAGTTTCGTGAGTGCAGAAGGAGAAGGGGAAGTTGGCTGCTATTTTCTCAAATTCCTCCAGTGAAATGTAACCGTCCTGGTTCTGGTCGTAATTTTTCATTACAGACTGCAGGGGGCAACAAAGCAATCAGATATTTAGTTGCACTTGTCAAGGAGCAGTTGGTTAGTTCTGCTTTAGCCTGCCATGTAATAAGGAAGTGAAAGACAAGAGGTTGTTGCAGAGTCACATACTCACATCCACCATCTGTTTGACATGTTTAGATATGGTGTCAGGGTCGAGCCTGGGGGTGACCCCTGAACCCCACTCTGCCACTACAGGCGGTTTAACTGGAGCTACAGGCTGTGGACCGACAGATGCAGTAATGAGACACGAATGACTGCAAATGTGAGAAACAAGAAAAAAAGCACACCCACCACATAACACGCTTCCCCTAACGTACAGCGCTTTGATGTGGCTGATTTTGATGTATTTTAGCGTTCAGTCTGTGCTTTTGTTTTGAAGATGATGTTACACCCACAGGGAGTACACAAATGTTCCTCCTCTTGTGAAAAGAGGTCAAAACAAGAGTGAGTCTGATGGTTTTAGATAGAGCTGAACTTCAAGGACAAGCATGTGGCTCTACTGACCTGGATCTTAGGATTCTTGGGTTCCTTGGTGTATGAAAGTTCATATATCTCATCCTCGGTGTAGTATAAATCTAGAGAGAGCTGAGGCATTGAAAGAACATAATGTAAGATGTTCTTCGTGGGAACTTTTTATCTGCATTCTTATAAAATAATCCAGTTTCTGTCTCGTACCGTGAGTAGATGGAGAAGGTCTTTGTTGGCCTCGAAAGGCGGCTTGCAGCTGTGAATGGCCAGCAGGTCATTGATGTTGCTGTACAGGTGCTGCAGCTTGCTTAAGTTGATCTTATCCTCATCAATGTAGTCCGGCAGGGCCTCATTCAACGAGATCAGATCCTTCAGGTGGACGCCCAGGATAGGCACCTTGAAGCCACTGCACTCATTGTAAACCCGCCGGTAGTTGATGTAGTTGCTGCGTGAGGAGAGCAGCTCTGTCATCTCACTCAGGGCCTCAAAGAGGATAAGGATCAAGAAAGTAATGATAAATGAGCCTGTCATGTGTCTCTGTAGTTACTTATTCAGACTTGAATATAACCATAAAAAATAACCAAAAAATAACTTTATGCTATCAAATAAGGTGGTATAGAAAATATTCTATGTACAATGTAGATGCAGCTGATGGCCTTGCATTAAACTATGTGTTAGTATATTATTTATTTTAGGGTGTGAATAGTAGTTACTTTTTGTTTAAGTCCAATGTAACAGAACCAACTAAAAAGACAGAATTGATAATGATAAGACAAAGAAACCAGTGTGTTGCCCCTCAAAAGAAAACAAGAAGTGAAAATGTGACGTATACATGAATAATCTTCCAATTTGCTGTTACATCCAAAAGTTTTATTACTCTCCCTTACATAAGTATAAGTTATATTGATTGCTGGAACCTGAACACACTGAGTTAATTTCATAGTTAAGATTTTTTTTTTAAAGAGCTCTAATGCCACCAAATTCCCCCAAATATATCTTGACAGACAGTGAATGTAGAAATAGTGAAAACACAAAACAAATTATGAATAAAAAATATGACATGAATACACTGAAATCCAAAAATGTCAAAGAAAGAATAATCATAGCTTGGTGGTGAAGTAGTTTGACTCATAGTCACATTTACACATAGTAATATTTAAAATACCTTAGTGATGTCAGGAGGCAGCAAGTTAGAGGTGTCTTTGAGGCGGGAGATTGAGCTGTGACAGAGGCCTCCAGTCACTGCCATTAGAGTGTTAAAGTTTTGCAGAGCTCGAAGTTTCTGTAGAGGAAAGTGCACTGTGAATGACTGCGGGGTGTGAAATGGCACATAAAGTCCCAAAAACAAAACCAAGCAGCCAAAACAAGTACAGTTCTCAGCAGCCAAACAAAAAATCCCTCTGAGCCTCTTAGTGTGTTTTTGTGATGTGTGATCCCTCAGCCAGTTTACCTGAGCCACGTGAATGAACTTAGTGAAGACCTGGGCTCTCTGCTGGGCTGTGTGTCTGCTGAGGATCATCAGCTGGACCCACTGGGAGACTCCATTACACATCATGACCGACCGCTCCAGAGCGGGGTTGTCCCGCACCGAGCCTCGCACCACGTAGCTGCGGTAGTCCAGGTACTGGCCAATCAGATAGCAGTGGTCAGGCAGGCAACAACTTGAGTTTGAGCATTTTCTTTTATTCAGGAGTACAAGCAATTTAGAAATCTAAACCGCTTTCACTATTTCACCAACCAGATAATTGTATTGGCCACTGTTGATTGTGAGAGCAGATCATATTTGTACTTTTTTTTTTACAGAAAGAGAAAACAATTCTCCAACATCAACACACTAGAATAAACATCTTACCTCCTCAATAAAAGGAAAGTGCTGTACCTCTTTCTATTAAGACATACTTTATAAAGGCTTTCAGTCGGGAGATGTTGATATTAATAGGGAAATTAATTTAGGTAAGGATGCTCTGGAGCTCTGTCAGAGACAGAGAATAAGTTGTCCAGCTGTCCTTGTACTTACTAAAAACAATAAGTGAGTTATGCTGCAGGAGATTTCCCACAATTATTTATATATTTATCATATTTTTTATTCTAGGTGTGCCCTTAAAGTCTCTGCTGACACTACTAAAGTCTCCTTAATACTCTTACAGTCTGTCATTTGATTTAATGCACAGATGTGTCTGTATTGTATCAAACCCTCAGATGTACAGATGGAGAATAATTTTGATGTTTTAACTATAGATTGTTGCCACAGTATCATGTCCTTCTTTAACAGGAGATCAATTATTCTAGCCATATTAGACATTTATCAACCTAATTGGTTCAGTTAAGCGTGCTATTACAGTAAGTCTTCATGGTTTGCACCTTCACCTATTGTGAGTGTTTGTTTTGGCAGCAGCGACATCTCTGCAAGTCATGGCAACAGGATGAGGCCTCATTAACTAAGAGCAGCAAATAGTGAAAAGTTGTTCACTCAACTTACCGAAACATTACAGAAGTTCTTGAACTCCAGGTAACTGAGGTGCTCAGCCATCTCATCTGGCTCCATGTGGTCGAAGATCAAAGACACCTTCCTCTTCTTCACAGAGGGTGAGGGTGCCTGGAATATGTTCACATGAGGGCTTCTAGGAAAAAAAAGCCAAGCAACAGGAAAAAAATAGACGTTTTTTCTATTTATAGAAAAACTCTATTTTCTATTTATAGAAAACTTGTTTGAGTTGTGGCCAAATAAGCAAACTACAATTCCTCCAGGGCATGATGGTTTACAAATGAAAACATGGCTCACAAGCAGGAGCTATCAATGAGCTGCGAGTGCTTCTCCTCTCCGTCTGACCGGACCAGCGCCCACAGGTCCCCCATGATCTCCTCAAGGAGGGGGTCTGCCTCGAATACTGCCGGGAACTGGCTGATCCACTGCCTTGTGACACAGCAGGACAGAAAATATGTTTACTACACGCAAATAGAGCAGGACATCCAGTTCTGTCACAGTCATTCAAGTCATGTCCTGTGTATGGTGTCCTTACTCACCTAATAAGGTGGCAGACCTGTGTCCGCCTGAGTCCTCTCTTGTCCAAGGGACAATCCTTATAAGTGAGACAAAGAGTCAAGGATCTTAACAAACTGTGCAGATATGGCACAACGGTACAATAAACACCAGCAGGGATATATACTTCAAATCTGCTTTGCTGACAAGGAGTGCAAAACAAAGCCATGCCTGTTTGCTGATCTGATTAATGAACGTGGTCATGTGATTGGGAACAGTGCACCGGTGGGACCGGTGGCACTGCACTGAGTGACAGTGGAGGATATAGGGTGAGAAGTTTCTGGGCGAACATCTGAGATGGCACAACCCAACTGTGCATCATCAGGGTCATGTGGACCAGTTGGGACCCTCTGGGGCTGGAAAGCTTCCCCTCTGAATCTGCAACCAAAACACATCAGCAAATTTCACACAAGGAGGATTAATGTGGTTAAAAATAACAACAAAAACTGTGGTTTGCACCGTGGCCCAGCGGTCAAGCAGTTCATTTCTGTTCATTTCAGTTCTACTGGAGTGGGTTTTAAATTTTTCATGTAGTGATTTGTTTTTCTGTCACACCCCTGAGACATGCAGCACAGGTATATTGGAGATTTTAAATTTCCTGTAGGTGTGAGTGTCTGTCTGTGTTAACCTTGCGATGAAATGACAACCTGCCCCGGGTGTTTTCCTGCCTTTCGCCTACTGTATGAGATACATCCAACTGTGACCTAGAGTAGAAATAAGCAAATGAAGAAAAAAAAAGGTCTAGACAAAGGTGTCTAATTTACTTGATATACATGATATACATTATATTATAATGGGACATACCAAGTCAGTGTCTCTCACTGGGTTTTTGGCCAAAACAAAGATTGACTGGCATGCAGGTGTGGGTATTACTACTTGTCACCTACTTGTCACCATACTGATACCAACTCAAACCGAGTAGCACTGGAGCTTTTCCACTCAGTCAATAACAGCTTTTGATCCTTTTCAGACCCACATATAGAAAAAAATATTATTGCACAAGTTTGCCTGCAGCAAATCGCTCTCTATATTTAATGACACATGCATGCATGTGATCTGCTGTAGCACATCGCCACAACTACTATTATAAAAAGTACATCACACAAGTTTTTTTTTTTTCTTCTCATGCTGTACGTAAGGTTTTGATATACACACCATATTTGTATCACTTTAAGGATTCATGTAGCGCGAGTTAAAGGGTCAGTACAACCAAACCATTCCTGCAAAAACAAACAAACAAATTGCACTTCCTCCTAGTGGTATCTGGATTCTCATAGCTCTGGGTTTATTTGTTTATTTATACTTTTGTTCATCTGTGGTCAACAATAGTGTCTCTTGTCCTGGTTACTCACTGTTTTTATTATCCAGATTAACAAGGACATTATGGATAAGGATTGGATTTGGACAGGCATTTTGAGGTCACTTTTCAATCTTTGAGCACCACCAAAGAAATTCAATTCATCTCCATTACTGTGGTGACAGCATGACTCTCATCAGGGCATATCTCTAAACCTCTGCAAATTAAACATAAACTATCTGTGAGCTAGTAAGTTGGATGAACTGGGCAATGAAGAGAGTGAGACCATTGAAAGAGAGGCAGAGAGGCAGAGAAGAGAGAGATTTGTATAGTTTAACATTGCATGGGAATAGCTAGTTGGCCTCTGCAGCCCAACAGAACAAAGCTTGATTGTATGAGCCTGCCCTTTGTCTGCCTCCCTCCCTCCCTGTCAGTTTCTCTCACCCTGGATTCCCCCCCTCACTCTCCCTCATCCCTCATTTATATAACCTGGTTGTGAGTAAAGACACATGACAAACTTTTGGAACACTTGCAATCACGCAGGGACAGGGACTGACCGAAGCAGTTTAGGCAGCGCTGTATGAGCTCATCCAGGCTGGCAGCACTGGCGCTGGGTGCAGAGCTGGGGCTCTGCAAGGCCCGGGTTATGTCCTGAGGACTGGGACATGTATTCCTCCTCCGCTGGACCAGCTTGGGTTTCCTGAGAGAGAGAGGGAGAGAGCAAGAGAGAGAGTCAGATACAGTCAGGGAGTATAAGTAGCATAGAAAAAAGTAGAGCAGAATGTGGTGAGGTGGTTCAGGTCAGTATCTGAGGAAATGCAGCTCCCCACATCTGATAAGCTGTGTTACAGTGCTGCAGCTGTCAAACAACTACATAGTGTTATGTGTTTCTCATCCTGAAGCTGCCTGGTAGAACAGTCCAGAAAATGTTCAGTATTTGTCAAATAGGTAACAGACTTGGACACAAATGCTAACACACATGCTTTCTGAAACATGGAGACCATACCTTTGCTAACTAATTTTAATACAAGTGAATATGCTATGAGATAATAGGGTATACATCATTATAATAATTAATATAATTCCTTGAATGGTTTTTATTGTTTTTATATGAGTGGTTTTAAGTTTCATATGGCCAGTTTGAGAGCTATAAAATTTCTGGTCTGCCTTTAAACAGTAGTTACAGTATAGACTGAAAAATCTGAGTTGAGCTAAAAAATGTACAATATTATATCACATTTGGATGAGGTAGTACTATATTATGTCCCATATCTAATACTGCTTTGCATGCCATTGTAATTCTTCAGCGTTTCCTCAAAAACCAGCTCCTTTCAGCGCTGTGCAGCACAGTTCATGGTATACACACATATAGCTATGTATGTAAGACATGGGAGATAAAGATCTGCTGCACAGAGCAAATATATGACAGCATGTCAAAACTGGGCAACATATTTTCAGGCTTTCTTTGAGCTTGAAGAATGTAAATAATCTATAAATATATATTGTTATCACCCTGTGTACCGTTATCTAGGATGCTGGGAAATGCAAAAGGAGAGAGGAAGGAAAAATAAACAATTTTGCTAGACCTAATTGTTTATTTTCCTTTATTTCTACTTGTGAAATACTTAATATTTTTACTTCCTCAGGTTTCTAAAAACAATCTAACTAAGAAGGAAAGATCCCTCCTCGGCTGAACTCCTCACAGCTCACAGACCATACGCAACCTCTGAAAACCTTTTTTTTTTAGGGATCACCATTAAGTCCAAAAGATAGTGAACCACTGATGTAGGAAATTGTTGTTAATTGTGTTTCCTTTCATTGGCAGTGTGCAAACAAGCGGGATATGCAAATTCCTCTCTTTCTTTTCTTGAAAAGAATGACAGAAGTTGCTTTTGACATATAGCATATATACAACAGCTTTGACCATGCCGTGAGGCTGGGTTGATGTTGAGTGTGGTCAGAAGTGTAAAAGAACTTTCAACCAATGAAGGTTAGGAACTACTTCTTTTCCGGAGTGTTAACATGGAGTTAATCTTTAAGGGCTTTTCAAATGCCCTTAAAAAGACAAATGAGACTCCAATGTTTCATGATGCGATTAATGCTTCCTCTTCAGATCGGGGCTCAGTTTAGCAATGTCGGACTGTATTTCACAATAACCAGTAAGGGACTCTTGTCATACTTGTTATATTCAAACTGGTATCTTTGCTTCAGCTTTTGTAAAAGGAGTTTAGAGTAAAGGGTCTGATCCACAATCCTCCTGCCAGACTTGAAATGAAACCAATGTTTAAAAATGAAACCAGATCGTTGTGTGTTGACTGCATTTTTTAAAATTATTAAAACTTTCAGCGTTGTGCTTGAGTATTTTTTGTTCTCATGTGTACGTAGAAACTGTGTGTACCATGTGTAATTCCGTGAGCCTGCGTCGGCCTCTATACTGCAACTAATATGATGAAATTACCAGGAAACACTTTGAATTCAGAGAACTGAACTGGTGACAAGTTCCCTGAATGACCAGACCTGCATCCCCTTCTCTCAACCTGTGCTTGTGTGTGTGTGTGTGTGTGTGTGTGTGTGTGTGTGTGGTTAATTTCCCCAGCGTGCACACACACACACGTAATGAATAACTCAACATGCATCCACACGTCAGTTGCACAAAAACGTTGGGTTTACTTTATGTACAACACATGAAAGGACACTCATGGATGCACAATTTCATACAGGCGTACAGGGTGACATTCACATATCTATTTATAACACAAGCTGCTCTCCTGCCTGTACGTGCTTTTTCATCCAGCCGTCACAGTTATCACACCACACATCTCCCCTTCAGCCATGCCTGGATTCAGAAACCCTGATGGGGGGGATGTCATTGACCACCCCATCTCTCTGTGCATCCTGGTAGTCCAGCTCAAGGCGGCTGGTTTGGAAACCTGCTGGGCAACAAAACCCCACCTCTCCTCCACCACCTCTTCGTCTCTCTTCGTCTCACCTGCTTGCTACTGAATTCAAAACACTAACAATTAACAGCACAGCATGTACCACCGTGAGCTATTTTACAGTAAGGACAGGTAAGCCTCACAACACATGGAGGGATCAGTAGGAGGAGTCAAACAAGCACACAGTCAAGCTGCCTATGTTCACTGAATCTATACCTCAGCTACTTATTAGACTTCTACAATACTGTCCAGTGAAAACCTTGTATCTCATCAAATGTTTCATTACATCCTTGCTTTAATATAAACTGAAGGATTACATACGGCTCTTTATCTTTAGAATCGCGGTTTGTTGTTTGACGTACAGTCTGTAAGGACTTCAAGGCAACTTTGTAATTGATCATTTTAGGCTTTATAAATAATATTAACTTGACTTGAAGAAGGTTGTGTTCCTAATCTCCTTGAAGATTCTCATCATAATTCATAGTATTCATAATTGAATATACTCAAGTCAGGTGGGACTTTAACCTACAACCCCCAGCACTAGAGTCTATGTGCTTAAACTTAAACAAAAAAAAAACACGTTTCCTTAAGGTGAAGTCTTATTTGTTTGTTTTGTGTGAACAGTCCAAAACTCAAAAGTATTTTGCATTTAGTATTTATGTTTTACAGTTATGAAAAGTATATGCTTTGCATTTTTGCTTGATGAATACATTTTCATTTCCCATTTTCATTTCTTTATTGTGTCCTGTAAAATGTATACATTAATATCTCCATGTATGTCTTTTACATTTTTGTATGTAAGTAAATAAGTTAAAATGAAAAACTTAAATGGTTAATTCTTTATTGCACGCATGGCCAATTAATCTTGAGACTCAATGGTTTTCTTATTTCAGTGCCCTTTACAATGTGTCATGTCTCTCTTTGACTCAGAGTGAATCCAGCTCTGTCTGTCAAAGCAGTCACACATATGAGGAGACACGCTCGGTACTACAAACAGAAGTGCTGATGGGGAAATGTTATTGATGTCATGACGTTTGTCAGGGAATTTCCCCCACAGATTGCTGAGCAGGTAACACACAGCACAGCGGTCTGTGATCTCTTTTCTCTGCAACTTACGAGACAAAGCTGTTGGTAAATACAGTCAGTGTGAGTGTGGTGGACTCCCATGCAAATCAGAATACAACGGGACTTACTGTTTGGGCATTTGCATCAAAAGTCAGATAGACAACTTGGGTAAACATAATACAGTAATTACCCCTCCATATTTAACCGTGCATCCATGGAAACACACAGCTGCTAAAACTTGTTGGTGAAAAAGAAAAATCGTCATGCGCATGACAATGAGGAAAAAAACCTACGTAGTCTCTTTTTTTTAATACATAATGAAATTGGGTCCATTATATCACAGATTTTATTTCAGGAAGACCTTCCACACCTCCTTTTCCTCCCTGACTACTCCTTCACCCACTTTTTCCTCTTCCTTAATCCTTGCTCTATTCAAGTCACTCAGGAAACAGCTTCTCCTTTTTCTCTTTGGAAATCCCCCTCTCACTCCCTTTCCCATCCGTGTCAGGACTCCTGGCTACAGATCCTGTTCCCCCCTCCCCTTTCTCCCTCCCTCGCTCTCACACTGGCGGGGGGATATGCAAATTCCTCTCTTTCTTTCCTTAATTGATTAATTGAAGCTAGAGCCCTTTGAAGGCCTTGTTTGTGAGCTGCTCTTTTTCTCTCACTCTCTTTCCCCCTCTCTCTCTCACAACCTGCGTTCTTGTTCCCTCTGCAAGAGGATGCATCTCCTGCAATGAGCCATTCATCTATTTGGTCCAACAATAAAGTCACTGTACCAACCACTGTAGTTAACATCAGAAAAATTGAAGCAAATATTCATAAACCACTTTGGCTGTTTTGTGAGGAAAAAGAAGTATGAACTTGTTGGGACTGCAGCCATGAATCTGTTTTCATACCTGTGCAACTACACACACCTTTAGTGCACATTGTGTTTTTTTAAATCATTTGTGAATCTTAACAAAACACAATCTTACGAGCCTTAAGTGTTACAGTCTTTTTTACAACTGGGAACACACATTTCTCCTTCCTGAATTCACTTTTTTTACACTGTTCACACAGTTCTCTTTAACGACATGCGGCTCAGCACAACCGTTAATTTTAACACCAATAATGCACTACTGCAACCTAAACACTCTTGTACACACACTTAAAACAGGTAGCATTACAATATGTATCACTATTGTCTCTGAAGTATTTTTAATTATTTATGTATTGATCGAGCATAAAGTGGGATTATTTTACAACAAAAGGACACTACTGCATGGATTGTGCTGCCAGAAATTAATCAGAAATGCAATCCCCGTCCTCATTAACATAATTCCATTTCTCCTCTCTTGACAAACCTTTTTTGCATACCTGATCCATCCCTGGGATGGACTGTAAACCACTCTGTGACTGGAAGAGAATGGTGAAACGCCACTTGCCCCCTTTCCTCACCTGGCATAAGTCTTTCATAGAGGTTATCAAGGAATGGTAACAGGTGCTCACTGTTGTATGTCCCAGTTTGGAGTTTATGCATTTTGATTTACTTCCTTTTAGATCAGAATGTAGCAAATTGCAGTCTGATTTACAGTCATTTTGTGGTTTTGACTATAAATGTAACAGTTTTTACAGTGGAGCAGTTCATGAATTTTGAGAGATGAGGTGACTTGTGTGGAAGCAATAAAACGTCATCCACAGTTTGGTCCACATTGACTTCTGTTGTGTTGACTGTGTGAAGAGTTTTGAAAAAAGTGAACTCAATATTGACAAATGGGTGTTATCAATTGTCAAAAACTATATATCTAGCCACTGCTAATCTGGCCCCAAGTAATGTGACCACTCCATATCAGTCCACCTTAAACTCAGGTAGCTAAATCACACATAACTCACGTCTGACTACCTTAACATTCAACACACAACACTTTTATTCCAGGCAATCTGATAAGAGCTGCGGTCACAACTAGAGCAGCACAAAAAGTACCACTGAAAACACAGGCTACTAAATGTGTAGTTTCTCAGCAGTATTGAATACAAAATGCAAAAAACACCACTGAACTGACATGTAAATTCAGATTGGCTGGACAGAAGAGAAAACACATTTCCATGGAAAGGTGAGCAGGCAGCGTTCAACAGGCACGCACAACTGTTGAATGTCAGAGCTTGCTTGTGTTCAGTACACACAAATAATTTGACATGTTGATATTCTTCACTGATATGCAGGTCAAACACATTAGCTGTGACCGTGTATGAGTGTGTATATGTGATATGTGTGTCTGCAGTCTTTCTTTTAACACAAAGCCTCCCTCTCTCTCTTTCCACTGCACACTGTCTATATTCAAATAAAGGGCATAAAACCAACACACCAAGCGGAAAATAAAACTAAATGCCCTCATTTCTCTTCGACTTGTCAAGAGCCTTTGCACAAACCACACTGCATCTCATAACCTCAAGGTTCACACATCGCTGCTGCACACAAAACACTTGCTGCTGACACATACTTAGACTTACAATTGCTAAGAAACTCAACTGCAAGTGGGTCTGAGTGCACCAGAGTCTCAGTTTTGATGTACCCTCTCTTCTTTTTTCTTTTTAATTACCTCTTGGTCTTGTTCATTGCAGAGCTCTTCTCCTCAGCGGCACTCCTCCTCCACTGGTGATCCGCACGGGCATCTGAGCGTGTCCCTACAGCTCCATGGTTGACCCTGCTCCTCCTTCTCCTCCTCCTTCTCCTCCTCCTCTGTGTCCTCTATGTGTTTATGTGCCCAGGACAGCAGGAACGGGCACAGGATGGACAGTTGCTGGGGGTGAGGGCTGACTAGACCACCTACTTGTCATCGACTAGACTAAACTCCACGCCTAAACCCTGCTTATCAAACCACTCTCTGTGTGTCAGTCAACCTCCCTCTCTATCTCCTATCTGAAGATATCTATAAACCACAAATCAGCAACAAAACGGACGTCATGCCCTCTTTTTCCTGCAACAAAGCTGAAATGTTAAAAGAAAAAACCTCTAGCAAGCTTAAAAAATGAGTTGAAAACTAACAAAAGTCATTTACTTGTCCCTTCAACATAAACAAGTCAGCATCTTAAATGGAGGAACTGGCTCTGTCAGATAGGGGAACTCACATCAGTTTCTGTATGTGTGTGTGTGTGTGTGTGTACAAGGGGGAGGGGAGAGAGAGCGAGAGAGAGAGAGAGAGAGAATAGTGAACACAAATGCAGTACCCATAGAGGAAGGAGGAGGAGAGTTAGAGATAGTGATGAGCAATCATCTGAGCACCATCAGTGTACTCCAGGAAGCGACATCTGCGGTTCTTTTTTCATCAACGCAGAAAAAAAAAATAGGCCACACCTAAATGTCACTTTTTTGATGCAGTTTTCTGAGGAATCGCCTGAACTTGGCAAAAGAATCAGTTCCTGAAAAGAAATCACTGGATGTCTGATAACATTGTTGAATCCTGACACGTCTCCCCACTAGATTTGTTCATCCAGGGTCCCCAGTGTTCCCCAAATCACGTCTATCACACTGATTTCTTCCTTTTCTTCTTTTTTTTAACTCCCTCTGTCATTTCTCAGGGTAGCAAGTGTTTACACAGGGAGGTAGTGTTTGTGCTTGTGAATGTGGCTGTGCAGCTGGACAGGGAGACTCAAAGGCATCCTTGTTTTAACACACCAAGAGGAAGAAGCGACTAAACAGGGGACATTAATGTCCCTAAGTCTGCAGAGGTGGTTTCTTTGCTGCAGGAAGCTGACTGGCTGGCAGAGAGAGTGGGCGATATAGCATTCAATAGCAGGGAAAGATGCACAGAGCAGGAATCCTGCAGTCCTTGCACGCCACGTCCAAAACACTTAAAAATGCATTTGGATTTGCTTTAGACAGGAGATTATTGAAGAACCTAAACAGAGTACATGGGGATATCACAGACGAAAATAAAGCATTTAATGGGTTTTCCTGGTCATGTGATAATCTTACTGTAATCTTAAGCAATAGTTCTTAAAACAGGAAGAGTTGCAATCAACTCAGCTGGTGAATCTAAAGACATTTAAATAGCTAGTGGACCTCATTTCTACTATAATCAAACACCATAATCACATTTTGCCACTGTAATGCCCCTATATGTAGTTTATTTTGTGTGTTTGTGAATTAAGTGCATTTTGTTTTAAGGCTTTTACTTTGTTATTTCTTGTAAAACGGAAGTTAAATCGATGTTGTTGATGTACATTGACAGTAACGAATAGTAAACGGTTCATAGGATTTCTGATAAATTAAAACGGCACAGTTAAAAGTTTAATTAGCCTTAATCAATATATTTGTAAAGGATTTTGAGTTATTTTATTGTGTGATAAGTTCATTAACGTTTTATCCTTGTTAGCAAAGTAATTTGCAAAGTAAAAAAAATACTTTTGGAGGTTTTTATTATTTTCCTCTTTTGGTTTTAAATTAAGTTTCAAGGACTCAGCATTATAACAACTCCTAAGACTTACCCCTATTCAGTTTGAAAGCTTATTGCTGCTATCTCTCGATCACTTTGGAGTCCCAATTGGAGATCATTGTACAGAGATTTGAGTCCAATAATCGGTGCAATGTCGCCACCTTCAGGGGCTGCACCGCAACTGCACCCACACGAAGGCAGATTCATGAGTTGGCAAAAAAAACAAAAAAAAACAGGCAACAGCAGGTCTCTTCTCAATCAGGACTCATACTCCCAGAATTCATGTTAGTTCTGCTTCAGTGGCGTATCACCTCCTCCTCCTCCTCCTCCTCCTCCTCCTCCTATCTGTTTTACCCGCTGGACGGAGTTGTATCCCGGCGAGCAGCATCTCAAAACATCTTAACAGGCTGCCAGCTGCTGTTGCAGTGGGAGATGGGCGAGAAGGAGAGCATGCTGAAGGATGCCAGATGGAGACTAAGGAGGTAAGGATGTGTGTGTGTGTGTACTATCTGAAGGCTGGTCACCGTTTCTGAGTGTGTGATGCCCTTTTTCCGCTCAGACTTCCAGCTTTTCTGTCTGGTGCATCCCTGCTGCCTGATATGACCAAGAGGGGTGTGCCACTGTCATCCACTGATTCCTGCAGGAATGCATCAGGCTGTCAAGACAGAGCTGTTGATTTTGTGACTAGATAGCATTTTTTTTTTTATGGCCTTCCATTAGGGGGGTTTGTAGTCTCTCTTATGCCTATTTGCATACAAAAAGATGTCAATATTCTATTATATATGTATATTTGAAGAGCTAAAAGAGGGCTTAGGGGATTTTATTCAGGCTATAAGGGGACTGACAGAAAAGCTGCATGGACACCTTTCAATATTCAGGTCATTTTTACCTGTCACTAAGGCTGCAGATGATTATTTTGCAGATTATTTTGATTATTCGATTAATTATTTGGCCTCTAAAATAAGAAAAATACTAAAAAATACCAGTCCAGGTACAGTCCAGTACCCAGAAATATTCAGTTTACAATCATATATAACAGAGAACAACAGCAAACCCTTACATCTTTGCTTGATAAATGATTTACACAATTAATTATTTAAAGTGAAATGACATGTTTTGCTAATTAGTCACTGTTTAGAGAAAGTAAATTAAGAAAAAAAGAATCACACTGCTGACATTGTTATATTAAAGAATAAATGAATTAATTCAATAAAAGATTTCTCTTGCGTGGCTACAGGGGCTGGACTAAAAATGTATGTTTCCAGTTATATTACTACAGCTAACTGACCAGGGTGTTAAAAAATAATATGGTAGTAATTAATTAGTGCTTTTAGCTGTCTTAAGACCTTTGCTTCTTTAACACTGAAGCATAAAATCAGAAATTTTATGGCAAAGTGCACAGAGCCAATTAAAAGCCTTGCATAATGTCTGTGCAAAGCGTCTCGCCCTGTTGTTGATTGGACTGTAATAAAGCATCCGTAGCATCCACTGCAATGAGCGTGCCAAACTGTTGGCTGAGCTTTCCTTTCCTGTTATATCATTTACAACTTCCTCTTGTAGAGCGATGAAACACAATGAATGATAGCAATTATGATTTTAAATTTACCTTTTAGGCCCTTTATCAAGCAAAAGTGTTGTTTCTGCTTCTAATGTAAAGTTTTGCAGCTTTTCTCTGCATCATATAATCGTTAATTATTCCCTTTGATATAAACAATCAAAAGTCACATTAAAGTCAGGAACACATTGTTACTTGACAGAGTCAGAGATTATGTTTGTGTGATGTCTCGCTGGTTTAAAGTGGGGCTGTGCTGCACTGATCAATCTAAATTTTACAGTATAAGAATCTGAATCTGTTGATAGTCACTCAAATCTGATCAAACCACACCCATACAGTTGTCTGGCAGATTAGCTGACATGAGTTTAACTGAGGATGTTTTTTGTCTCTAACTCACAATAATCAATCAATAATAATCTGTCCTGCATTACTCCTGCAGAGACCATGATAACCCGTTCCTATTAAAATGCTGTACATCTAAGAAGACATATATCATAAAACTGATATTGGGCTGCACAATCAATCGCAATATTATCGAAATTGCAATATGGCCGAGCCTAATATCCAGACCTCAAGTAGCTGCAATTTTTTGATGAAGGTAAAATGTGTGACAAATCAGCATAATAATGAATTACTGTAGTGCTGCAGAGATTCCCTGGGTTAAAAACCTTGTTCTCCAGATGTAAGAAAACATGTTTGTTTGGTACAGACTCCAAAAAAAATGTCCCATCATCACAATTTTAATAGTTTTTAGACAAATACATTTCTGATGCATAAATAATCATTCCCACTAATCATATATCATCGAATCATATAGCAATATCTGTCGTGCAGCCCTAAATTGATACCTCATCATCTGACTGTCAGTTGATACTGATGCAGGATGCAGGATGCAGAGCAGCTAATGAAGTGTTTATACACTCATTCACCTAATAAAGGAGGGAGGGGGGTTTGTACAGTGCAGCTGACTTATTCACTTTGAAGAGTTAAGGTGTGTGCTTTTTTGTGTGTGAGCGTGCATGTGTTCTTACTGCACACTCCCCAAAGGCTAGTCCTCACCCCCTTTCCTTTTATAGCCTCAGACATTTGGAAGGAGGGGAGAGATGTGTGTGTGTGTGTGTGTGTGTGTGTGTGTTGGAGGGGGGCAGCCTGTGTGAAGGAGTGGCCCACTTCTACAAACATGGCGGCGCTGTGGGATGGGAGTCGTGTAAATGTGTAACAAGGTGCCTACCCCTCCCTTCCTCCCCCCACCCACCCACCATCCCTCCCTCTCCCTCATCTGCGGTTGGGAGATGCAAGGGGAGAGGGGAGAGGAGTCGGGGAGAGTCTCGCCTCCCGTCACTCTCTCTCACAACACCGTGAGAGCCACAGGACTCATGCTGTCCTCCAGCACACCCACACACAGTAGCACTGAGAGCGAGAGACACTGAGAGTGAGAGAGAGAGAGAGAGGGTACAGCAACAAGAAAGGAGAGAGGTGCAACGTGGAGAGAGGGAGGGAGGGACATAGCAAAGGAGATAAAAAATCCAAATCCTGAAGAGAGAAAACAGAAGGATTTTCTCTTTTCTCCCGAGGAGCTGCGAATAACCCTCGGCGAAGGATGGCAGAAGGGGGAGAGGGAGAGGAGGAGATTCAGTTCCTGCGAACGGTGAGTGTTGCTTACTTTCCTTTTCGGGAAACCTGCACTGGCTGCTGGAGAGGAGTTTGGGAGGTTTGGGTGCCGGTGAAGGAGATGAGGAGTTATGAGAACAGTGAGAAAGGAAATTAGATTTTATTTTACTGATTTATACTCTTACCCTAAAACTGACTCATGATCTGTGTCAGTGTCCATTGGCTTCACGGTTTCTTTACTTTTATCACTTTTGCTGCTCTGGCATTGGGTATTTAAGTCATATCTATAGTTGCAGTTCTCAGAGCCAAGGCCCGCTTCTGTATATAGTTGACTATTTTTGCGGTGCCCTGAATGTGCCATGACCTGCTTATTAGTTGCTCTCTTTAAACTTGGTAATTGATTTCTTTAATCTCTTGTGAGCGCAGAAATCTGTGGTTGTTAACCTACATTACATGATCATATTCTGATCTTTTCATAATGCACTGCTCATTGTCTCGCCTAATCGCTTGTATTAACTTCCAGAATGTTCTGCCTTAAGATAGGTGGGTAACAGTGTATGCAAGCATATGTGTGTGTGCGTGTGTGTGAGCACAGATAGATAGACAGGGGCTGGTGCATCTGTTAGCATCGTTATCTATTTATATCTAAGGAAAGTAGAGCCTGTCAGTGTGGGGTGAGGAGGCAGAGCAACAAGCTACCCAGAGCCTGCAGGGGACAGCTGGCCAAAAGCTGCATGTCTTCCTTGGAGAAGCCAACACAGTCACACTGTTGAGATATCCACTTCACAGTTTCAAACTCAGTGGGGGATGACCCTGAAAATGACCAAAAACAGCTGAGTTGGCTGAAATCGGTAATCACCTGGAATATGACAGGTTAGGTCACTACAAGAGCCAGTGTTTCCATTTAGAGCTGGATAACATGTTGGAATTCAATATCAAAAGAATATTTTTCAGATGTCGATATGACGTCAATATATTAATGAGATTTATTCCTAAAGGTCTTAACCTTTTAATGATAATTTGAAATGAAATTGTTGATTAGACAATGGATATTTTATTAACGTTGTTAACATGATTCAATTCCAATCAAAGTCAACAAACAATAAAACTGAATCATTGCCACGGCTATATTTCCCTCAACAATTATGTCTCAAACAGGAGATTCATCAATCTCACTTAGTTGGCCTTTGAGAAGAGCATCAACTAAAATCTCCACAGTGAAATGTATTTTCTGTTAAAGGGGAGCTCCACTTTACTGCTACCATTGCTATGATGTTTACCTAACAGGCACTTGAATCCAGTTAGCTGTGAAATAATAGCAGCATGCAGAAAGACCACAGGCAAATTGTACTGATGGACAGGATTCCTGTCAAGCACAATATCCACAAGACAGCAGTTCAGAGCAACACAGCTGTTACAAAACTATAAACAGTGTTTTCTTCCTTCTCTTTAGGAACTGGCAAATTAATTGTGAGACATAGGCTTAACACTTTGAATGCCTTCAGTGGGTTTGTCCTTTGGTGGTTAGAATAAAACTATTCGACACCAACACTTCAAAAGGAAAAACAATGCAGCTCTGCGTGAATTATTAATGTCTTATGTACTTCAATGGATTTATCTTTGACACGGTCGGGGTCAGGGGTTCGATGTAGGGCTAAAAATGTAAGTGCTCGTGGTGCTGAGAGGATCTTTGGATTAAAGCATCCACCAAATGGTCTGTGTTATCAGTCTTTTAATTAGAGGCCAGTGATGGGAGGCATTGTGTGAGTCAGCTGTTTCTCTCTACTGGGGTTTTTCCCTGGGTTATATTGGAGGTGGGAGGTCTGATGAAAGTGGAGAGGGAGCACAGAGCAGTTCTTACCCTCACCTGGACCAGCTGGGGCAGCAGACTGTGGCCATATATTTGCCTGATGTAATCTTTTTACAGTCAGATAAGATGTCATGGAAGTTCCAAGGCTCACTTTTCAGCTCAGCCCTTCAAATATTTTCTTCTAGAAGTCATCACATTATCTTGCAACAATAGAATATATAAGCAATTTTTCTCTTAAAAGAAATACCATTTCATCACTGAAAAATTATTTCCCCAAAATATAGCTCTTGTGAGCTCAAGTGAGGCACCTTTTGGCATTTTCTACTGTGTATGAATTGTGTGTATTTCAGAGTAAAATCATCGGTAAGAACAATGTTTAAGATGTTTTTACAGAAAATAAACACATCCAAAGCAAGTTTCTTAATCAATAAAGTGTTGGGTTTTTATTGTGACAGGCAGCTTGTTTTCTTGAGTAAATGTAGAGTTTATTAAGTCTTACAGGGATTCAACAGGGACTCAAATAGCACATCAGAAACATGCCATCTTGGAGTTGCCCTTGTAGATTAACTGGTAGAGCTGGTGCCCCATGTACCAAGGCTGAGTCCTTAATGCAACGGCCATGGGTTTGACTCCAACCTGTGGCCCTTTCCCCACTTTCGCTCCCCTGTTAGGTGTCAATATCAATTAAAAGCAATAAAAAAAATAAAAAAAAACATCTTGAGTATTTGTAGGTTAAACTTTGTAAAAGAGCCCCATCCTTCTGTAATAATGTAATCTATTTCACTGCCAGCTGCTCCTTATCATCCGCTTTCATGATTGTACGGTTTCACTTCTCATGCTTTTGAGCTAAGGAATCAATAATAAGACACATTTTGTATTCAATTGAAGTGTCACACTGTTTTAAAAATAGTCCATCACCAGGATCTTGACCTTCATGATGGAGCAAACACACAGACAGTACAGTGGGTCATTCGGGCTGCCCTCTCCTGTCAAAGCAACTGCAAGCACGTTGGTGTTCTGCAGTTTGAGAAACCTATTGTTGTGTATTTGAGAAAGGAGAACAAAATATAGCAGTGTAATCTTGTCAGTCCCTTCATTTTCATCCTTTTCTCTGCTGTTCAACTTGTTTTTCACCCCTACTGGGAATCCTCCAAATAAGAAGAAAAGCTGCGGGGGTGTGAGTTTGGGAGTAAGGCAATGCAGCGTTAATGCTTTTAGTGTTTTTATCCCGCTGGGTTTTTTTTTGTTTAATAGTAAGAGAAGAAAGGAAGAGGAGATTAGAGCCTCTAAATGCTGAATCCTTCGCAGTGTCAGATGGGGACCGCAGGAAAATGTTATACTTTTTTTGGTCTTCCTCCACACATCTCCAGTGATCGTTTTCACATAACAAAAGGCCACACACAGATTACTCAGCAGTGCTGCTCTATTCTATTCTGGGTTTTATTGTGTTTTTCTAATATGGCCCAGGCCTGTGACTCATACAACGCTGAGTGATCGCAGTGTGGCTTAAATAGTTGTACAGTCTACACTCACTGCTGGGGCTTAGCCAGGCCACCTGCTGTACAGTAGCAGGTTACTTATATTCTCTCTCCACTCAAACAAAGTGGATGCCCTCTGTTGAACTACAGGTATCCAGTATTCGACGTCCTCTCTAAAAAAAAAAAACAGCCTGCAAGCACTTCAGCCCCCACGTTTGCTGTCAAGAGATTGGCTTAGCTTGCAATAGCCAGCAGTCTTTCCTTTTTCTCTTTAGAAAAAGCCTTTAACAACAGCCACAGACTGCTGAAATGTCTCACTGTGCTATACACACATGAGAGTCCACGTCTGGTAACCCAGAGTTCATACACTGGTGCCGTTTCTCCGGTGGTGACGGTAAAAGCTGTGTCACTGTTTCACGATGCCACAATTGTGGTGTGAATCACACAGGCAAATGAGTTTGACGGGTATTCAAGCTCCAGTCTATAACAGCAGTTTCTTTTTATAGTGTGCCACTATAAGTACACACACTCTGGAGGGAGAAACCAGAGGAGTCAGTGTCCTACTTGCCAGCATCCTTTGGGAGATGTGGTGTGTGTGTGTGTGTAGGCATTTGTCTCTGTGCATGTCAAGTTAACAGATCTTGTTCATTGTTGTGATTGTCAGTTGTGGTATTTGTAACAAAAGCAGGCCCACAGACGTCATAGTATCTTTTGTCAGATCTTTATGGGCAGTTATGTTCACAGGATGCACTGATTTTGTGATTTGCAGGCTAAAAGGTGATAATGTAAATATATAGATGTCTTTTGACCTGTAAAACAATTTAATGCTTCCTGGATGGATGTTGGTTGTTTTTTTAGTCATAGTCATTAAAGATACAGACAAAAAAAGCAATGCAACACAGGTCTCGGGCTAGATTGGGAACATTGTGGTGATATGGTATGCGTCTTAACCACTCAGCTATCGGATGCTATGCCAGTAACCTTTGAGGCAGTGCTTTCTAGGCTTGGCTTCGTATACCCAGGTCAGTTATGCATTCAGTTCCAAGTTGGTACGATACCCACATTTGTTAAGCTACTTAAATCTTCAGTGTATCCTTTTGTTTAAAAAAGAAAAGAGCAATATTTATTTTGTAATTTTTTAAATAGCAAAAGTGTCTGTTCTGTTCTTTTATTGATTTCATTAAATAAATTAGGTGAAAGTTAATGATTTAAAAATGTATTTTGAAGGAGTCTGAATGAATTGAGTGAATGGGTTTAGATTTGATGATCCCTGACCTGCCTGCAACATAATCCAAACGTACAAACATCAATGCCCCTACAGGGTATTCTAACTAAATCCTGCAAAAATGTTAACCACACTTTTCATCACTGCCTCTATCTTTCTTTTCCCCTACGGAGTGATGTCTGGATTGCGTCTTGTTTTTTGTGAGATCAGGTTGGGATTGCTGACTTTCATTTCTGTAGATGACACTGACCGAGGAAACCCAAAAGCTATGATATATATTACATTTTATTTGGTTGCACTGCTGTTTGTGTATTTGTAGAGGGACACAGAGTCTCTCCCCATTTTTCATCCCAACTGTCATCGTCGCCTCTCTCCCTGTGTGTCTGTATCCTTTACACACACGCACACACACACACACAGACACACACACACATACAGTGTGCACATCAGTGAGCTACAGTAGCAGCAGATTTTGGGGCGGGTGGCAGATGAAGGACAGGGGTGAGGGAGGTTGGAAGGCTTTAGAAGTGCTGAGCCCAGGAGATGAACACATCCACAGCGGAACACACACAGACAAACACACACACACACACACACACACACACACAAATATATACAGCACCTGTTAGTCTGCCTGCTTTGGTCACAGCAGTTTACACAATAAACAGGTGGTCTGGTCTGCTCTCAGGCACGAGACACAAACATAGAGAGAGGGGAGTCCTGCAGCCGCAAAGTGACAACTGTTATGTAAACTGCTGTGTTTGTATGTGTGTGTGTGTGTGTGTGTTTATGCAGGGGCTGAATGATTAGCTCGGTCACCTTACAACAAGGAAGGATCCAGGGATCTTTTCTGCATGAAGGTTTCTCTCAGATTTCAAAGACGTAGACTAGATTAGATAGTAGATTAAATAATAGTCCTTCTCCCAAACTACCAGGTTTTGTTTTAACCACACACAAATAAAAACATACTTTATACTCTATACTATAAGTCAAACTAATAACTAATGATATACTAAGGATTCTAAAGCATTTATACTTTACATTTTTGCTATACGTATAATATAGTTTTAGATTTTTGGATGTATTAATCTTATTGTTTCAGGCAGCATTAGTTTCCATTAATATATATATATATATATATATATATATATATATATTGCCAGTACTGCTATACTTCTCATCAGAACTGTGTCAGACATAATGTGGACTTAATGGTCATTGTAATAGATTTCTGTAAGGCAAGTTTCAAAAGTCTGGTTTGGTCTAGTCTAACCCAATGGTCTAACCATAGTAAATATTCTAAAACCACTGGTGTTTGTCCTTTAAAGCCCTTCAAAAGCTACTACAGCGTAAAGTGTTTTGTGGCTAAACAAGTCCAGATGCCCAATGTTTACTCGATCATTTCTCACTCACAATGCTTTGTTCCAAGACGCCAAAGTCTTCCATAATGTGTGTGCAGCCGGGGTTTTGTCCAAGAGGAAAATGTTGGAGACAATGAGGTAAATATTAGACTATTCTGGATCCACAGACGTTTGGCTTCAGGCACTCGGATTATGCTGCCAAAGCTGTCTGGAGAAATCGGACAGTATTTTTTTCTGACTTGTAGGAACATGGTCTTATTAACTAAATAAGTTCGAGCAAAGGCTGAGATGAAAACTGTGTGTGCTTTGTGAACTTCAAGGGAGGTTCAAGGATATTTGTAGTTTAATATTTAGGTTGAACTCTTCATTTCAACTTTCCACAGGTAAGGTTGTAAGTTGGTGAATAGTTTTTTTTGATAAACTGGAGGTGTTCCTTGTATTTGTTCAATATATTTCATATTTAATATATATAATTTCTATTTTCTGAGTCTATTAGGTTGAATTCCCATTTGGACTGTGGGATGCCGCTCGTCTTGCACAATAAATCTCTCCCTGCGCCATAACTCACTCCTATATTAAATTTTTGGATTACGCGTCTGTTTTAAATAGGCCTGCTCGTCCGGAAAGTACTTCGCTTACTGTTAAGGCTAATAGACTTTTTTTAGAGGAATGGATTTTGGATTGAGGCCAGATAAAATAATTTATTTATAACGGTATTTTCCTTTGAATTGCTGCTGTCTAGCAGACTTATCGTCTTTCAAAGGGCAGAGGCTGTTCAATGTTTGATGTCTGGTAGTTTTAGCATTTTAACTGAGCCGGAGGGGAATGAAGCCAGTGTGTGTAGGCTGCCAAAACACACAATGTGTCAATGAAATTCAACATTAGTGTCTCTTTGAATCTGATTTGTGAATTATCACTGGTGAAACTGATAGCTTACATAGTTGTCAATGATAATCATAAAATATGGAAACGTATTCATACTACTTAGTAGTATCTTATCAACTGTCATTTTTCTTAGCATAAAAAGAGTTTATGGATTTTTTTGCAGTTGTAGACATTGTCAAGATTTCAGCCCTAATTCTGTTATCTGTGTTGTTGAAATGTATAACCCCAGTAATCTTTAAATTAGTTTGAATGGTTAAATATAATACGTGTCAATTAATTTTCCTACTTCAGTGACTCAGATGTAATTTTTTGGGGAGTGTTTCGTTGATTATACTTTTGCTTTTTGCTCATCAGAAGTAGAAGTTATCAGCTTATTTTCCTGTGCTCAATGCCATCCCTGTGAGCAAGAGAGTCTTGCTCTTTCTCCAAGTGAGACCTCTAAGTATCTGCTGGTCAGCAGAAGGAGGGAATGTGATAGTGACAGGTGCAGCCACCTAAAATAGGAGAGGAGCGGAGGGGGAAGGCCCCGAGCAGAGTGGTAGAGGTAATGGAAGAAGGGAGAGAAAACAGGACGGCAATGAAATAAAGAGTACAGAAAGAAAACATTGGCAAGAAGGAAAAAGAGAGAGTGCGATAAAGAGAAAGAGGGAGAGTAGCAAAAGCAGAATGTGAAAAAGATAAAGCTTTAAATGTTCTCTACACTCTTCTGTGTGAGCTTGAAAGATTTATCTGCAATGATTCAATGCAGCATAATAACTTTTCCGTCTTGAGCCACTTATAATGTTTGTACTTCATAATTTATCAGCAAAACTCAGTCATCCATATCACATCAGATATCTAACTCAGAGCAGGGACACACATGCACAGATACACTCATAGGACTGTAATGACTCCTGCAGTTCTGCAGGAGCATGAAACATTTTCTCATTTTATATATGATTTTTTGACAAGCATGTTGTTTAATGTTATGTTATATTTATTTATGGATTATGTATTTGCTTTGGTTTTTTTTTTTTCTCACATTGTCAGGCAATCTGCAGGGACTTTTTCTCTAGTGTTGCAGTTGCCAAAAGCTGGGAGCAGGATACATTTTATAAACACTTTTACAGTGAGATCTATTGTCTATTGTATTGTGAGGACGAAGCAGACAGAAATAAGAGTTCCCTTTGATGCAACAGAGTAAAAGCTTTTTTAAGCTGAACATTGCGTTCTTGTGTGTCAGTGTCTTTGATGTTTTTAAAAAATATATTTGTATGGTTGTTCATGCGTCTTTATAAAGGTTGGAGTAGATTTAATGGATTGTAAGGTTATCACGCTATGCCAGGCTGTCAGTGATCCTGTGAGACATTCACTGTAGTGAAATGACAATGAAATATGCAGGTTGCTTTTGAGTATTTAGTTAGGATTACTACTGCCATAATATTTAGATATTATGTTGTTCTCCACATTGAGATGCTGTGTATAACCTTTCCCAAAAAAACAACCAATACCTCTCCTCATAAATCTAAGTGCTGGCCTAGACTCTGTGTCCAGGTTGCACCTTATACAAATACAAATACAAAAGAACATAAAACAGTGGTCCCTCTCAAACATCCCTCCTTTCATCTTCTAATGCCAGCAAAGACAATAAAACCTGTTTTCTCAGTGTCCTGGAATGGCAGCAGCAGTTACCTGAAAGAAAATGTGTGACTTGTCCAGTGCTATATCTGTATCTGTTGACACTGCTGCGAGTTATGGAGGTGGTTTGGCTATTTTAGAGGTGATATATAAGAGATGGTGTGTAGGCCTGGTGTGCACTGTATGTAACCTAAACTTTCAACCAGGTCTTTATATTGAGATTTTTCATTCTACCTCAGACCCATAACCCAGTGTGAGGGAATGGAATATAGGTTTTATCAGGACAATGAAAAGGCTCTAATCTTAAAATGCTTTAGAGGCAGTGATTCTAAAAAATGTAATCATGTAAAATTAGCCCTTACAATCTTGATGAAAATGATGATAGATATACTTACAAGACACAAGTGTTTGGAAGAAAGACACAAAATAAGAGTCAGGTAGAAAAGAGTAGCATTGTTTTGGAGATTGTATTTTTGGAAAGATTTTAGCAAGTAGAGGAGAAAACATGAGCGATAGTAAATTATGTAGGGAAATGAGGGTGCCCCAAGGCCCTTAAAACTGCAGTCTGTAATGGAGAATCCTGATAGTGCACCTGTAGTAGTCTCCTTTAGTTTTCAAAGGGGAAACCCCATAACCACTCCCCCTTTCTGCCTTATTGAACTGTTTCTCTCCTCCACCCACATGCTGTGCAATGTGCTGTCCCTCACTGTTTTTATGTCTGCAGAACTATAATCAATGTCCTGAGTTGGACTGCATCAGCACACTCTGATCAGAGCATTGGGCAGAAATCAGGACCATAAAGAAATAATGGATATGTTATTCGGTTGGTGAGAGCTAGTGATTACTAGGCAGATTTCCAGTGGCACTGATGTGTCAGAATTTGAGAGCATGATGTAAAAGTAAATAGTAAGCTGAAATAATAAACCAATACTGAGATGAAAATAATCAGAAACAGTTAAAACTGCATCAAAACTACCATTTTGCAAACAAAGGAAATAGAAAAAACAGAATTTGTTTTTAATATCTGTTGATTCTGCTGTGAAAAACCATTTACCTCAATGTAAAGGTCATTTACCACTTTTTTTTGTGTTTTCTTTTGGCGATGAAGAGAATTCTAAAAACCTTGTTTATTGTACCAACATTCAATTGAAAGTCAAGCCAGGAAATGAACTTTTTTGGACACTGCAACAGTGACAACAATGGATTAAAGCCACCAGCCATTTCACAGAATGTCATATTTGACCTTTGAACAGTCAGAAAGTCCTGAATCCTGCTAGCGGAGAAGACAAACCTGAAAAATATATCAGCACTGATACTTGTCCCACAGAACAGGTTACCAGATAAACTTCTCACTTGGATCACCATGTATATGTCCAAGGTTGTCCCACCTTTCTCTCTGAATATGGTATTCTCCATAAACAGAAGTGTCTCTACATATTACATATGCACCAAATTAAACAATCTAACACAATATCTGTCCACAGCAAGAACAGTATCAGCTGTGATCCCAGTTGTAGAATTGCACCTCTGCATCCATCCTGTCCTAGGCCTTACTTTAGTAGAGCAAGAGAAGACAGGAGGGGGAGGATATCTGTCACCATTTTGCATCTGTTTGCTTGTTTGCTTCCTGTTCAGGGCGGGCAGCGTGCCTGCTTGTCTGGGGGAACCCTGGCTACCCTCTGTCTGCATGTGCATCATCAGACGGCCCCAGAGATTATACAAAGGTGTCTGCTTTCAAGCGCTATCTGTGCCCCTGGCTGTAAATCTTTGCTGAATTACACACCTCTATTTGCGCACACTAGTTTGTTTGTTTGTGTGTCTGTCAGTTTACATCCAATTGTCTCTACCTCTCCCTCTGACCCCGAACATCCACATACCCCACATGCTTCAGCCGCCAAGTCCAAACATGGTTTGGCTGTAACCCTACACCCACCATGTTGATGGGGTATGAAATGCGTACATGTTTTCACCCACTGCCCAGGTATAAAATCTTGAGGGTGACAAGTATCACATTCTGGCATTCACTCAATACTGCCTACCTGTCTTGGCTCCTTAAGAGTCAGTCAAATGAGATTAACAAATAATCAGGAGTTGTGGTTGGCTTACAATAAAGCGTCAGGTGCACATCCTTCAAATCCTTAAAGCTGCCTCTATTAATATAAGGGTGAGCTAAGCCCGAGGGTTTGTGTGGTCTCCAAGTCAGCTTTTCACATGGTCAAATTGGAAGTGATTCACACAGTGTGACTCTTGGAAGGACACAACTTTGTAGTTGCTGATGCACTTTGCAGAGTACTATTATAAGTCCTTAACATTGAGGTTGGAATAACAGGTCCAGTCATATACCAGCAAAGTGCTGACAAATGCTGGTTAAGGCTCGTGGGTTTTTCTGATCTACCAGCCAGTTTGGCAGATAACCCTTCATTTTCTCAAGGTTCTGCCTTGTGCTTAACGTCATACTTGACTGGTTAAGTCTGTAAAAAAGTTCTAATAAATTCCATAACCCATAAAATGCGCTATTTTATTATATTTATGGCTAACCACAGATGTTCCTACTATTACTTACCATAAGGATTTTCAATTAGTTCTGCAGTTGATAAATATTTAGATCATATATTTCTATAATAATGATTTTATAGAACCTTCTTGAAAATGTTTGCAACTTTAAGGCCAAGGCTCTGTGCCTGTCTAGTGGCTGAACCCTTGAGCTCTCACAGTCCTCCTTTGGGTCCTTCGCCTTTTTGATCTTGCCTACAGAGTGAAGCAGAGTAAGTCTGCCATGTGAGACTGTGACTGTAGAAATAGATGGAAGCCACCGAGTAGGACCGCTGTATAATGTTGGGGCATAGATCGCCTAAGGTTGTCATCCGATCGCACATCTTGTCTCGGAGCAATGAGTCACTCAGTTACTTCAGTCTGCTTTTAGACACCCACAAACTCAGTCCTATCTCCTTAATGGGGACTGCGGACTGGGTCTGTATGCACTGTCCTCAAAACATGGCCAGTTTAGCCCAATTTACCCTTCTTGCTCAGTCCTCTTCAGCTGAGCTTTTTCTGTGACTTCTTCTATGCGGTGATGCCTTAGAACAGTTGTAATTTTGTCCCGATAAGCGAAGATCCATGTTATTTCAGAGTAGCTACTGGTGTGAAACTCAGCTTTAAAGTTATGTGAGTGGTAGGTACTGTTGTTGTACGTGAGAGGTGGAAAAGATATTTCACCACTTGGTTTGAACATTTATCTTTTTCACAATGCCCCTGACATTCACTTATTTTACTAAAACAAAGTCATGTTTGTATGGTGCATATGCAGTTTTAGTAACACGAGCTGCAAATGAAGTGGGTTTTGCTCATGTCTGCAGTGAAGGAGAAGAGGGCACATTGCTCCACTTTCCATAGTGCAAAGCAGGGAACACGAGGACAGGACAGAGGAGACATTTCAAGGCTGAGGAGAGATAGATGATAGCCCGGCCAAAGGAGGAGGAAGCCAACGAAACACTAGAGGCCTCTGGGTATAAGAGAGGAGTAGATGTTATGAGGTCACCAATCTGCATCACTTTCCATTTCCCTGCCATAGGCATAGACATGCAAACATGCTGCCCTCGGCCTCGCTTTTAAATACCTGTCTATTTTTTTAAACACTAAGTCAAGACACATTGGTGGCGGTGCTGAATCACCAGGGGCACGGCAGCGGGCAGGTCAAGAACAAAAAGACAGAATGATTCATTAGTTGTTAAAAGAGAGGGGAGAAAAGTCAGGAATCTGTCCAGAAGTGTAGAGAGGAATATTAGTCAGGTTAAGTGATAGACCTACTTGCATAATGACTGAGTAGAAGGAACAGCTGAGAATGTTGAGTGTCAGGTGTGGGTTTCACAAGGGAGGGGGTGTTTATCGCTGTATTTACACCAGTCTCTGGAGGGTCCAGTCATTGACCAGGAGCAACAAATTACTGTCTGTTAGCATTCTGCTTGTGGAAATGAGTTGTCTGTATCTATTGTGCTGGCCCTCACTGAAAGGAGCTGTTCGCAGTCTTCTGAACCAGCAATTTAAAATACCACATCAGTGCTTTTTGCTTCCTAACCACAAATTGTGTATTTTATTATATTACTGATGACCATTTTACAAATCTTTGAATTTTTGAATGCATTTTTTTCCTACTTTGCATTAAGGATCCCCCTCCAGACATGTATTACAACACATACAATAAACAATAATATGTGCATGATAAGTATAATTTCAACATTTAAATCCATAAAAAAGGCATCTACCATTCATTTCAAAAGTTTCCCAAGATGTCTCCTACTTTACTGTACAGCCCATTCCCAGTGTGAGCACTGGTGGCTTCAAGTTTTTGCATCACACTTGTATAAGTTGCACATTGGACCAGGACAGACCTCCAAACTATTTGTGATATCACATAGCATGCTTGTAGGCTCCGCCACTTCAAATCAGATTTTCAATGAGCGCAGACAAACTTTCCACATTCAGCAGATGAATGTAAAAACATCTATCTAGTGTCAAACTCTGCATCCAATTATAGGAACATGACAAAAAACAATTTTGACTGGAGGCAAAGTCCAGTATTGTATGAACATAAATTATTGAAACCAAACTTTCTTTAGTTGTGTAATCCAGCACTGTCTCTGAGCAATTCTGGTAGGTTCTGTAATAGGTTGATTTTATACTATCAAAAAGGTTGTCATCATTTAAGTTATGTATACATAACAGAACATATATAGTTCATTAGTCATCTTGTTGCACATAAACTCAACATGTTTAGTCATTGTATACTGTGCAGCAGGTGGCTATTTTTATTAGATTAATTATGTGCTGTAGGCAAGTTTTCCTCTTCAGCAATTTCACTAAGCATGTCACTTTAGTCAAGAAAAGGTCAGTTTTGTACACAACAATGCCTGCACCAAATGTCAAGTCAAGTCAGTTTTATTTAACTGCTATAAAAACACAAAATAGTGTGTACTAAAATATGAAAAAGCAGGNNCCTGCTTTTTCATATTTTAGTACAACCAGCAGCAAAAGTCAGGGAAATAAGTGTGTGATTGAAAGCCCAAATTAGATGTAGGAGCAAAGAATAACATGTCCCAAAATGAAAGGCCTGTCAATAAGTGTTTGTTTGTGTTTTGGGTGCAGGATGACCAGATCGTTCTGCAGTGCACTGCCACCGTCCTGAAGGAGCAGATTAAGCTATGTCTGTCCTGTGAGGGCTTCGGGAACCGTCTTTGCTTCCTGGAAACAACGTCCAATGCTCAGGTACAATGCTGATGGTCTTCCTCCCTTTTGTTAGTCCTGTGCTGTATGTAATCTTGTTTCCTTTGTTTTACCTTTGTGTTGTTTAAATGTTTGCAGAATGTGCCCCCAGACCTGGCCATATGTGCCTTCATTCTGGAGCAGTCCTTGTCGGTCCGCGCTCTGCAGGAGATGTTGGCCAACAGGGTGGAGATGACCGAGGTAGGACTCAAAAACAGAAATAAAGAAATGAGTAATAGAATAATATATTGAAAGATGGAGATTTTTCTGCAGGTGCTTTAGGGGATTAAGGCAAATGGTAAAGATTTCCTCCATCCTTTTTAAAAAAAAGATATCTGTTCTTTTTACAATGTATCCTACTGCACCTATCTCCGGTCCCTTTCGATGTCACAAGATCGAATTCCTCAATTTCAGTTGCGATTGCTGATGTTGAGATATACAATCTGATTTTGTTGACAGATACTTCTCAAGCACATAATTTTCTTTTAGTTTAGTATTCCTCAGTACATTTAACTGAGAAAAACACTACAACTACATCTTTGGAAATATGTACGTTTGCTGTCTTCCTCAGAGTTACATAAGAAAATGAACACCTATTTAATCTCTACGTCCAGTATCTAACAGAGAGGTGTTTAGCTTACTTTAGCACAAAAACACAAAGCTCGGGGCTCCCTGCCAAGGCTGAGCCATTGCTGCAGCGACCATGGATTTGAGTTTGACAAAACACATAAACCTTCTTTAAAGGTGCCTTCCAAAAAATTAAAAACCTTTTACAAAACATGTTGCAGAGGCTTTTTACTGCATCCGTCTAGGCTAAAAAAGGTACCAGATCTTTATCTTTTATTTACTAAATTTGATATTTATCCTCTCATGTGACTGTGTGTGAGGGGACAACCAAGCATATTTCCCAAAGATAATTTCTGTTTTTAATCAGCTTTAATCTGTATGAAACCCATACTACATTTTTTATTCCATTATGTTTATGTTAAGTTATGTTATGTCATGTACAAGATATACATATATAAGTTCTTGACTTACTGGAGATCATTAAGGGTTTTATGTGTTTTCACAATTAATAATAATTGACTGTTTTTATGAATTGTATTTTATTATATTGGGTTTTATATCAGGTTCCAGTCCTGTGTTTCTTTGTTTTTTGTTGTTTACATATGGATCACAAATTTGGCCTTTAAGCATAAATGCAATAACTCCTGTTTGGCTTTGAAATTCACCATAAAGCATATTGTTCATCATGATCCTTCAGTCTACGTGAGCACCGTACATGGAGTTATTCTTTGCTTTTATTTTATTATGATTTTTTTTTTTTACTTGTTATCTTATACCCCTCCCCTTCCCTTCCCTTCTTGCTTTCTGCCAAGCAGGCAGTCGATTTGGACAAATGGGTATGTCTGTTAACATGTCGTATTTCCTGTAAGTGTGTCCCAACCAACCTTGGCAACTGTCCTCGTTTCTGTCCTGTTGCCCACTGGATGTCCTATTGAATGAAATAGTGCTGTACCATTCACACGTCTCAGTTCATATCTGTTTAACCCTCACCTCAAGGTGGTGATCACTCTGTACACCTGTCATTAATTTTCAACTACAGAAACTGATGGGGTCCAAGTCTTTAGATTGGGGATGCACCGATTGTGCCTATACCGAGACTAATGTTTAAAATAACAATTTGTCCGATAGCTGATGCTGATACAGATGTTTTTTTCTCAAAATTTAGTCCATTTAGACCATTTTATGCCCGGAAAGCTACAAAAATAAGCATCTCTGCCTTGTTGCAGCTCAGTCTATTTCCAAGATGTGAGACGCAGAGCTTAATAACTGCTAACTGTCGGTGCTGCTGCATGGAGCACATCAGTATTTGCGTGCAAGTGTAGGAAAACGGAGGTGATTATTTTTTTAATATCCGTTTTGTAAATAATCAATACGACAATTAGCCAGTGCAATTATATTGTAGTAGATATCTTTATCTACTAAAAATGGCATAATTACTGGTAAAAAAAAAAACAACAACCTTTATTCAAAAATTATTGATTAATTTGACTAAAATGGGCTAAATCTGACATTTAAAAGTTAGTGTTGAGGCTGTAGTGAACAGTATTTTATGCACTTGTGTATTTCTTTCTAGTAAGTAATAATACCTGGATTTGTTACAATGATCTATTAAACAATAGCAAGCAGATCTATCAAGGTGTCACAATGCATCATTCACTTGCATTTCATGCAGAAATGTCACCAGCACATTCGTCCATATGTCCTTATCATGAATATGACCCTTCCTTGCTTGATGTTGTTCCTTTTGTTTCAGAACATTGTTCTTTGTTAGTCTTTGATGACGTCAAACACATTTCTGTTCCTCTTTTCATACAGAACATGTTTTTATACTTCTGCAAAAACTGACTAATTAGAAAAGCCTCATCTAATTTGGTTTACCGTAAAAACATGTAAATCCAAAATATCAAAGTTGAATATAGCTAAAAGTTTTTTGTTTGGTTCATTTTTCTTTTCCAGTGGATAACTTATAAACATAGATAATATCACATCATTATGATGTATTTGTAGCCATCTAGCAATCCAGGTTTGGATGCAAGTCCCTCTGAAACAAGCAAGTTTTTGTAGGCTCTCAGGTTTGTATCAACATTTATAATCATATAGTGAGAAGTCATCAACATATTTAGCAGTTTAACTTATAACACCCTCAGCCAGCCAAAAGACTTGATGCCCATCCTCTGGGGAGGCACCAATGTATAGTACTTAACATCACATATTGATGAAATATGTTAATTTAGTATTCAACTATTTTCCAGTGGTTTCTTTAACCGTCTAAGCATGGTAATGTGGTTTTTGTCCATACTTCAGCAAACTTTATATACCAGTTTGCAAGAATATTTCATTTAAGCACCTTGTTGTTGCTTAAAACCAAGATTAAATAAATTAAAGTTAACCTTTAACTACAGCTCCCATGAGTCTTAGTCACTGTAGAGACTTATTTAGCCAAGAATATGGACAAAGACAGATAAAATAAACATTGTGTTGCTGGGGCTAATGGAACTTAAGCTTTAAGAGAGGCTTTCTATTTGCAGCATTTCATTAGTTGCATTATTGTTTGGGCAGTTCCTGGCCTCACAGAAGTTGGATGTGGATGAGCCAGGCCTTTCTAATGGTGAGCAGGAGGATTAGAATAGCATGGCATGCAGCCCAGCGGAGGTTTTCCACCCACCTCTGTCAGGGCTGGATGGGGAAACCAGACACCCTCGGAGGTCTGGACAGGCCGATCTCCCTCTTAATACACACACACGCAGACATATACCTTTGTCTGTCTATACTTGTGAGGACCCTTATTGGCATAATGCATTCCCCAGCCCTTTACCCTAAATCTAACTCTAACCCTATTGGCATAAATGGAGCTTAACCACTGACCACATAAATACTTAACACCAACACTCACCTTAAACCTAATTCTAACCTTCTACCTTAAAACTAAGTCTAAACTTCGCTTAACCTTCAAAACAGTTCTTTGAAGTAGTGACGACTGCCAAAAAATGTCCATGCAATACGGAAATGTCTTCACTATCATTGAGCTGAAGTGGTCCTCACGAAGATAGCAATACAAGCCTACACACACAGGGGAAATTTCACTCCACCACCTGTCCAAACCAAACCTAGTGCTAATGCGGACCAGGGCTAACAGTATAGTGGTACCACTTGACATACCAGCCCCTGACTCATCCTAGTGGATTATGGGTGTTTAACCCTACAGAAAGGCTTATCATTATCTTTCTGTTGGCTGGACTAAATGTTTTTTTTGGCTAATCTATTTATAACTGTTGCAGTAATTGTGTTTTCTTGTTGCATCCTTGCTGGATGTTGAGAAAAGGTAGGATGGATTAATGTTATGTTTGCCGTTGTGTGAGAGATAATCTGTTGTGACTGGATTCAAAGTTTTGTTTTGCGTTGTGTCAAACTTTGTCTGTCACATCATTGTGATACCTTGTTTGAAAATTGTAATTTATAGCATAGTATCATCCCAGTTCCAGCAGTATATTTATGCTGCTTTGTAATTGATGTGGTTCTTGTTATTTTCTCCTATTTGTATAAAAATGGACCCCAAAATATTCTGTACAGTATTTGCTTTTGGAAAAAGTGATTACTCAGTGTTTGCGGAGCTGCTAATTAATCGTTTTGTCTTCAATTACTCACTTAAGTATTCTTTTCAGGTATGTTTTTTCTTCTTTAAAATTTTTATGATAAACCTTTGGCAGACACTCAACTTGTAAATTGCGACATTATTTACAGTCTTAGGCCATCCATCTGATCTGTCCCATTTTAATTTTTTTCTGTATCTTCATAATTTAAAATAAAAGAGTAGATCAGTTTTATTGGTCCCCAAAGGATATACCTAGAGATAAACACTCTATGCCTACAACTCATATGCAACATCTACAGTAATATTAACATACAGCAATGTTACATTCAACATACAGTGCTACATACAACATATAAATATATAAAATGTTGTCTCAACACACCAAAAAGTGTCAGTGAAAGTTGATCATTGTATGTTGTGATCCAGTCATTTACAGTTATTGACACTTTGGACTCTTTATAATGTGTTCTTCTGACCTCTGGACCCTCTCAAATATATTTGTTTTCCTCTGTCTGATCAGGGCAAATGTGAAGTGTCTTCTCAGGCTGTTGAAAATATTTCTCTATTTTCTTTATCTACAGTCGTCTCAAGGTGGAGGTCATCGTACCTTACTGTACGGTCACGCCATCCTTCTGAGACACAACCACTCAGGCATGGTAAGACAGCCTAATTGAACAAAGAATGGTCTAATTTCATTTTGTTTACTGTATTTTACATCCAAATTTGTATCTGTATTTTGGAGAAGTTCTGCTCATGTCCTGCATAAAAAACTTTCTCCCCAGTACCTGAGCTGTTTGACTACATCTCGGTCACTCACGGACAAGCTGGCCTTTGACGTGGGCTTACAAGAAGATTCCGTCGGTAAAACCAAAGTTGGAAATCATTTTTCAAGATTTTTAGCAGGCCTGCATTTAACTGATTACTGAACCTCATTATCCTCTAAAAGTATTGTTAAGTTGTCTTTTGTGAGTCTAATACGTTCTTGAGCTATTGACATAAATGTGGTCGGCAGTGCATGTCTTCTATTGTAGCACATTTCTTTCACTTTGTATTCTGGCTGAGAAATATAAACATTGTGGTAATGGTTAATGTGAGGAAGTAGTATGTTGTTAGTGGCAGGGCTTTTGTTTAAAATAATTCCAGTGAGTTGCAATTGTCAATCTCCGTGTGGAAATGTAGGTAGTTGTATGTTCTTCTTCTTCTTCTTGCAGGTGAGGCATGTTGGTGGACCATTCATCCAGCCTCTAAGCAAAGGTCAGAAGGTGAAAAGGTCAGGGTGGGTGACGACCTCATCCTTGTCAGCGTGTCCTCTGAGAGATACCTGGTAAGGCTCGTCATACTCCACCACTGTTACACAATGGAAGATTTAGACACGTACACATTGTACTTAACTTGATCTTTTTCCAACTGCTTGTTGTCCTCTGTCTTTAGCACTTGTCCTACGCCAGTGGAGATCTGATGGTGGATGCCTCCTTCATGCAGACACTGTGGAACATGAACCCGGTTATGTCAGGATGTGAACTAGCTGAGGGTACAAACACACAATTGAAATACACACACATTGATGATCTACATCATCAACTGTGAGCATATTGGATGCTATCAGAAAACAGGCAGTGCACAAGTGCTGTAATGTCAGATTTATACATACATGTACACACAAGATACACACAATCATTGTGGTGTGTATTCCTCCTCCCAGGGTTTCTGACAGGAGGTCATGTTCTCAGGCTGTTCCACGGCCACATGGACGAGTGTCTGGCCATCGCTACACCAGAGGAAGGAGAAGAAAAGCGCAGGTAAAGGGAAGCAGAGTGGTTCTGAGCGGTGAAATAGTCTGTTAATCTGATACCATATGACCGTATGTGCCTCTGCCCTGACTCTGCTACAGGGTGGCTCACTATGAAGGCGGTGCTGTGTGCAGTCAAGCTCGATCCCTGTGGAGGTTGGAGCCTCTCCGAATCAGGTGAATGTCCCCTCAAGGCATTTACATAATGACTATGAAATTTGTGCCAGATATGCTCGTTTGTTGTTTTTTGTGAGTGATGAGTCTATTTTCTTTCCCATTGGCATACATTGCATTGTAACTTCTTATGCATCAGTAATGTTTTCAAGTGTTTCAAGCCTTCTTTTCTTGTATTTAGTTAGCAGTTAGTTAGCAATTGGAAAACATAGAAAACTTGAGGATGACATGTAACGAAAGTCCCCCAACAATAATCAAACTGATTATGTGAATGTTGTGTTTATGTGGAAGCCTCTTGGCAACAAGGACACCACATTTGTGTTTTTTCACAAATATCTGTTGTTGTGTGTTAATGAAGTGTCTGTTTTTTCACTTGTTCACACGCTTTCTAAAAACTAGTAAAATAATTGCCAAAAAGTTTTCAACAACAAACACCAAAGAATTATAGTTGTGATATAGTAGTTATTAAAATATTTATCAATATCAGCTTTTCCTTGATATTTATTTTTTTTTCAATTTCTGCCTGCAGCTGGAGCGGTAGCCACATGAAGTGGGGGCAGTCTTTCCGTATTCGCCACATCACCACAGGCCGGTACCTGTGTCTGGATGAGGAAAAGGGTCTTTTGGTGGTCGACCCAGAGAGGGCCAACACCAAACTATCTGCTTTCTGCTTCCGTGTTTCAAAGGTCAGAATTAACATTTTGAGTTTCTCTAGACTCTTTGATTACTGTCTGTCTGTTATTATGCTATGATTTCTTCTCTCATTGACCTGTCTATGATTTTCTCCCAACCCTTTTCTCTTCCTGGTTTCCCTGAGCAGGAGAAGGTGGATGTGGCTCAGAAGCGTGATGTTGAGGGCATGGGCATTCCAGAGATAAAGTATGGAGAGTCCATGTGCTTCGTGCAGCATGTGTCCACAGGCCTGTGGCTCACATATGCCGCCCTGGATGCCAAAGCTGCTCGTTTGGGAATGATGAAGAGAAAGGTTAGGTTCTACCCTGGGGATCAAATAAGATAGAAACTGTCTTAATATAGCAGCAAAAGCTGAGTTAGTGCCAGCCACATTTTTAATCATAAAACAATAACAACGAGAAGACGACAGAAATATTTCTACCAAAGCTACCACCTTGTTAGCATTATAGTTTGCATGGAGCATTTATTTGCTTGGCTGAAGCTCTGTGTGGTTTAATGACTTGGAAAAGTCATACGCAATAATAAATACAATGTATAATACTGTTAGGGGAACAAACAAGAGTTGGGTTTGTATCATTGGGCTATATGAGATGGAGCAGAGCTTTCCTAGTATCTTAAGGACAAGATAAACTTACTTGTGTAGTTATTACATGACACAGACACCAGAGACAGACCTCGTAGGAGGACAGAGAAAACTGTATCATCTGTAATATGATTATGTTGTCCGTGTCTCCAGGTTATTCTGCACCAGGAGGGTCATATGGACGATGCCCTAACTGTTTCCCGCTCCCAAACTGAAGAGTCTCAGGCTGCTCGGATGATTTACAGCACTATGGGCCTCTTCAGACAGTTCATCAAGTAAGACTATAGATTTTTATATGTGGGGGGCGAGTATAAAATTCCTCTTTGTGACACAATGCGGTGATGTTCATAAAGAAATGTCAACATTGTTAAAATATACCCTTATTTATCCATGGTGCTTACAGCAATTTAATGAAGAGGAATAAAAAATGTATAATTTATATAATATAAGATTTTACATTGTTGCTGATTTCTTTGTGTCCTTCCAGGGGACTGGACTCTCTGAGTGGGAAGAACAAGTCGGTGTCGCTTCCTCTGGAGGGGGTCATCCTCTCTCTGCAGGATCTCATCTTCTACTTTCGTCCTCCCGAGGAGGAACTCGAGCACGAGGAGAAGCAGACCAAACTTCGCTCCCTCCGCAACCGTCAGAACCTCTTCCAAGAGGAGGTAATCTGCATGCTGCCTGCACAGCCTCACACCCCCTCAGACTTTCCATATCGATTGATTTTTACTATTCCTATAAATAAAATTAATTTGCTTTGCAAAAGGGAGCTTGTGCTTTTGACAGCCTTGATGACTTTTATGCCCTCATGCAGATTTCTTTTTTTTTGCTGCACACACTTATACTTGTTTTTACTATTGTGAGGACATTGTGCTAACTTCCATTTTTTTTCCTGGAGGCTTACCATCCTCCACCACAAGTACCCTAACCTACATACAGTACCTAAACCCACCACTTACCCAAACCTTAACCTGTAACTCCAACTTTAACCAAATCCAAAGTCTTAACCTTTAAAGTAATTGTGTCTTTCTTTCTTGTACCCAGGTGAAAGGTGAGTGCCCACAAAGTGCTTCTATCAGCATGTTCTTGTCCCTACAACATGATTATTTCAAATGAACATACACACATGTTTTATTGCTATATTTGTGGGTACCCTAACTGACATAATGCATAGTATAAACCTAATTCTAATCCCTTATGTCACAATACTAATGCTCATAAAACGACATAACACAACATGCTTTGTGCATAACCTTTCTTGTCCTGTCGTGTATTTCTGTTTCATGTTCTCAGGGAATGATCACCATCGTGCTGGAGTGCATCGACCGCCTGAACGTGTACAACACTGCTGCCCACTTTTCTGAATTTGCCGGGGAGGAAGCTGCAGAGTCCTGGAAGGAGATTGTCAACCTCCTTTATGAGCTGCTGGGTAGAATAATCACTATAAACTCAGACACAGAACACAAAGTACAGACCGTATTTAATGCTAATTAAAGTAACATTATTCAACTCTCTGTGTCTTTACTCAACAGCTTCTCTGATCAGAGGGAACCGTTCTAATTGCGCATTGTTCTGTGACAACCTCGACTGGCTGGTCAGCAAACTGGACCGTCTGGAGGCCTCTTCAGGTATCAAATGTGTCTCACTTATTCACTGATACATCCCGCAAATTAGAGTTGACCATTAGAATTGACTAATTGCTTTAAAAAGTTGGCTGGGCCTACTGTAGTTATTAGATACAGCTTAAACTTTTAAACTGTTGTGAGCTTATGAGATCCTCAGGCACAAATCTCTGTCACAAACACAATTTGAATAAAAATCTCCTCTGTATAGATAATAGGTTGACTTGTTTGCACTTTGATAGGAAGTGTTTTATGTAGTTGTTTTCTAAGCCACTGTATTTATTTTGATTATGATTATAAGATAGATTTAATTTAGTAGCTACTGTACAGAGTAGTCTCTTGTGGATGCAGTAACTCTTCTAAAAAAATGTAATAATATTCCTCCTCTCTATACATTTAGGTATTCTTGAGGTGCTGTACTGTGTGCTAATTGAAAGCCCTGAGGTTCTGAACATCATCCAGGAGAACCACATTAAATCCATCATCTCTCTCTTGGACAAGCATGGAAGGAACCACAAGGTTTGTCCTTTCTCACTGCCAGGAACATGATGGGAGAGTAACATTACACGGCTGCAAATTAATTGGTTCCAGCTGGCAGGGTTACCTGCTTTACCAGACACTTTTGCAGGTGTTAATTTGGAATGGTTTAGCGTCCTGAAATTGTATTTGGATCATAGAAACATTTCTTGGTAGAAATTGTAGCCAGTGGGTGAAACTGTGAATTGTCTGCTCTGTTCTGCCACATTTAAACATAGAGGTGATAGTAATGTCTGCCTTTAGGTCCTGGATGTCTTGCGCTCTCTTTGTGTGTGTAATGGTGTAGCTGTGAGGTCCAACCAGAACCTCATCACTGAAAACCTGCTACCGGGTCGTGACCTCTTGCTGCAGACCAACATTGTAAACTATGTTACCAGGTACTGTTAGTTGTCAGGATATTTCTTGTAAAAAATATGCAACATTTTTCCATCAAATTGCTGTTAATTGCTAATTTTTTTTCTCTTCTGTGCTCAGTGTGAGACCCAACATCTTCCTGGGTACATGTGAGGGGTCCACGCAGTATAAGAAGTGGTACTATGAGATGATGGTAGACTATGTAGAACCCTTTGTGACAGCCCAGGCTACCCACCTGCGTGTGGGATGGGCTATGACCGAGGGCTACAGCCCCTACCCTGGAGGAGGAGAAGGCTGGGGAGGTAATGGTGTGGGAGATGACCTCTACTCCTATGGCTTTGATGGACTGCATCTATGGTCAGGTAAGGCAACTCTCCCAACTTATTTACTATACTATTTTCCATGACGCTGTACATCTTTTTATATGACTTCCTCGCTCTCTCCTCTACTGTTCAGGTACCGTACCCCGCCAGGTGGCTTCACCCAACGCACACACCCTGGCTGCAGATGATGTCGTCAGCTGCTGTCTGGATCTGAGCGTGCCCAGTATCTCGTTCCGTATTAACGGCCACCCAGTTCAGGGCATGTTTGAAAACTTCAATGTGGATGGCCTCTTCTTCCCTGTCATCAGCTTCTCTGCTGGAGTCAAGTAAGTGCAAAATAAAAATAAATTAGATTAGATTAGATTAATTTGATAATTTCTCATGCCAATACAGCAGTAAATTGATATAACAAATACTAATGTAATGCAATTAAGCAGGCTCATATTCTTCTGAGGTTGTCAGCTTTTAAAAGGATGTGAACTGCACAATTTCCCAGCTCTCCTTCTGCTCTGTCCATGCCGCTGTTGCCCCTCATTCATATTGCTGCCTGCTGCGCTGTAGCTCCACCACCACCCCAGCATCCACCTGTAGGCTCCGGCTAGGGGTTTAAGGTATTTGCTCATCACTCCCCAATATATCTATGTAAACATATCTGCGGGGAATGATGAGGTCGGAGCCTAGACGCCAAAATCCAAATATGCTTTACTTTAGTGATGAAAAAGGATATAAATACTGCTCACAGATTGTAGGAGTGGTTTCAGTGTGTTGAATAGAAGGAAGACCTGGCATCCCGTACTGCTTTTTGAAAGGTTGACATCAGTTCTTTTATGTATTGGTATGAGGCCACTAGGCAGTCCTTTTTCCATTTCCGCTCTGCTTGTCTGCATTTCCTCTTTATATCTCTGATGTTATAGTCTATCCAGGGCACACTGTGCTTTGATTTGATCTTACGGATATTTACTAGTGCTATAGTCGAGAGCAGTTATAAATGTATTATTGAAGTCGGTTAGTAATTCTTATGTCTACATATTTTTTTGGTTGTTCCTATGTAAAGATGCAGCAGTAAAGGTATTTTGAAATCTAAGCAGAGTTTTCAGTGTCTCCAGGAGGAGATATGCGTAGCCGTTGTAGGACCAGAAGGTGGAAGGTTGGGCTTAAAAATAATAGCTTTGTGGTCTGACACACATAGACTAGTCTCACAGAGATAAATGTTATCAAAAGTAAAACCGACCTTCCACTGCCTAAGTGAGATTAAAAGAATGCACAATTTCTATAAAATCCATGGTAAAAGAGGAACCAGAGGGGTAAATTAAGACTATCGAACTGAAGCATAATAAAAGCTTAAACACCAGAAAATTGTTAAATAAAACCAGAATTAGATTTTAGGGGTCTGTAGATTAAAACACAGTAGAGGGAGCTTGCCATTTATGATAAAACCAAGTTGTTGTTTTTTTTTTTAAGTAAAACAAGGAACATTTAAAATTCTCTCTATAAATCACAGCCAGTCCACCTCCATGCCCTGAGATCCTAGGCTCCTGAAAGTAATAAGCATTTCATGAAAAGAACACCCCCAAACTGTTAAGCATGGGGGTGGATCCATCATGCTTTGGGGTTGTGTTGCAGCTAGTGGCACAGGAAATATTGCACGCAAGATGCAATATATGTGCATGCAAGACTCCACAAGAATACTGCAGAAGTAGACTCACAGTGGTACTGACAGTGTAAGTTGCCCAAACTTTGGCACATGCCACAATGATGCTCTTTTTTTTTGTTTTGTTCAATTTATGAAATAAAATGAAACAATGCATAAATGTTATATGTTGTATAATGTTTTAATGTTTTTTTAATGAAAAAAAATCACCAAAATGTGTTATCTGTCAAGGGGTGGCCAAACTTTCACATACAACTACAAACACAAGCCCAGACGTGTCTCTCCTGGCTTCATCCACTGAAGTCTACAGAAACCAGTGAGGTTATTTATGCATGCACAGCATCTAATACATTCAAGTAATATAAAATAATGGTTGTATAAGTTAATGTTGATATTCAGCAGCCTTACTTCAGAGTCAGTGGAGTTCCATCTATCCATTTCCAGTTCCCTTCCTCTTCTCTGTCAGTCAAACCAATCCAAGTTTGTTTCTTGGTGAACCCAAAAAGAAATATCTGTTCAACATAAAGATGTTATGTTATTACATAAAAAGTATTGTAAACTAATCACTATAATTAAACATCACCTAGAATCTAGGTCCAAGATAAATAAATAAATAGAAAGGGTTTAAATGGAAACTTCTTGATGTTTGTTTTAATGTTGTCCACAGTGAAATAGAGAAATTGTTACTGCAGGTTTTTTATGTTTAAATATGTATTGATTGACACCCGTTGATAGTATCATTAGCACCAGCTGTGCACAGTGCACACAGTTTTGGGACGTCAAGAGCCAAAATAGTTCTTCACTGGGTCTTAACTTTAGTTACTTGTTCATTTGTCAGTTAAAGTTAAAGTTTATTTTCTGTCTTTGCTTTCGGTTGTCACTTATCCTATTTTGTTACTATAGCGTAGTTTATTATGAGACACACGTCACCTTTCTAGTCATTCATCAACTGGACTGTGCTGGACATGAAAGCGTCAGTCAAAGTCATTAACAGATGATCACCTTTTATGCATTTGTTTATCACAATCTATCGATCCATGTATCTATATAGCAATATTTGTTTTAGAAAAAGGAGCAAAGCAATGTAAGTTAAGTATTTTCTAATATGTATGAATTGCGACATTAACACAATAACAACACACAGACACACTGTACCTCCTCTTCCTTGCTGTTTATCACCGCAAGATCTGCTCCTTCTGCAGTCCTCTGTGGCTTTATCCCAGGTACCAGACTCATTGTAGAGGAGATAACAGATCCTAGAGATAACCATCCTTCAGGACAGTTTTCACTGTAAGAAAAACATACAGACACATTACAGACCCACAAGACTCATGTCAATGTATATTTATATCTCTGTAGATGCCATTTTTAATGAATGACCCTTTAATGCCTCTATAATTATGCTCATTTGGTTGGTGTAACCTTGTTAGAGGCCACACTTTTGCCAGTGATCCATACAAATATACTGTTATCATACATTTTAGGTTTGATTTATAAAAGGTTTCATTTTGGCCTGAAACTCACTTCTAATAGAAAGAGATGTAGTAGATCTTACCA
>NW_023340257.1:23911446-23912378 GCF_004916995.1 Morone saxatilis
AATGCAGGGTGACTTAATCACTGGATTTCTGAGTAGCAAGTGCATCTAAATACTTCATGCAAGGACTCACCCTGTTTGGACAAACTCTGAAGTCTTTCCAGGTCTTGAGTCATTTCAGTGATTCTGTCCTTCAGCAGGTCTCTCTCTTGAGTCGGGAGAGGATTTGTTGTCAACTGGCTGAAGGACCTCAGTAGGTTGGCTTTGATTGAGGAGAGTTCTGCAGCTTGAACGACTGAGCGGAGTCATGGTCTGAATAATAACAACAACTTAGATAACCTACTGGAGATCACAACTAAACTTCAGTGGTGGCTTTTCGCCATAAGTTATGCACTGCCTCCTATATGTCTTCCAAAATGACCAATGAAATATATTAATGAAATATGCTTTAAAAAACAGTAAATCAGACTCACAGTGACACGGGCATGAGTCCAACAAGCGGAGAACGTGAACAGACGACAGACAAGAAAACAAAGATTCCAATAGGGATCCTCCTCTTCAGAGCTTTTCCTGGGACCTGAAAGACAATGAAATACAGTCAAGTGTACATATTAATAAGGACAGATATAATAACTCTTGCACAAACTCTAAGTCTGACCTAGTCATTACCTGTCTGATTTTGCTGAAGGTCTTTGGGTCGAATGGGTTTGTCAATATTCACATTGGATAGCTCATATCATTGGCTACATAAAAGTCACCAACGATTTCCTAAAGTCAGCTCCGCAAAAGCACGGCTTTACAGACAATAGAACAATGGGGCTTGTTTCTCTGCAACTTCTGAGGAGATCACAAGTTTTCGAGGGTGATGAAAATAATTTGTACAACCCAACTGAACCTTGGATCTTGTGCAAATGGCAAGTCAATGACAGAAGTGTAAAAATTAAGTCAGTGGTATTTACAGTTTACAGCATTAAGGACTTAGGGGGTCAAATAGC
>NW_023340257.1:23912403-23944243 GCF_004916995.1 Morone saxatilis
GATGAGGTCGGAGCCTAGACGGCAAAATCTAAATATGCTATACTGCTGTAATAAACATTTCAAACGCGAGTTGTCCGACTGAAATATAGAGTAATAGAAAAATAAAAAAATAATTAAAAACTGGCAGAATATTTCCAATGATTAAGTTAGTTAGTTAGCAACAAACAGTCAATTTACATTACATTAAATTCTTTCAATTATCATTCTATAAATGCATTTAAATCCTTAAAATTGTCTTTGTAATAATCTCTCTAAAACCTACAATGTCTTGTTCCCCAAAAGAGCTTTTGTAGCTGCTGTGTGTGTAATGATCCCTCACAGTGCTGAGATGGGGCTCCTGGTGAATAATTGACTGATAACAGGGAAGGAAACACAGGCTCAGGAATTGGCACAGAAATTAAATCAATACTTCCTTTATTATTAGTGTTATAAAGATGGCAACAGTGTCACAGAGAACTAAAGCAGTGTATAAAGATTGCTCAGTCAAATAGTTAAAGACATGGACTGGATCTGTTTCTGTCACATCAGGGCTCGGTTCCTCCTTGGAGGTCGTCATGGAGACTTCAAGTTCATGCCCCCACCTGGCTATGCCCCGTGCTACGAGGCTCTGCTGCCTAGAGAGAGGATGCGCATTGAACCCATCAAGGAGTACAAGCACGACTTCAGCGGCGTGCGCAACCTGCTGGGTCCCACCCAGTCCCTCACCCACACCTCGTTCACCCCCTGCCCTGTGGACACTGTTCAGGTAAAAGCCCAAAAACTAAAATCTTAATTTGATTATGTCCTTAAAGTATCTACTATATTAGTTTATTTTTGTTTGCTGACTTTTCTTCGCTGTATAGATTGTGTTGCCACCCCACTTGGAGCGTATCCGAGAGAAGCTGGCAGAGAATATTCACGAGCTCTGGGCTGTCACCCGTATTGAGCAGGGCTGGACCTATGGGACTGTGAGTATGGAGTCAGCACTGCAATACAGAAGCAACAGTATAGGAGTATTGATTTGACAACCTCAGATTTTGATGATTTTGAGCTCTTGAGTAATGTGAGTAATATTTAAAAACCCTGTATGTTTTCATTTTACAGTCCAACACAGACTGTAGTTCACTATTTGATATAGGAGCCTCAGCCCAGTATGTGACTTGTGTTATGTCCTTAAATTCCACCAGAATGTGGAAAATTTTGATTGATTAATGTCTTCAGTTATAACAAACAGTATGAGAACAATGATACCTATTTCCAATATGTCTTGCAAAAAGCAGAGATTTATGTGTTATAAACACACCAAAACTCACCACTTTTTAGGCTAAAATAAATCTTGATGACAGAAGTGTGAATATAGTGTCTGTCAACCAGATGAATATAACACAGGGATAGGGTCTCTTGAGGAAAACAAAGAATAAATTAGTTGATGTTTTTGGCTCGTAAATAACCTCATGTCATCTTCCTTCACAGTTCAGGGATGACAACAAGAAACTTCATCCTTGTCTGGTAGACTTCCAGAGTCTCCCTGAACCAGAGAGAAACTACAACCTGCAGATGTCTGGCGAGACTCTCAAGTGAGTTTGTAATTGATGCAATGTCGAGGTTTTAGTTTGAGATTTAGAGATGTGAGGGTCAGAGGAGGAATTTTATAACCTTTAAAAACAGTTGTTGATTCATGTGTCCTTGATATCTCTCAGGACTCTCTTGGCACTGGGTTGCCACGTTGGTATGGGTGATGAGAAAGCAGAAGAGAATCTCAAGAAGATCAAGCTGCCCAAGACGTATGGAAACAAAGATAATGATGGCTATATAAAATAACTTTCTACATGATCTTTTATGTGTATCTAATTATGACATTGTCTGTCCTTTAGCTATGTGATGACCAATGGATACAAGCCTGCTCCCCTTGACCTCAACCATGTCAAACTGACACCAAACCAGAACCAGCTTGTAGAAAAACTGGCAGAAAATGGGCATAATGTTTGGGCAAGGGACCGGGTACGGCAAGGTTGGACCTACAGTATTGTACAGGTAACAATTTCCAATCTTACGTAGGACCATGGCAATTCATATAGGTATAATCCAAATGAGGCTTAGCCGTGCTGCCATTCGAATGTTTTAATAAATTAGTTTTTATTTATATTAATTTTAAGCTGCAGAAATAGTCACACCTTTTGTATATATTTTTAAATCAAAATGTATTTTGTTATTCTTCTCAGGACATCCTAAATAAGCGAAACCCTCGTCTGGTACCATACAACCTGCTGGACGAGAGAACTAAGAAAACGAACCGAGACAGTGTTAACAACGCTGTCCGCACCCTCATTGGCTATGGCTACAACATTGAGCCTCCAGATCAGGAGAGCAGTAAGTCGGCTTACTGTATGATAACATGCGTAGATGCAGACTGTCATGCAAATTATAAATTCTTTAAACTCACCCAGGACATCTCCAATATCTCCATCCCTCTTAATCTTATCTCTTATCTCTTCCCTCATTGCCTGCAGCTGGCCATGGCCTTGAGAACACTCGCGGGGACAAGGTACGAATCTTCAGGGCAGAGAAGTCTTATGCTGTCACCCAAGGGAAGTGGTACTTTGAGTTTGAGGCAGTAACAACGGGGGAGATGAGAGTGGGCTGGGCACGTCCTAATGTCCGTTCTGACACTGAACTGGGAGCAGATGAATTGGCCTACGTCTTTAATGGCAATAAGGTCAGTCCACATATATTTTGGTTCACCTTAGTTCAATCAGTGTCATGTTTAATCAAGTGTTTACGTGTTTATCAAGTGTCAAGTGATAATTAACTGTAAAATATTAACAGATTAGTTATGGATCCAGTCCAGTAAACCTACTCTTTACTTATTATTGATATTAAAGTTTGACGATACTTGGAGATGTAAGGTCCCTCAAATTGTTTGTGGGGCTTTAAAATAAACCAAACCTCAGTTTGGTAAGGACACCAAGTCTAAGTCTGAAATAGGCATAAAAACTCTAATTAGTCAGATAAGATAACCGCAGTACACTATAGTATATTTTTTCAATGGAAATTTTAAATTGTATTTTATAGATGATTTATTGATGTAACCCCTTCCAGGCTCAAAGATGGCATATTGGCAATGAACCCTTCGGTCGCCAGTGGCTGTCTAGTGATGTAGTTGGTTGTATGATTGATCTGACTGAGATGAACATCATGTTCACACTCAACGGAGAAATGTTGATCAGTGACTCAGGCTCGGAGATGGCTTTCAAAGACATTGAAATTGGGGAAGGTAAGAGTAAATGGTCATCACCTTATTTGATGAGCACTAGTTATTAGAAAATACTTTTACCAATAAATTTCCTGTGGTTGTATCCCTCAGGTTTCATCCCAGTGTGTGCGCTCGGCCTGTCTCAGGTTGGAAGGATTAATCTTGGTCAGAATGTCAGCAGCCTGCGCTACTTCGCCATCTGTGGCCTGCAGGAAGGATTTGAACCTTTTGCCATTAATATGAAGCGAGACATCACCATGTGGTTCAGTAAAAGTTTGCCCCAGTTTGAGCCTGCACCCGCCGATCATAATCATATTGAAGTAAATACTTACTGACAGTTTTAATGAAGCTAGGATTTGAAAACTAGATAAATTATTTATCTTTAAACATGTTGTCTCCAAGGTCTCCCGTGTGGATGGGACTGTGGACAGCGCCCCCTGTCTGAAGCTGACCCATAAGACCTTTGGGTCCCAGAATGCCAATACCGATATGCTGTTCCTCAGACTCAGCATGCCTGTCCAGTTCCATGAGACCTTCAAATTCCCAGCAGGCACTACCCCTCTCACTCGTGCCCTCACCATACCCGAGGAGGAGGTGGTAGTGATAGAGCCTGACTCAGAGTTTGAAGTTCTGAAAAAGTCTGCCAGCCGCAAGGAGCAGGAGGAGGACAAGAAGGAGGCATCTGTACCTAAGGAGATCTCTGTGGAAAATGAGAAGGACACAATGTCAGAAAAGGGAAAGAAAAAAGGGTAAGTGTGGCAGGTTGTGTCCTGGATGCATGGGTCCTCTGTCCAGGAACAGCAAGACTCAACTCAGCAATACACAGTTTTCTTCTTTTGCCTCTTTGTTTTTTTTATCTTTGTTCTACATGAAAAAAGAAGTTCTAGTATTTGTGCTACATTTAGTTCACTAACGTTACATTGTGCAGTTTCAGTTAAGTTCTTCAAATATTGCCTCAGTATCATTTAGTAGTGAACAAAGTTGTCTGGAGCAGACTTAAGGTTTAAGTGTCCACTTCTTGAAAATAAACCACAATAATATGTTATCTTCTGTGCACTGCATTAGATTCTTTTCCAAGGCCAAGAAGGCTGCCATGACACCTCTTTCCTCTCCTCCTGCCCCTCCAACCGTGCCACGTTTGGTGGAAGACGTGGTCCCGGATGACAGAGATGACCCTGAGATCATCCTGAATACCACCACTGTGAGCTAAACACCCTGTGCTAATGCTAGATTTAGATGTCAGAAGTATCCCTCCAGTTTGTGCAAAGTCCATGGATCAGGCTGGCATGATATACTGAGACTGCCCAATTGGAGTTTACTGTATATTAGGTTGCAGCACTGCTTAAGTTATTATAGCATCTCCAGATAATCCAGTATTACTGCTCCTAGATGTCTCACTCAGATGTCCTCTTGTAACAGTCTTAAATTCTATTTCTATTTTCAGTATTACTATTCTGTGAGGATCTTTGCTGGGCAGGAGCCTTCTGGTGTGTGGATTGGCTGGGTCACTCCTGACTACCACCAGTATGATCCAACCTTTGACCTCTCCAAAGTGCGCAGTGTCACAGTTACTGTGGGAGATGACAGAGGCAACATACACGACAGGTTAGTCTTTCCCATATTTTAATGGTATTTTATATACAGGAGCAATGCTGATACTTCTACGTATTCATTACTTATTCAGTCTTGCTTTACAATGTAAGTAATGTGATTTAAGATAACTGTTTCATTCACACGTTGTGGAATTCGAAACAAACTGCTGTAAGAAATTACAGAAATTCAAAACATATGAAATGACAATAGGACCAAAAGGAGATGAGAAGGTTTTAGTAATTTATAGCAGCTGTGTTTTGTCACTAACCTGTCTTTTATAGCAAACTAATTGACTATCACTAGTAGTGTAGCAGTAAGAAAGATACCATCTTTTATATCCTGTGGTATCCTCCAAAGGGCAATACTTAGTCCCCTTTGTTTCCCCATTTATATTTATCCAAAAATATGTCTCTGTTACTGGAATAATGCACCATTTACTTACCTTTAAAGGTAAAAAAGGACACCAGGACATCAACTCCAACTTAATAAAAAAAAAAACGTAAGAGTTGGTTGTCTGTGCATGTGTTTTTTCCATTACCTTAATTGTCCCCTTTGCATTAGTACTGTCTCTCTGTGCGGTAAAACACTTTAGATCACCTCTGTGGTGTTTCAGCTGCCATATAAAAAAATTATGAGCTGAGTTGGGACAAGTTTTAACACAGCAGTGTTTTTGGTCTTCCTCTGCAGTATGAAGCATAGTAACTGTTACATGGTGTGGGGAGGGGACCTGGTCAGCAATCAGCAGACCCGCTTCAGCCAGGAGGACATGGTGGTTGGCTGCTTGGTCGACCTGGCAACAGGTCTCATGACCTTTACAGCCAACGGAAAGGAGATTAACACCTTCTACCAGGTAAGGAAAAGCTACACAGTATATGTCGCCCTTGTATTTGTAGCTCTGTTTTCAGGACTCACTTCAGATGAGTCTGGATGAGTTATGTTACACTGTGGAGCTGTAACACCAGAGGTGTTTTATTTCAGGTGGAGCCCAACACCAAGCTGTTCCCTGCTGTCTTCGTTCAACCCTCCAATCAGAACATGGTGCAACTAGAGTTGGGAAAACTCAAGGTCGGAAACTACTTTTGCTCACACACTACAGTATACTGAAAGTAATTGTTTCTTTTCTGACTCAACTTCTCAAATTACCTTGCTTAAAATATTCCTCATGCCCACGTCCTCTCATACACCTTTCAGATCGACATCATAGCGCAGGTCAAACTCACACTGGCGGTTTATGTAAATAAGCTAATGCTTGCCCAAGCCTTGACCCCGGCTCTCCTCATGAGGGACCATGCAGCTCTGTTGTGATAAAAAATGGATTTAATAGTATTCATTTTATACATTTAGAATGTGCACATGGACAGAAAGAGAGAATTATTTAATGGAAATATAATTATAACATCAGTAAAGTCTATGGAACTACACAGCTGACTGAAGTTTCTGCTAACCACAGATTAATCTGTTTCATAGAACGCATCGCATGCTTGTCTGCAGTATAAAACGTCTATCAGCCTCAGTCTTTTTTTTTATGTTAGACCATTGCTTTCTCTATTTTTATGTCTCATTTTTTCCCTTCTATGATTGTTTATACATCCTCCCCTCTTGTTTTTTCTCCCTCGCAGAACATTATGCCCATCTCGGCTGCCATGTTCCGCAGCGAGCGTATGAACCCGGTCCCCCAGTGCCCACCCAGGCTGGATGTTCAGATGCTGACCCCAGTTATCTGGAGTCGCATGCCCAATCACTTCCTCAACCCAGAGGTGGGAAGAGTGAGCGAGCGGCTGGGCTGGATGGTGGAGTGTACTGAACCTCTCATCATGATGGCTCTGCACATCCCAGAGGAGAACAGGTCAGACACAGAAACCCCAGCAGGCAGCCTGCTAGTTAGTAATTGGGTCCCAGCATTCCTACAGTGCATTGCAAGTCATTTAGTTTCAAAAATGTTTTATCCCAATAAGCAACCATTCTCTGTCTTGTGTTTTTCCTATGGAGCCCAGCAGGTATCAGGGGTAAAAGTCAAAATCCATTGCAATCACTACAACATAATGCATTTTTTTTGTATGAAAGTGTGATGTGGGGAGAAAACTTTTAATGGATTTTATTCTACTACTTCTACTTTTTAACTATTTTATTTAGTTTTCAGGATTATTGTAAATGCTCACCTGTGTTTCCCTATCAGTTTTGATCTTTGAGTCTGTGTTTGTTTCTCAGGTGTATTGACATCCTGGAGCTGTCGGAGCGCCAGGATCTGATGAAGTTCCACTACCACACACTCATGCTCTACTGCGCGGTGTGCGCACTTGGCAATAACCGAGTGGCTCATGCCCTGTGTAGCCATGTGGATGAATCCCAGCTTTTCTACGCCACTGAGAACACGTACCTACCTGGACCTCTCCGCAGTGGCTACTACGACCTGCTCATCAGCATTCACCTGGAGTCTGCCAAACGGGCACGCCTGGGCACCAACAGAGAGTTTATTGTCCCCATGACTCAAGAGACTCTCAGCATCAGACTCTATCCTGATGCCAAAAAGGCCCATTCTCTCCCTGGTGTTGGCCTCACTACCTGCTTACGGCCCAAGCTGCATTTCTCCTCCATTAACTTTGTCGGCACAGACCCTGACCTGTACACCCTTAGTCCTGTTTTCCCCTTGCAGGTAAGAGACAAGAATCAGGTTGAACTGGAAAAATGTAATGACATTTTCCTTATTTATATATATTTATTTTATCATTCCTTCTCAGGAACTGAAGACCAGGGCGATTAGCATGTTAACAGAGGCTGTGCTGGATGGTAGCCAGGCTATGCGGGATCCAGTAGGAGGCAGTGTGGAGTTCCACTTCGTCCCAATCCTGAAACTGATCAGTACACTGCTCATTATGGGCATCTTCAATGATGAAGACAGCAAGCACATCCTCAAGATGATCGATCCAAATGTTTTCAGTGGAAAGGAAGAGGAGGAGGAGAAAACTGAGGAGGGCGCAGCTGCTGAAGGCGAAAGTGAGGAAGCGAAGGAGGAGGATATGGAGGAGGCAGATGAGGCCGAGCTTGAGGACGAAGGGGTTGGTGATGAGGAAGAGGAGGAGCTGAAAAATTTAGAAAAAGGAGAGCATGAGGGGGAAGAAGCTGAACCTAAGGAGGAAGGAGTTGTGGAGGAGAAGGAGGAGGGAGGAGGAAAAGTGGATGGGGAGAAGGTGGAGGAGGAGAAGGAGGCGGAGGCAGTGGAGGCAGAAGTGAAAGAGGAGGAGGAGGGTCTGGAAGAGGGATTACTCCAGATGAAGCTACCAGAGTCTGTCAAACTACAGGTAATTTTGTTATTTAAACTCAGATGTTCATCTGTAGTCATCCGCAGAGTATTCCTATCCTTAAAATATCTGTTACATTTAATTATAAATCTTAAACTCTTATTCCTACCTCTCTCAGATGTGTACACTCCTTCAGTACTTCTGCGACTGCGAGCTGCGACACAGAGTGGAAGCCATTGTGGCCTATTCAGACCAGTTTGTCCATGACATTCAGGGCAACCAACGTGTTCGTTACAACCTGTTAATGAGAGCCTTCACAATGTCAGCTGCTGAGACTGCACGCAGGACCCGCGAGTTCCGTTCACCACCACAGGACCAGGTATTAATTATTATTCTTTAACAATAAAACCCTGTTTAATAGACCAAATATGTGTTATTGTGTTTAAATTTGAGTTGGATTTGGAAATGAAAAGAAGCATAACCATCAAAATATGCTGATGGTGTTGTCTTACCATGTTCCTCTTTTAGGTTCTTTTGCTGACTAACTTTAAACAATGTCCAGAGGACGAGGATTGTCCAGTGCCTGAGGAGGTGCGGGACACTCTGGGAGAGTTTCACAATGACCTCCTGCTTCACTGCGGTGAGAAATTCTTTAACAAGCCTGTGTATTTTATAGTCTGCCGGTGTGATTTATTTAAAATAATAAATAATAAAAAAATAAAAAATAAAAATAAATAATAGGTATTTTAGGCTCATAATGCTGTATTCCATTTTTACGCATGCAGGTATCCATATTGAGGAGGAGGCAGAGGAGGAAGAGGTGGATACCTCACTGGGGGGCAGACTCCTCAGTCTGATTGAGAAGGTCAAGAACTTGCGCAAGAAGGAGGAGGAGGAGAAGCCAGAGGTTGAGGAGGAACTAAAACCCAGTAAGAGTAACAGCCTTCACTTGTTAGAGATTTGAAGGACTTGATTAATTTGTCACTTCAGTCCAAAAATAGAGTAATTAGCCTTTAAATATGTATATATTATATATATTTATATAACAATCTAAGACATATTACACAACAGACATACTATATCTATCTGTGTCCACTTCACCAAGGCACCCTTCAGGAACTGATCTCCCACACCATGATCCACTGGGCCCAGGAGTCGTTCATTCAGAACCCTGAGCTGGTGCGTCTGATGTTCAGCCTGCTCCACAGGCAGTATGACGGCCTCGGCGAGCTGATCCGAGCACTGCCCAAAGCCTACGCCATCAATGCCGTATCTGTTCAGGACACCATGGACCTGCTTGAGTGTTTGGGACAGATACGTTCGCTGCTTATTGTCCAGATGGGCCCAGAAGAGGAGCGGCTCATGATCCAGAGCATCGGGTCAGTGTTGGGGCTGGTGAAATGCATTTTATAGGGATCTGAAGTTGTAGATTGGAGATGTGATATTGATTTAAATATTTTGATATATATATATTTCAAATTTATCCTGCCTTAAAATCCAATGTGTCATCAGAACTTAACTAATTCAAATTATGTGAGTAAAGAAATGTAACGTGAATGTTTTGTATTTTATTTCAGGAACATCATGAACAATAAGGTGTTCTACCAGCACCCCAATCTGATGAGAGCTCTTGGTATGCATGAGACTGTCATGGAGGTGATGGTCAATGTGTTGGGCGGAGGAGGAGATTCAAAGGTAACTCTGATGATTTTCAGTTTGTTTAGTTAATCAATATTTATCTTTTTCTATCTTTAGTTAATCTCACAGTCTAATTTAGGGGGCTTGTTGGACACTTGACTTCATTATTGTGTGTGAACAGTAAACACAATGTATCTTTTCACTTTTTCTCTCCAGGAGATACGATTCCCTCAAATGGTGACGAACTGCTGTCGCTTCCTGTGTTACTTCTGTCGTATCAGCCGACAGAACCAGCGCTCCATGTTTGACCATCTGAGTTACCTGCTACAGAACAGCGGCATCGGCTTGGGTCAGTGTCAGCTACCTTTCAGCCTTATTGCTGTACTTTACATAGGGCAACTTTTTTTTAAGTGGATATGAAGATAAGAATCTAAAATGTCCCGATCATCTGGTGTTAACTGTAAATTGGTGTGAAATTTTCACCTTACAGCACAAAACAAAACAATTTTTAATGCAGGAGACCCAGGAAGAAATCTGATAGGCTTTGGTTTAAACCTATTCCTTTTAAAATAGAATGACAAGGCTGTATCTTATGCAAAGAACAAACAAATACACACTCACTCTGTTTGTTGTACATTTGCAGGCATGCGTGGGTCCACACCTCTGGATGTGGCTGCGGCTTCCTGCATTGACAACAATGAGCTGGCCTTGGCTTTACAAGAGCAGGACCTGGAAATGGTTAGAGAAAAATAAAAAAAAATACAAGAAAAGATAAAACACATGAAAGGGTACAGTGGACTTGGTTATCTTACAATTTCTCTTGATGTTCCTAACACGCATGGTGATGTAGGTGGTGACATACTTGGCAGGCTGCGGGCTGCAGATGTGTCCCATGCTCCTTTCTAAGGGCTATCCCGACATCAACTGGAACCCCTGTGGAGGAGAGAGATATCTGGATTTCCTCCGCTTTGCTGTCTTTGTTAATGGTCAGCACCCTCATATAATACTTAAATTTGTTGTTTGAAGTTGTGAGAAACTGTCACTAATATCTGCTGCTCACAGGAGAGAGCGTGGAGGAGAATGCCAACGTTGTGGTACGTCTGCTCATCCGTCGTCCCGAGTGCTTTGGCCCAGCCCTGAGAGGAGAGGGCGGGAATGGTCTGCTGGCTGCAATGGAGGAGGCCATCAAGATCTCCGAGGATCCAGCAAGGGATGGACCCACTGTCAAAAAAGACAGACGCTTCATGTAAGTGATGGCACAGCAGCTATGATACTTGTGCATACAGGCCCATTCACCTTTCAGTTTGTATTTACATAACTGGATCAAGCTGCACTGTTTGACTCAACAAATAATCTATACAAATGAATTAATGGACATGGTTGTGTATTGTCTAGTTTGTTTTAAAGCTAAACACAAACAATTAAAGAAAGTTCTTTGTTGACTGGCAGGTTTGGTGGTGAGGAACAGCAGGAAGAGAACCGTGTACATCTGGGAAATGCCATCATGTCATTCTACTCAGCCCTCATTGATTTGTTGGGTCGCTGCGCCCCTGAGATGCATGTGAGTAGAATGGTTTTTACACCATTGATTTCTCTTAAGCCTCCAGGCACATTGACTCAGTATGTGGTTGATGAGCAGTGGTTAGTCTCTTACAGTATGTCTTAAATGTTTATATCTACAGCTGATCCAAGCAGGCAAGGGTGAGGCTCTAAGAATCAGGGCCATCCTGAGGTCTCTGGTGCCTATAGAGGACCTGGTGGGAGTCATCAGCTTGCCTGTGCAAATTCCTTCCTACGGCAAAGGTTAGATACTAATTTGGAATCACGTATGGACACAGTGTGTCAATGTACAATCTTTCTGCATATTTTGGCATCTTCCTATGCATGTTATTTCTTCTGTCGAAACCACAGATGGTCAGATTATTGAGCCTAAGATGTCAGCCAGTTTTGTGCCAGACCACAAGGCCTCCATGGTGCTGTTCCTTGATAGAGTGTACGGTATTGAGAACCAGGACTTCTTGCTTCATGTGCTGGAGGTTGGCTTCCTGCCCGACATGAGAGCTGCAGCCTCTCTGGACACGGTGAGTAGGAAAAGACACAGATGGCAAATAAAACAGCAAAATATATTTCACTTCTGTCAACTTCAGAAATCTGTATGTTGATTTTTCTGTCTCTGATTATAGGTGGCATTCAGTACGACTGAAATGGCCTTGGCGCTGAACCGCTACCTCTGTTCGGCTGTTCTGCCTCTGCTCACCAAGTGTGCCCCGTTGTTTGCTGGGACGGACCACCGGGCCATCATGATCGACTCCATGCTCCACACCATCTATCGTTTGTCCCGCGGACGAGCCCTTACCAAGGCTCAGAGGGATGTCATTGAGGAGTGCCTCATGTCGCTCTGCAAGTCAGTACTAACCCCAATCTCTGTATTTAGAAAAATGGAAATGATAATTGGGCATATTTAATTTATTTAACCAGGAAATCTCTTGAGATCTGACTAGAATGGAAACATAGTTTACAAGACAGCCAATTTGCCACATATTCCTCAATAATATTTGACCCCGAAACTACATGAAGCAACAACAGTTACATTCCTCGTGAAGAATTTTGATTCTTTTGACATTCACAGGTACCTCCGACCCTCCATGCTGCAGCATCTACTTAGACGGCTGGTATTTGATGTGCCAATCCTCAATGAATATGCAAAGATGCCTCTCAAGGTTTGCCTGTGTATTTCATAATATTAAAAGTGCTTACTTGTGAGTACCATATATTTTAAAATGTCACCATTTATATTTCCCTCTGATTTAATTATTTCAGTTGCTGACTAATCACTATGAGCGTTGTTGGAAGTACTACTGCTTGCCTAATGGATGGGCTAATTTCGGGGTGACCTCAGAGGAGGAGCTGCATCTTTCTCGTAAACTCTTTTGGGGAATCTTTGAATCTTTGGCACACAAGGTGAGAGATGAATATCTTGGTGCCCACCAAAGGTGTTTAGACCACACAATTACTCAGGGTTAAAGCTCACGATTTCTCTGATGTCATCCGAACTCTAGAAATTTGATGCTGAGCTCTTCAAGATCGCCATGCCCTGCCTCTGTGCTATAGCAGGAGCTATCCCGCCTGACTATGTGGATGCCACCTTCTCCTCTCACACTGAGAAAAAGGCCTCTGTGGATGCTGAAGGCAACTTTGATCCCAAACCGGTCGAGACCACCAAGTGAGCAGGAAAATACAAGACAGTACAAAAATAGTTTACAGTGCCTTACAGGAAAAAACTAAAAAGTACATAATGATATAGTATGATGTAGTTTAAATACTTGTTTAATGTCCTTTAATGCACAATGATGCTGCAACATCACAGCAACAAAACATTAATACATGCATTTTATGTTTATACATTTAGTTTGAAACTCTTGAACTCAGATTTTGTTCTTATACCCTTGTTAATGCTTTTGGAAGATACTTGTTTGGGTTCTGTGTATAATGAGCAACTGATCAATTATGAAAATATGAAGTTCAATATTTGAACTTGGTTTTTAAAGATTCTGAGTGAATCATTTTAAGTCATTAAAGTCATTCTGCACTTTTTGTGTTGTCACAAATGTTAATCAGTATCTAATTTCAGTGAAAAAGTGTGTGGGTTGACACGTGACCGAAGGACTAACAGTGCTAACTATACTTAATTCACTGGTTAATACAAGCTAATAAAGGCACTGTAAAGTTAAGTATAGTTAACAACGAATAGTGTTTATAACCTGTGTTTTAAATGTGAGTTAATCTATTCACAGCACCATTATCCCAGAGAGGCTGGATGCCTTCATCAATAAGTATGCAGAGCACACTCATGACAAATGGGCCTTTGAAAAGGTCAGTTATGAAAAATGTAAATCACCAAATATAAATCAAGTTCCTATTTGTTATTTTAAAATAGTTGGAACTATGTAATGTTTATCTCAATGGTTAAATAAATTTTCAGATTCAGAACAACTGGACCTACGGAGAGGTGTTAGACGAGAATGCTAAGACTCACCCAATGCTCCGGCCATACAAAACGTTCTCTGAAAAGGTAATGTACCTTCTGTCTGGTCTGAATCCCAATAATCTGCACACAGGTACTAAACTGTAACTAAGCTAATTTATTAGCCAAAATATGTTTTCACAGTACCACCAGTATTTGAGAGCCTAATTCGATATGTTCACAGACAGACAGATTTTTAAATCATCTTCTCTCTGTTTCTCAGGACAAGGAGATTTATCGTTGGCCCATCAAAGAATCTGTCAAAGCCATGCTGGCCTGGGAGTGGACCTTGGAGAAAGCCCGGGACGGAGAGGTAGAAGTCGAGAAGAAGGCCGCCACACGCAAGATCTCTCAAACTGCTCAGGTACAACGTGTACAAAGAATGTTTGATGCTGTGTTGCCTTTTTGGAATCGATAGTTCTTATAAAAGGGCACGCCAACACAATAATGGATCTCCTACTGCTCTTGAGTGTCTCAGTATTTGCTTTTTTCAGTGTTCATCTATCTTGACCCCTATTATTAAACCTAAATTCTAATATTTAATATGGTAATAATGTGATAATGTGGAACTCAGTTGTCCCTCCAGGCCTAAAAAGAGGGTGAAAATAATGACACCTAGTGTTAACAGTAGCAGTAACATACTTATTGCCCCACTGATATCCCTAAACATTATGCACTTGGGTGTAATTAAATAATGCTCTTGTATAGTTTCTATTTTTTATTTTAATTTTATAAACTTCTAATTAGGTTTAGTTTTCTCGATTTATCTGTATTTATTTCTGTACTTGTGCTGCTGTAACACCTGCATTTCCCCTCTGCAGATCAATAAAGGCTTATTTTATCTTTTCTGTCTTCAGGCCACTTATGATCCCAGTCACGGCTACAACCCTCAGCCAATAGATATCACAGCGATGGCCCTGTCCAGAGAGCTGCAGGTATGTATCTTTGTGTCACCTCTGTCACGGCACTGATAGGTCTTATATTTGGTCAGACATTTGTCAGGAACTTGACAATTTCATTTTCTACCCCTCTCCATGCAGTCTATGGCTGAGCAGCTGGCTGAGAACTATCACAACACCTGGGGCAGGAAGAAGAAGATGGAGCTACAGGCCAAAGGTAAGAGCGGCTTTCCATACCACATCCTCAACTGAGAGTTTTGTTTCTAGTAGTGGCCAGTCCAAAAATGACTTGTTGCCTCTGTTAGGTGGTGGCACCCATCCTTTGCTTGTGCCTTATGACACCTTGACGGCTAAGGAGAAGGCCAGGGACAGGGAGAAGGCCCAGGACCTGCTCAAGTTCCTCCAGCTCAATGGATATGCTGTGACAAGGTAAGCAGGGTTGTTCTCACCATTTCACTTTAAGATGTTTCCTATGCTAGTGCTAGTCTGTGTTTCTCTCTCTCTGTCTTTAATTTTTATTCCGTCTTCCCTCCTTCTTCAGGGGCATGAAGGACATGGAGCAGGACATTTCCTCCATTGAGAAGCGTTTTGCCTATGGCTTCCTCCAGAAGCTTCTTAAATGGATGGACATCGCCCAGGAGTTCATTGCTCATCTTGGTACTGTGGTTTGAGAGACAAAGACATCATCATGGGCGTCGCACATTATTGTGTACTGTTTACTTCAAACATGCACCTTTTAATTGAAAGCTATCTTATTTTTAATTTCCACTTTTAACAGAGGCTGTTGTTAGCAGTGGTAGAGTGGAGAAGTCACCACATGAACAAGAGATCAAATTCTTTGCCAAGGTGAGCTGTTAGATGCTTTTATTGATTTATTTTTTTCCTTATCTGCCTCTACAGAGAACTCAGAGGTCATGAGTAGCAACAGAACCTCACCTTAGACTTTGCAGGGATTAAGAGTCTTGGTGAAATGCACTTCAGTAGATAAGATTCTTTTTCAAAATTACTAGTTTTAAGATCGATTCTCCTGTTTTCTCTGTATTCTCTCTACGCCACCCTGCAGCCCTTAAACACAGGAGAGATGGGAGCTGTTTGGTCGTGACAGTGTATATCATGTTATAGTTATTATTTTCTGTAATTCATATTTAATCTTGGGTTGTTTCTTTTTTGTAGATCCTTTTGCCACTTGTAAATCAATACTTCAAGAATCACTGCCTCTACTTCCTCTCCACTCCTGCTAAAGTCTTGGGCAGTGGAGGACATTCCTCCAATAAGGAGAAGGAGATGATTGCAAGGTATGTGCAGTAAGAAAAGATTATTCTAAAGACTGGTTTGTTCTCTGAATTATTTGACTTGAACTCTATACCATATTCCCTTCCTTTAGTACAGTACTTTCGTGTGATAGTGTCTGTCCACTCCCTCTTCCATGTCTATCCATCTCTTTCCTATTGTTCAAATGCTGTATTTCCTTGACCTCCCTTTTGCTTTCTGTGTCACTCCAAACATCTTTCCTGCCCTGTTTCCCCTTACCATCCTCCCTATCTTTCCTCTTTTCTCCTCCTACCTCAGTATCTTCTGTAAGTTGGCTGCTTTGGTGAGGCACAGAGTATCTCTTTTTGGTAAGGAATCTGCATGGTGGCATTATGCCCTGTCACCATCCCTGTTGCATTGTTTTCCTGTCTAATTTATTTTTATTTCTCCAGATCTTTTTTGCTTCCTCTTCCTTTCTACCTTCCTAATTATACTAACCTGCATTGTATCACATATTCACTTTTAGTCTTTCCTCTCATCCTCCCTCCTTACTGGATCTTCTTGTCTAATGCTTCTCTCTCTTTAGCTCACCTTCTGCTTGGCTTTGATGTTTTCTGCAAGCTAGGGCCAGATGCATAAAACTCTGTTTAGATTCACAACTAAAACTCTGTGTATGCACAAAGACAGAAATATGCATTATGCATTATGCATTATTTTTGTCAGATATATATAGCTGCATGTATGCCTGGTTCTGTTTTATTAATCTCAATCATTGTGGAACTGGGTACATGTGCAGGAGCCTCATTTCCACTCCCACAGTTATCCCTAAATGGATTTAGAAACGCCCTTAATGGTCCTTTTGACCTGTCAGGAGTCGAAAAAAGTGTTGACAAGGTTCACCTTGTTCACCAGAACAGCTGTCATTGCATGTAACCATTACAAACAGCTTTGGCTATTTATAGCACCTGTACCATTAGTTTATCAGATGTATCTGCAAACCAGCTGTAGCAGTAATATCTAAATCTTCATTAAATGTGAAAAAGATTATCAGTGATTTCCAGAGCTCATATTGCAACAGACTTTACAAAGTGCTTCAAAATTCAGGATAAAATGGAACGATCTTTAACAGGGAAGTCCCAGATGTAATTAAAAAGAATAAAATTCATCACTTGTAAATAAGTGATTCAGTTTATAAATGAGCCTTTTATTTGACATTTTACAGAACATTGTGTACACTGCAAAAATAAAAACACAATCAGTTAAATTGGCAAACCACCTAAACAAACAATGTTTTACTACAAGGTTAGCTTGTGTTTCATGTCCACCTTAACATACTGTATCACCCACAGCTATCTCTAAAAAATTGTGTCTACGCCTGGTATTAAGTATGCACAAGGTGGGCACATTATCACCGCACTTTCTTCTCCGATAAATACCAGTTTATGTGCGGTAAATGCCATATGCATGTTTTTTGTGTGGATGTATAATTTATACATCTGGCCCCAACGAAAAGATGTCTTTTTTGCTTTTAAGGCATAGACTCAAATTGTCACTGTTACTCATAACTGAGAGTGATTTGAGCATGAATGTCTGTAGTGGTGTCAGGTGGTATATGCGTTATTCTTATTTTCCTCCCCCATCACCACCATATGTTTTTAATAGTCGATCACTCTTATGTAACCAGTGGTCATTAGACACTTGCAAGCACTTCACACTTCATTGAGCCTATGCCCTTTAGCCTTTAGAAGAAGAAGCCCTTAAGAAATCAATTTTAGAATGTAGCACTATATGGTGCAACTGTTCCATAATTACCTGTATAAGTTGTCTCAGTTATGTAATATAAAGTATCTGTAATGAGTAAAAATGAATGTAAATTTGAGTTTGGTTGTTTTTTTGTAACACGCTGTATGGTAACTGTGTGCCCTGTTTTTTTTTTTTAATATAGTGATTTTAAGATCTATTTTGAATACATTTGTCCTTTTCAATAAATTAAAAGTAATAGAAAGTTAGTTTGTACAGTAGGACAGCTCTGACAAAACATCTTTGTTGTCCTGTTTTCAGGCACAGATGCAGGTGCAGTGGTAAACTGTCTGCACATCCTCTCACGATCACTGGATGCCAGGTAACTTACAATCCATTCATATCACATTCCCAGCACATCCCGGGACAGAAAGAAATTCGATTATATATATTTTTTTTATATATATCTTTTTTGACTATTCTTTTGTGTCCTTCTTTTCAAGGACTGTTATGAAATCAGGCCCTGAGATTGTTAAGGCTGGCCTGCGACAGTTCTTTGAGAGTGCTGCAGATGACATTGAGAAGATGGTTGAGAATCTGAAACTGGGTAAAGTTTCCAGTCGAAACCAGGTCAGAGACCACGCTGTACTGCGTTGTTTTTCCACTCTTGTTAAGTTTTCTTGTGAAACTGATATCTGTATTTGTGTATGTGTGTTTCCCTGTAGGTGAAGGGTGTGTCTCAGAACATCAACTACACCACCACTGCCCTGCTGCCAGTCCTCACTTCACTGTTTGACCACATCGCCCAGCACCAGTTTGGAGATGATGTCATGAGTGAGTAAAGTGTTTCTCTTTATTGAATATTGAACGTTCATCATTTGTTGACATATATATGGTTCTTTATTCAGTGACAGAAATGACTGACTCAAAGCTAATGCAATGCCTCTCTTCTCTACATCCTCAGTGGACGACTTGCAAATATCCTGCTATCGTCTTATGTGCAGCATCTACTCTTTGGGCACCGTGAAGACTCCACATGCAGAGAAGTGAGACTGCTGTAAATCTATGAGAGTCTACAAATAAGCAATTCTAAGTGTCCAGTTTGCAATATAGAGGATTTAATTGTCAAATCAAGTTAATTTAATTTATATACCCTAACAGTCAGAGGTTTATTTCCTCTACTCTGACTCTCTTGTTCATAGGGAAAACTGCATAAACAGGCTTTAACAGGGAAACATTTTAATGTCTTGCGTACAAAGATTGATTATGCATTGATACTTGATTTTATGAAGATATTTTGTGGTATTTTTCTCCCGTGCAGACAGCGGCCTGCTCTTGGCGAGTGTTTGGCCCACTTAGCGGCTGCTATGCCAGTGGCCTTCCTTGAGCCAACACTGAATGAGTTCAACACATTTTCTGTTTACACCACCAAGACTCCCAGAGAAAGAGCCAGTGGGTTTTTAGCATTTTGCTTTGTTTTCTGGCACAATATTACCTTTACATTTTGTCAATAGTTAATTGTTTTCTTACCTTTTATTTCATCCGTCTTCTCACTCCTTTCTCAGTTCTGGGTCTTCCCAACCAAGTGGAGGAGCTGTGCCCTGACATCCCAGAGCTGGAAGTCCTGATGAAGGAGATCCATGACCTGGCTGAGTCTGGGGCTCGCTACACAGAAATGCCCCATGTGATTGAGATCACCCTGCCCATGTTGTGTAATTACCTCCCACGCTGGTGGGAGAGGGGCATAGAGAATTTTCCAGAGCTGGAGGGTCAGATCTGCACCTCTGTCACCTCAGAGCAGCTTAACCATTTGCTGGGTAGCATCATGAAGATCGTGGTTAACAACCTGGGTATAGATGAGGCCTCCTGGATGAAGAGATTGGCAGGTCAGTGAGCTGAAGTTTCAAAATAGCCAGAAGGTTTTCAGGTGATGTGAGACATCTTCTGGCTACCATAATGGAGGGCGGTTCTCCAGTGGACCTCTATGATTGTGCCATATATGGTTGCTTGTGAGGCAACTTTAAAGTTCCAGTGGGAAGCAACTTTTTTCAAAATAAGAGTTCTAATAATGCTTTATTACATGGATTTGTGAATCACTATAGACAATTACTTTTCATATTTTGTTCATCACATATTTGGAGAAAACTGTGCTCACTTCTTCTTCCTGTGTCCAGTGTTCGCCCAGCCTATCGTAAGCAGGGCTAAACCAGAGATGCTGAAATCCCACTTCATCCCCACCATGGAAAAGCTGAAGAAGCGCTGTGGGAAGGTGGTGGCCGAGGAGGATCAGCTGCGCATGGAGGGGAAGACTGAGGTGGACAGTGAAAATGGGACCATACGAGATGAGTTTGCTGTGCTGTGTCGGGACTTGTATGCGCTCTACCCCTTGCTCATTCGCTACGTGGACAATAACAGGTAACTGAACTTATCTAAATATGTAGATCACATAATTGATGTTGCATTATTCCTGTACATTGTTAGTGTTACAGTTTACAATTTAGTTGACACTATTCTCCTGAGTTACAATCAGTGAGCAGGGTTCTTCTTTAAGAACACTTTGATCGACACATTATTGCTATATTTTATGGGGTGACTACACCAGAACACATTTTACTTTAAAAGATCTATCAGCGTCTACTCCTTAAACTGACATCAACAGCATGGAAACCAATTTTTCGTATATTCTCAGGTGGCAAAGCTTTAGACTTAGCATATAAAAGAGGGGCTAATAGGCAACATCAGCATTAGCATCTTAAACAGTAAAAGAAAAGAGGAACATACAGTATTTGTTTGTACTACACTTGGTGGTGCTTGTGGTCCCTTAAAGCAAGTTTAAAGATAAATCCACTCCTATTTGTCAAAAGGACATATATATTGCAGCTGATATATACTTGTAATGTAATCCATTGCTGCTATACCTCTCTTTGTCTGTAGGGCAAGGTGGTTGACCTGTCCAGACCCCGATGCAGAGGAACTTTTCAGGATGGTGGGAGAGGTCTTCATTTTCTGGTCCAAATCCCACGTGAGTCATGTGTTTTGCTTTTTTCTGTTTGTGATTTTTCTCTGTCCCTTTCGCATCTAACATAAAACACAACTTGTTTTATTCATCACAGAACTTTAAGAGGGAGGAGCAGAACTTTGTGGTGATGAATGAGATCAACAACATGTCCTTCCTGACTGCTGACAGCAAGAGCAAGATGAGCAAGGTGAGAGTGGACAAGCAGACAAATGGCAGAGTAAAAGATCGCCTGTTTCTCAGTTAGATGTTTTATTTGCTTACTCCATATCTTGAGCTCATTGAGAAACTAAACCCTAATAATTAATATTTCAACTAACACCACCCATTCCAAGCAGGGAAAGATTTAAAAGGAAACCCCTTTTGATCTATTCTCAGCTGTCCCTTTCTTTCCTTTAAGTTGTTATGGATAATAATTTCAGGTAAATAATTTTATTCTATATAAGAATTATTTTCTAGAGATGTTAAGAGTAATAAGCTATTACATAATCAATAACATCCTTTGCCAGGACAATGTAAGTGGCAGTATTTAGTGTTTAGGCAGTAGTAGGAGTGTCGCTAACTGTGTTTTCTCCTTATATCCTGTGTCGGGGTTGGACGCTGGGCCACTAGGCCGGAGATGCAGAGGTTAGACTGTGTTTGTGCACGAGAGCTGTGCTGATCGCATGGCACTCTGAGTTTGGGGAGGCATTTCATCAAGCTCTCCCATGGATTACCACACTTCTTGCACACAGACCCCAATATTCACACACATACATACACACAAACATGGTAATAAACACATAGTTACTGTCACAAGCTCACAAAGATAAGATGAGATGATCCTTTATTGATCCCAGATGGGTATTTTGGGTGTTATAGCAGCAGACAGAACATAAAGGAACAGAAATAAGTATAGATAAATATATATATATATATATATATATATATATATATAAAGCAAATAATTGCTGTGTATTATTATTATAAGTGTATAAAATAAAAATAAGTATAGAATAAAATAGAAACTATAGAAGAGCAACTAGACACATACAGTACCTAATAGACACTTTAGTAATAGAAATATTATAATAATCCATATCTAAGGGTGAAATTATACTGATTTTGTTGAAAGCATTTATAGTAAGAATGTTTTCTGTGACATATTTATGATTGTATTTGAGTAATATTTGAGTGTGAGTGTGCGTATATGTGCGTCTTTATGTGTGTGTTTGTATATGTGTGAGTAGGGGTCTGGAGCGGCTTGATGAAAGCTCTTTGCTGTAGATCGTAGTGGCCTGAGAGGTTTCATGGTGCTCGGCTGAGCAGTTGTGTATTTAATTTGGTGTGTGCACTCCTGCAGCCGAGCACCATCACCCTATTTTCTTTGATTAATAAACAGTTTGCCTTTAGATCGTCCCTGCTGGATACAGTTGTGGAGCCCAATGCTATTGTGCCATCTGTCATGTTGAAATTTTATTACTGATGCTTGGATTTCTTTCAGCTTTTGTGGTAAAGATTGCTGCGCTGGGGGGACTCTTCTCTTTTTTCCATATTTTTACTGGCTTTGTGTTCACTACCTGTTTACACAAAAAAAGCCATACCATCTTTTGCTGTCACCATTTGATCCACTTGCTTCATCAGCAGCGTATGTAGCCAGCTGGATCTGTCGGGGAAACTGAAGCTAGCTCGACATCACCAGATAGCTGTCACCATATTTACTAACTGGACTCGTCCCTCCATGTCTAATTCATTGACACCATTAAAGTCATTGAATACCTAATCACTGTTTGATGTTGTTTTCGTGGTTGGAGTAAGATAAATAAGAAAACCTCCTCTCCTTGGCTACCAGATGGGCATTACTGTAGTAACTTCTGTTACCTGACCATAACAACGCCTCTCTCTGCCCAAAGAGCAGGTTTACTCACATACACACACCATGCACACTGACGGCAGAGAGGGTGCTGTGAGGCCAGACAACAGTCAGTAATGAGCATTGGCAGCCTCAGGACAGGAGTGTGTGAGAAGAGCTCCAGGGCGATGGAGCTGACCCCATAGACTTGTGCTGTTCTGTGTGCTATCCAATGGACAGGATGTGCCCTTGTCAGGCCACTGCACTACTAACAGTGGGGCTGCATTGTGTGTAACAACGGTAGCTGATGCAGCGATGAAGTACCTGAGACTCCACCAGAAGCTGATGTTCACAAGAAAATGTTGCTGGTCTGTCGGATTTTAGCTGATAAAAAAAATAAACTTTCACTTAGTTACTTAGTCACTTTACGAGCATGTTGTGATACTGCGTAACATGTAACTGGGCAGTTGGTTCCTGCAATCTCATTGTATCAATATCCTGTTATGTTTTATGTTATTTTACTTTTTCTTAAATATGCTCAAGCCTCTGATGTCACAAAATTCTTTCCTGAAAAGGAGATTTTTGTATTGTGAGGACGTATGAGGCTGCTAAATGGAACAGTGGTGAATGGGTCTAAACTTTTATTTCTCTCTTTAGTCTGGAGGCTCAGAGCAGGAGCGTACCAAGAAGAAGCGGCGGGGGGATCGCTACTCTGTGCAGACCTCCCTTATCGTGGCAGCGTTAAAGAAGCTGCTTCCCATCGGCCTCAATATGTGCTCTCCTGCAGACCAGGAGCTCATCAATCTGGCCAAGATCAGATACTCACTGGTATTTTGATGTGTTTGAAGCCAACTCGCTGACTGTATTTCGTCCCAACATGGGAAAACTGGAACATCTTTCTATAAAGTTACATTCGTCCAGATTAATGGAGTTCACCTTTTCCATTAGGAATTAGAACTGAGACATGTCAGTATACTGTTCTTTTTGTGTAGTAAAGAAATACATTATCAAGATCCCCTGAATATTGGTGTCTTCCCTTGTAGAAAGACACAGATGAAGAGGTGAGAGAGTTCTTGACCAACAATCTGCATCTGCAAGGGAAGGTGAGTAGACTTTTTTTTTTGTTGTTTTACATATTAAAGAAGAAATTCCATTGTAAATATCATTATACATATTTGACGGATTTATTGGTTGTAGGTGGAGGACCCAGCTATGCGCTGGCAAATGTCTCTTTATAAGGAGATGGCTGGAAAGGCTGAAGATGCCGAGGACCCTGAGAAGGTGGTGAAAAGGGTACAAGAGGTGTCTGCTGTCCTTTACCACATTGAAGTGGTGAGTATGGACACAAGCAAATGCACATGACTGTCTACAAGGTGGAGCATTATTTGGTTAGAAAAGAAAAGATTTATTCAGTAAACATGTTTCTTGCTTTAGACTGAGCATCCCTTCAAGTCAAAGAAAATGGTGTGGCACAAGCTGCTGTCCAAACAGCGCCGCAGGGCTGTGGTGGCCTGTTTCAGGATGACACCCCTGTACAACATCCCCACGTAATGATTCCCTTCATTCTCAATGACTAAACAATCTGAAGGCTTTACATGATCCATTTCAACCCTCCTGAATCTGGTCTTCATAACCTCTCCTCTCACAGGCACAGAGCAACCAACATGTTCTTGGATGCCTACAAGCGCAACTGGTTAGAGACCGAGGGTTACTCATTTGAGGACAAGATGATTGACGACCTATCAGTAAGTCATCCTCCACTTAATCTTGCGCCGTACAATTGACATTAGTGGCATGTTGTCCACAGTCTATACTAAGGTTTTGTCATGATTCATGTTAACACCAATAATTAAATTAGAAAGCCATGGAGGAAGAGGAGGAAGAGGAAGAGGAGACTGAGACGAAGCCTGACCCCCTTCATCAGCTGATTCTTCATTTCAGCCGCACAGCTCTCACAGAAAAGACGTGAGCCTGTTGCTTCTTCTGCAGCTTCTTTGTTACCTGTTCCTCAGTGAAACTCATTTATGGTTGTAATGTGCTCTTTTATTGCAGTAAACTTGACGTTGACCATCTCTATATGTCTTATGCTGATATTATGGCAAAGGTAAGACACTCAGTGAGCAGCATTCTGGGTTCATGAGCATAATGTCTTGAGATGTAAAGTGTGTGATTAAGTATTAGTAGTTGCTATATAATAATAGTAGTATTACTATTATGTACTCTAATCCTTCTCATTTAACCAAAACCTTGCCAAAAATTGCTTTAATTACCTTTATTTTTAAATCTAAACGTAATTAATCCACATTTTTCATCCACCGTTTGGGAGCCAAAACAGCTACAGCATATGAATTAGTTTTTTAAGGTTTTCTACCTGTTTTAAAAAACTTTGAGAGACTATGTTGCAATCTGGAGTAAGGTTGCTAAATGTTACGAGATGTCGTACTCTGTCCTTGACTTGCTCTCATCTCCCTCCAGAGCTGCCACATTGGTGAGGAGGACGAAGGGGGAGAACAGGAGGGGGATGAGCCATCCTTTGAGGTGCGACAGACAGAGATGGTATGGGGGGACCAGGGGAGGGGACACAGGGGAGTCAGCGGAGAAGCAACTCCCCACGCACTGAGTGACTACACCAGGACATCACACTCGGCACACCCCCCCAATCCGACCATTTCTACTTTTTTCTCTTCCTGTCTTTTCTCTCGTCCACTCACACCACTTGTCTATTTCCTGCTATGGTGGACTGACCTGTGCATGCCTTTGCTGGCCCACCAGTCGGATCAATGTTGCAGACTCAATTTGTTTTATTTCCTAAATTGCATGACCCGAGTGCAGAGAGATGGTGCAGCTAAAGACAACAAAATGAAACCCAGGTCAAAACAAACCACTGAGTCTTTGCTAGCTGGATAATTTCAGAATCACGATTTCCAAGTCTTCTGTGCTTCTGAATTATTACGGGTTGATTGACTAAGTTTACCCTAAATTACAGGTAATTGCTAAATACTTAAATAGGTACAGCAGCAGTTAAAGACAATGAAGTGCAAAATAAAGAGCCATTTAGTACTACTAAGCATATAAGTAATAAAAAAATATATAAAATGCAAGTGAATTGAATTTAAAGGGAAATATGTTGTTGGGTTTTAAAAGATTTTAGTTTATATAACTTCTTCTGCCAGAATGCTATTTTAAACAGAACCAGTAAGATCAAACAGCCCATATTAGCAGTGTCATTAAACTTAGCCAGCAAAAAACCTTGATGCAACTGCATAGTTAGTATGGACAAACATGCTCAAGAGTACCCAGAAAAACAAATCCTTAGTAATTCAACCCCTTCGTATGACTTGTAATTTGAATGAATATCTCAATGATTTGTTTTGCCTCAAAAGCCAGGTGTAGACACTGTGATGTTGTAGCCACAGAGATCCAAGGCTTTTCCTGGACGGTGACATTACAACCATTTGCATTGCAAATTCCTTAATGCAGAAGAATCCCTTCAGTGTTGATTCCTAGGTTTATTTTCATCATCTAAACATCATTACTCTTCCTTTTTGGTGTCTGATATGTGCTCAGAAATGTGAGGTTGCCATCCAGGACTTAATTGAGCAGCTACTTTTGGAAACTGATAACAGATATCAAGCCAAGCCATGCAGCAGGTTTCTTAACCGTAGAACCAGCTCTCTTGTGCTGATCTTGTGCATCTGTAGTGAGTCTCTTCCAGACTTGCACCACCCTTTCCTGACTCACATCCTCCTGTACTCACCTGCTAATTTGGCTGTGTTCACTCTTATGGACTCACCTGATAACTCTAGTTTGAAATCTAACAACTGACAAGTAACTGATTTTGTTTGTCTTTACTTTGAATTGGACAACTTTTAACAAGTCTCCCTCTCTGTGCTCACCAAGGAATACAGTAAAAGCCTGCACAGTCAGCCGTACATGCATTGTCCCAAATCCAAACACACACTCACGCAAGCACACACCACAACACTCACAGACACACACAAACACACACACTCACACACACTCACACCTATAATCACATACAATCTTTTTTCACTCACCACAAAGACACACCATTTGCTCGAAAGATGAGCATAAATCTCTCTAACCAGAGAAAATTTGCTCCGTAATCTTTTTAAACACAATCAGGCTTACGAGGGAGGGGGGCGGAGGGAGGGGTAGAATCAGTTCTGGGTGCTTCGGGTGGGGCTTTATGCATGGTATGCAGTGGGTGGGTCAAATCTAACCTCTTTTGTCAACAGGATGGTTGTTCATAGCAGCTGTACTGTGTCATTTGCGACAAAGGGAGTAATGTACAGTGTTGTAGTATAATATAGGGCAGTGAAGTACAGTACAGGGGGCACAGCAGTGAAGAGCAGCATTAAAGACGTATAATATATAATTACACCGTACAGTGTAATAGTATAATAGTACTGTATAATTGTTTTAATTTAATAAAAACTTTACTCAGAAGATCTCACAGCAGATATTAAGTATGTTATATTAACAAACAGTAAACAATATCTGCCCAATAAATGTAATTAATACAATACAAACACCTTTTTATTTGGTTTAGAGTGAACATTTTGCAATTAGATATTAAATCAAATTCTCTAATTGATTTAACTGAAAGGTAATGGATTATCTGGAACATTAATTATGAATATCTAAGACTGGTTTTGTTGCTGAAAGTAAATACAAAGTACAATACTTACAGGAGGCACTTGTTATGACTTCACAAGAGTCCAGGTCTAATTACCTAACTAATACTCAAAGTCAATTCAAGTAAATGCCTTCTTATGTTCACCTCTAGTTCACAGACTTACACGTAGTGGTTAAACTTAAAAACAGACAGGAGCCATGTGATCCTGCTGCACGTAGCATAACTGTAGGGAAATATAGTTGACACTGAGTTGTACTGTTGGAAGTAGGATATGCATGCTGTCTTACTCAGACAACTACTGTTGCTTCCTCGTAAGAATGTGTGAAATGTGTGTTTACGCTCTGGGAAGAAATGTTTTGCTGCCATCGAATGTTTGCTGCCTCTGGAAGATGTCAAGAGCTGGAATAACTGAATTCATCACTAATACACATTGTGTTCCAAAGGAAGAGAATGTGTGTGTGTGTGTGTGTGTTCCTGTATTGTATCTATATTTGTTTTAGTCTTTTAGATTTGACTTTTCCATGAATAAAGGGCCAGTGCTGCAGCCAGCTCATGAGCCAAAATCTTCAATGAGTCTAAGTATTTCCATCACGAGGATAATGTTTGTTTGTTTTTTTTTAAATTTGGTTAATTTGGAACCATAAAAGGTATAATTCAATATTTGTGGAAAATACTATTAAATAACGTCTTGGTGAAAGGATTGAGAATTAGAAACACTTACAACTAGCTTGTTAGAAAGACAAGATGCAGCAAGCCTAGCTCTGTCTTAAGTAATAAAGAAATACATGTTGTAAACACACATCAATGCCCAACATCAGCACCCACGGCACATTTTGCTAGGAGATACCATAGTGACAAATCTGGCAACGCCATTATGAGGACATACCTGATAAGATACAGTGGTTATTTGTCAAAAATAACTTCATACATACAAACTGGAATGTCGTGTATGTTGCCATCAGCTTTGTGCAGTCAGTGGATGTTCACATTTAGGATAGAGAATGAGGATGTGTGTGTTTGTTTGTGTGTGAGTGAATGCGGGGGGAAGTGCAGTCCCTGTTGGCAGGGTTACAGCTGTGTCCCTCCTGTTCTGCTCAACAGGAAAAGGAGATGGAGAAACAGAGACTTCTGTACCAGCAGTCCCGTCTACACAACCGTGGGGCTGCAGAGATGGTGCTACAGATGATCAGCGCCTGCAAAGGTAGCTGCTATACCTTAAGGGCCACCCACTCACGCATATGCACACAGACATTTTTGTCACTTTGCACATTATGTTAATGTCACTTATTTCACTACAGGCTATACCCAAATTTTAACCGTAACTATTATATGCCCAATTTCCCATGAGTGATGAATCCATTTGGGCTAATCTGAAAGCAATAACACTAATTATCTCATTATCATTGCACCTGTCAGTAGGTGAAATATATTACGCAGCAAGTGAACATTTTGTCCTCTAAGTTGATGTGCTAGAAGTAGGAAAAATGGGAAGCATGAGGATCTGAGCAATTTTGACAAGGGCAAAATTGTGATGGCTAGACGACTGGATCATAGTATCTCGAAGCCTGTAGCTCTTGTGGGGTGTTCCTGGTCTGCAGTGGTCAGTACCGATCAAAAGTGGTCCACTGTAGCTCAAACTGAAACAGTTAATTCTGGTTCTGATAGAAAGATGCCAGAACACACAGTTCATTGTAGTTTGCTGCATATTGAGGCTTCAGAACATTATGTTCACCAGGGTGCCCAGGTGGTCATAATGTTATGGCTGATCGGTGTATGTCATTGCTCTTCCCCAGGTTTAGTCCAAATCAGATCAAAATGCTAAAAAGCAGTGAATAGTATAATAAATTACAATACTCAGATAATAATATGAAATATTTCTTCTGATGGCAGAGATGATCTCTCCCTAAAACCATTGTTGCACACTGACATCTATGCTTATTTCAGGCGAACCTGGAGTCATGGTTTCTTCCACACTCAAACTAGGAATCTCCATCCTCAACGGAGGCAACAGTGATGTACAGCAGGTAAACACACCTTATCACAGCTTCACATACATATTAGACGATTACACCATCTTAATCTCTGCAGTAGATTTCCGTTGACAAGAAAATGTTTTGTGTCCTGTCCTCCTGTCTGTGTGCAGAGAATGCTGGACTACCTGAAGGATAAAAAGGATGTGGGATTCTTCCTTAGCGTTCAGGCTCTGATGCAGACCTGCAGGTTTGTAACGGATTCTCAAGTGACATTTTTGTTGTTAACCTCTCTTGTTTTTTATGGTTGAGGTTTGTAAGACTGTTCTCTTTCAAACATTGTTTTGAGAAGGGCTAATTTGGAAGGAAAGATACTGTATATTGTTAAACTGACTATCTGATGTCGACAGCGTTTTGGACCTGAATGCATTTGAGAGACAGAACAAGGCAGAGGGACTTGGGATGGTTTCAGAGGAGGGCACTAGTGAGTATGGCCTACAGCTTCTTACTGTCACACACTATCTAAACACACTGTTACATTTACACACACACACACAAACGCACAATGCCACATCTTTGTTCACCTACTTCACCATGCCTTGGTTTGTTAAATATAGCCTTAAATTATTTCTCTAGTTCCAGTATGTGATCTATTCCTGTTTGCATTTGTGTGTGTCTGAGTGTGCCTGTTTGTGGATGCCGGGTTGCAGGTATGTTTTCATGTAAGTGTGTTTAGAGTGTTATGACACATTTTGACTGTTGATGTATGGTGATGATCTGTTTATCATCCGCTGACAGCCATGAGATTCCTGAACTCACTGCGTCCCTCTTTGTCTTTCTCTCTCTCCTACATCTCGTTCATTTTGCCCGTTTCAACCCTTTACCCTCTCATACCCATCTCCTTTCCATTCGTCAATTTGCTGCCTTCACGGTTCTCAGATAAGAAGCTAGAACGTGGTAAATGAAACTTTGCTCTCAAATATTTTATTTTTCTCTTTCCCTTCTTTCTGTCCTCTCTGTCTCTTTTAGCTCTTAATCACCTGACTAGTCTTTCCCTTGCTGTGAACTTAATATGCATTTCATTTCACGCTCAAGGACCCAGTAAAATCAAACTTTACATTCACTGTCACATTATAATGGAAACCTTGCAGTGATACACATGTTGCTGTAGCTGTAATTGTACAGTACCAGTAATTGTATCTCTGCCTTTTTCCTCTTGAAGTGAATGTAAAGTTTCATTCTCATCCTTGAGTGTTTTATCACAGATCTACTGTAACTCTGACACTCTCAGTCTGGTGACTGATCAGCGAGAAGGAAAGGCAGTAATTTAATTCTTCCTTCTCTCAAGTAGATCATAGAGAACGACACTGACCCTGTGTCCTAAAAACTCTGAAATGAATTGCAGCAGGCAGCAGTAGGGACTGTCTGTAGGCTCTGTATATCTCGTATTCGCGGGAATCAAATGTAGTTTTTTCTCCCCATAAATTGTAATAAGTCCAGGTTTGGTCAACAGAGCGAGACCCGTGTGAAAACCACAGCATATAAATCCTTGCATTCCCTAAAATGTCCCCAAACTTCGGATCGTTTTAAGGTAATCTTCCAAGTACAACAGGGTACAATAAAGTAAAAAGTGCCACACCTAAAGGCTTGTTGCTGATCCTGCATAGCATTTGATCAAACAGAAGATAGCAAGGGCTTTCTCCCCGTCTCAGCAGGACTGTTAAACTCAGGTCTGCTGAGTTGCATGTGTGACAAAGTGTGTATCATGAAGGAAAAGAAATAACAGGGGTTTATAGATAAATAAATATTAACATAAAAAAGTCAAGATCAGAAAGAAAACACTGAAATGCTACACATAACACAGCTTTCTAGCTGATTCCACGTATGCTCTTACTGCCTAATGTTGAATGTACATAAGACATGATGGCGCAAATTGTTGCTGCATCATGTACCCTGTAATTATGTATTTTGTACTCCTAACTTGTCGACTGTTGTATGTGATACCGCACGTTTGTTTCCTATAGATACTGAATTAATTTACAGTAGTCACTATGATTACACATTTCAACTCCCCCGGCACTGTGTCCATGTTGGTTTTTTTAAAGGAAAATATGAAACCCAGCATCACCGCCGCAGTTGTGTTTTATTTATGTACCATCACGGTTAAATCTGAGCATGCTCGTGCATTTTTGACAAAGACGGTTTTTAAAGTAGCCAGTTTCTGATGGCATGCTAATACAACACTACAAAATGTGTATTTTGCAATTATGAAGTTTAAAATGTAAAAATACAATATTTAAATCCAAACATACTTATACTAAGTGAACATAAAAAGCTACTCACTTGATGTTTCTTCCACCCTAACAACAACAGGGATTAATTTACAGATTCTGCATTTTCCTGCATTAGATACACATTAGTTTATATTTCATACATACTCATAGCTTATTGGAGTTTGCAGAGTTCAGTAGATCTGTCCTGCATGACGGTGTGCCTTGAAGTTATCTCTGTATTTTTGTGTTCACTGTCAACATTTGTGTCACAAGTGTTTCCTTAGTTGTATTTATATACGTATATATATATATCTGATATTCCCTGGTTATGTCATGTCTTCATTTATCTGTGTATTCCATGTCCATTTCAATGTGATGTGACAAGTGTTTGATCTGTTGTCTGTTTGAGTTTTGTTGAATAGATGTTTTCTGTAAAAAAAAAAAAAAAAAGAAAGTATCTGGAGAGCTAGAAAG
>NW_023340257.1:23944332-23965437 GCF_004916995.1 Morone saxatilis
TCTTTGTGGTTTTCACTAACGTGTTCTAATGAGAGCAGGGAGTGGTATGAGGTGATGGTACTTTCACTGTTGTGTGCACACTTACACACAGTCACAGACACTTGCATACAAACACGCATACAGCATACATACAGTACACTAATCAGTGTCTCAGACACACACACACACACACACACACATATACACACAGTGTGCCTAAGTTTTATTTACTGCTCTAGATAAGATTTGTGCTTATTGATAATATTTTACTACTAAATCTGAAGCATTTTGCTTTTAGTGTGTTTAGTGTGTATCAGTAGATGTTTAATAAGTTACCAGAATATTTCACCAGTGTTGACTCTTTATTACCACAGTTGATGTTTAATCTGAATCCTGTTAAGTCTGCGTAAAGCACCTGTCTTAACAAGTCCTTTGGTTTCAGATTTAGCCTTATTTAACTTAACATTAGAGAAACCTCGGGTATAATTTCACTCACAGTACAGTTTTTTTTAGTTAGTTAGTTTTTTTAGTTTTTTTTTAGTTATTTTTAGAAATGGGGTCCATATCATTAACAGAAAGCCAGATCACTGCACTAGTTTCAATACAATAACTGTACTCTGTAAAAAGCTGATTTGTCTTCGGAACTGGTGAAATAATTTAGCCTAAAAGGCAGAATTATTTAGCTTGTTGTCCAAAAACAGAATTTTAGGAAAAAATACAGCAGATAAAAGGACTTGTTAAGATGGAGATATTTACCAGTGTATTGTTTTATTTATTTTTACTATAGTTTTGTTGGTCAAATGTAAAGTTATATGTGAGATATCTTGCATGAGAGTAGGAAGACAATGCTCAGATTTATGAGCACAGTGATGCAAGATAAAATTAAAATGTTGAATAGTAGCAGGATGAAGAGTTAAGTTTAAAAAAAAAAGGTAAAATACACTGGTATCTTCTTTTAATACACCTAATCCCTTGTGCTTAGTTTTGTTTACCACTGTATATTCTAACAGAATAACACAGTCCACATATACTCTACTTTTGAAACTTACTTTTGGACGGAGTAATTTACATATCCTCTTCTGCACAGATGAGAAAGTGATGGCGGATGATGAATTTACATGTGACCTCTTCCGCTTCCTCCAGCTTCTTTGTGAGGGTCACAATAACGGTGAGTTTCTTTACCAAACACCAGATGGTTTAAAGTGACCTTCCAGCAAGGAGAGTGCATACTTACTTCCTTACAATGTACTGTTGGAGACAATGAACCACATGATGCATCCTGTACATGCACTTTTGCATTAATCTCTGGCTTGTTAAAACTATATTTTTACATGTATTATTAATTGTATTTATTAACCTCAGATAATATTTAGGTAATATTTACAAAATAAGGGCATTTGAATTGTAGAAAACTCCATTTAAAGTACATCTTGTTTCCATTTTCAGATTTTCAGAACTATCTGAGAACCCAGACAGGCAGCACCACAACCATCAATGTCATCATCTGTACTGTGGACTACCTACTTCGACTACAGGTCAGTCTGATATACTGATAGTGGTTCTCTGATCTTTGTTCTTTATATATACGTAAGTTGGGTCAACCAGCACATTCAGAAAATGTTTAGTTTAGTAACATAAATTTAATTTTATAAAAGTGCTATCTAGCATTCATGCCAAACTAAAACTTTGACAGTACGTGAAGAACCAAATATACATTATAACATAGAGTATACATATAGATTAACTTAATACACTAACAATGTATATTTTACTATCAACAAATATATAAGATATATATCTATAGTAAGCTAGAATTCAAAAGTAACATGTTTTCTTCCTCCCCCTTCCTGTATACAGGAGTCGATCAGTGACTTTTACTGGTACTACTCAGGAAAAGACATAATCGATGAGCCTGGCAAGAGGAATTTCTCCAAAGCAATGACTGTGGCTAAGCAGGTCTTCAACAGCTTGACTGAGTACATCCAGGTAAGAGAGTTCCTGTTTGAATGATATAATGTTGAATCATAATACATGATATCAAGGGGACTCCTTTGGTCATGCTGGGGCCGGGTTTAGGAAAGAAAACGGTGAAAACATTCATATACCAAATCATAACTGAGTTGAGGTAAAAACCATCAGACAAACCAAAACAAGACACTATAGTCAGTTAAAATAAACAAGCTACATTTAAAACTTCTGTCCCTACTGAAAATGCCTCCTAATATAAAGACGATTTACTCTGAAACACAAGACAATGTTATTCCCTAACATCATGAAAGCACTGAAATATTACAACATTTTCCACATTGTGTTTCTGTGTCCGTCAGGGTCCCTGCACCGGGAACCAGCAGTCTCTGGCCCACAGCAGGTTGTGGGACGCCGTTGTGGGTTTCCTGCACGTCTTTGCTCATATGATGATGAAACTTGCTCAGGTAAGAAACCCAGTAAATAACCCAATTTTAACCTTTTTTTCTAGCCATATTATTTATTTCCCTGTGTGCTTCATGGATAATTTCTGTAGAGAATCCAGCGAATTTAGAAGTTTAAATGAGCCAATAATAATGTGCTTGTTGCATTACAGTTGACGAAATTATGAGTCAAAGCCATTTGGAAATAAAAACTTTGTATATTTTAATTCACTTTTGAGTATACTAATTTTGTCAACTGTCTCTCTTATGGTTCCTGCAGAGTAAAGTATGTATTTATTTGATTATTCTTGTGTTTAATGTGTTTGTTTTTTATCTCTTAATTAGCTTTCCCCCCTCTTTTCTTTGTCAGATTGTGTCTGCCTCTTTACTGAGCAATTCAATGTTAAAGACAGGGGTTACTGCACAGAACAATGCACTTGGTCAGAATTAGAACCATGTTAAGGGTTTATATTGAATATGATGATTATATGATTGTATACAGTTAAGTAAACTCTGTAGGGACCTGAAAAGGATAAGCTGTTACAAAGAATGGATGGGTTGATGTATTTTTGATGCTGTAAGTTTGAACCTGAAGCACAACTTCAGTTTAACTCAAACCTAAATCAAATTAAAAACTACACAGGATGTCCTTTGGTTATCTTCCTGTTTAAAATCACATTCAGAAGCAGCCCTATTTCTCATGAAATGTACAAGTGTATAATGTATTACTGGCTCTAACAGATTGATTCACACATTAATATAGATTTATCCAAAACGCTGTTTTCATTTAATTTAATTTCCAGGTAGCCATGTTGTTGTTTTTTTCGACACTATTCTTGTGTATCAGTTGCAATATTTATTGGCTATGTTAATTAATATAATTAATTGTTTTTTCTTTCTGAAACTTGCAACCATGGTTATTACATTAGTATAAAAGGCTAATTATATACTATTATTAGTAGTAGTCATAGTAGTATATAATTATAGCACAGGCACATTAACTTCACTGTGTCTTGTCCTTATAAATTAATGAATCAAATATCTGTATACTATTTTACTGCTGAATTCCTTTGTGGGCAACAGACTACATATACACTCATCAGTTCATCAGACTGATTGTCAACAACATGAATTCAAGTTAGGAGGCAGAAACAATTTGAGGAAAAAACAGCTATTCTTCTTCTGTTAATCCACCTCAACTAATTTAAGTATATATTCATTTTGTAGTACTGACCAGTGCGTAGGGTTTGATTGTGCTTTGGACGAACGTGTGTTTGCTTTGAATAATATGTGTCTGCAGTCTGTAACTTGTTTGACCTAACAAGGGGCTGCGGTGCTTCCTAGTCGTCTAACTTTTGTGTGACCGTGTTGATTGCTACTAAAATATACTGTTTTAAAATGCATTTTTATATTTTTATGTCATGAATATCTTTCGTATGTTAGGTTATTGTGATTTGTTTAAAAAAATACTAGATGGAATAATGTTTACAACAGCACTTACAGATAAGTTGTGGTCATATATACTTTTTCAGAAACGCTGTGTTTACACCGAAAATTTACTTTTGCATGTACACTGAAAGTCATATTTCATGTTTTTTTATTGAAAACAATTCATCAAATATAAGAAGCTTAAAAAAAGGTTTTAAAATAGATGTTGGCCTAATGATTAGGTTAGAGGATATGGCCTGGCAGGAATAGAATTAAATGATTAAGATGACATTAACACAAACATTTAAAATAATATCCAGGCTTAGACAAATACTAAAAAATGAAGTAAAAATGTTGATGGATAACATTTTTATTTTCATGTGAAACCCTGTTAGATGCACCCCGATCCTGGACAACGAAATGGCGTAAGAATCTGTGTCTCTCTGCCAATGCCATCTCATTTATAGGCCCTTCATGCTTTTTTTTAAAGATCTCATGCTTCTTCATATTATTTATACGCAGCTTAATACCCACATAATTTACATTTCCCTCTTTGTATATTCCGTTTGCATCAATTCATGTTTTTCCTTTGCATTTACTTTATTATTGCTTTTTTTGTGCTTTTTTTCCTAACGTTTCTAACACCATCTATAACAGGAACAGACTTACTCAGAGATTTAAAAAATACCAAATTGCATGTAATGTAATTTAACCACTTTAATCACTTGCTTTAGAATTTGAAGAGGTTTTAATCTAAGTATTCTTGACTGATTATTCCGCCATCTTTATTAGATACATCACACGTTTTCCTTGAATCATCTACATGTCTTGCTTTGCTTCTTTTCATTTAGCTGTATGTTGATTTTTGGTACATTATGGTATTTTGTGTTGCAGAAGTGTGAAAAGGTACCACTGTCATTTCACAGGTGGCTGGTGCTTGTACATCCTGATACTCTGTTCCTCTAGAGCTCCACCAGCCTGACAACTATTACACTGTCTAAAATATTTGTGGCTCTTGTTATCTGCTGGTGCGGGTCTTCAGGAGTGCTAAGATCAGCGTCTGCAAATCTGTTTATGTCTTCCTTGCTCCCATGCTGCAGCCACTTTTTCAGATAAAGGGGAAAGGCGGGGCTGTCTTTCAGAAGCATTTTCTTCCCTCCTCTCATACCTGCCTGTGTTTCCAGTGTCTGTCTTGCTTTCCATTACATTAAGTGTACTACTTGTGATGTTAAAAATGCATTTTCTTTATTTAAAAATGCAAACCAAGGATCATTTTTGGAGTAGAGCACACTCTGAGGTAGTGTCTCTTACTGTTTTATATCTCAGAACGAAGCACATATCTTCTCAAATTATTCAGTCAGTCCATGTGTTAAGAAAATTGTTTTCTCTGTTGTCTGTGTTTCGCTGTGTGTTTTGGCTTTGTTGCAGGACTCCAGTCAAATTGGACTGTTGAAGGAGTTGTTGGATTTGCAGAAGGACATGGTGGTGATGCTTTTGTCTCTTCTTGAAGGTATGATTTCCATTCCAGTCTAGTGATGTCCCCTCCTCTCTGTCATACATTTTATATATTTCTCCTCTCACTTTGTACTGCTTTTAGGCAATGTGGTCAATGGCACCATTGCCAGGCAGATGGTTGACATGCTGGTGGAGTCCTCCAGCAACGTGGAGATGATCCTTAAGTTCTTCGACATGTTCCTCAAGCTCAAGGACATCGTGGCATCTGACGCCTTCAGAGACTATGTGACTGACCCCCGTGGGCTAATCTCCAAAAAGGACTTCTCCAAGGCCATGGACAGCCAGAAGCAATACTCTCCCTCAGAAATCCAGTTCCTCCTCTCTTGCTCAGAGGCCGACGAGAATGAGATGATCAACTTTGAGGAGTTTGCTGATCGTTTCCAGGAGCCAGCCAAAGACATAGGTTTCAATATCGCCGTTCTGCTCACAAACCTGTCAGAGCATGTACCCCATGACACTCGCCTCCAGAACTTCCTGGAGCAGGCTGAGAGTGTGCTCAACTACTTCCGTCCTTTCCTTGGCCGCATTGAGATAATGGGAGCCAGCAGGAAGATTGAGCGCATATACTTTGAAATCAGCGAGGCAAACCGCAACCAGTGGGAAATGCCACAAGTCAGGGAGTCCAAGCGGCAGTTCATCTTTGATGTGGTCAATGAGGGCGGTGAGAGTGAGAAAATGGAGATGTTTGTGAACTTCTGCGAGGACACCATCTTTGAGATGAACATTGCTGCTTCTATCTCTGAGCCTGAGGGAGATGGTACAGAGGAAGAAGATGATGAGGAAGAAGAGGAGGGCGGGGGAAGTGGAGGAGAAGGAGAGACTGCAGAAGGCGAAGAAGGCAATGGAGAAGGGGAAGCTCCAGAGTCAACCTCAGCCTTTGCAGAGTTTTTGAAGAGCGTGGTTGATTTCTTCAACATGTTTACCTTCCGTAACCTGCGGCGTCGGTACCGCAAACTAAGAAAAATGACGGTGAAGGAGATGGTGATCGGCCTGGCTACATTTATCTACACTATTGTGATGGGTATCCTGATGTTTGTTTACAGTATATGTAAGGGCTTCTTCACACTCATATGGAAGGTGCTGTTCGGTGGAGGCTTAGTGGAGGGTGCCAAGAAGATCACAGTGACAGAGATCCTAGCCAGTATGCCAGATCCCACACAGGACGAAGTTCACGGGGACCTGCCACCTGAACCAGGGGCTAGAGAAATCCAAGACATAGACGGTGGGTCGGACCTTTTAGATGCTGTCGGAGGAGAGGAGGAAGAGGAGGATAGCGAGGACAGGGAAGGTGGACGCCTGCCTGGCTTCAATACTCCTGGGGGACTTGGAGACTTTGGTGAGACGACACCCGAAGAGCCTCCGACTCCAGAGGGCACGCCGCTGCTCAAGAGAAAATTGGTGAGGTGTTCTCTCTGATAGTTGTTTAATGTGTACGCTCTTCATTAATCAGTTAATTAACTGCCAAACAATTATTGAAACAGCTGGCTGCCACAGTGGGAGGACCAGGAGAGGAAGAACAAGTTGAACCTGAAGAAGAGGTTCCTCAGGAGACTGAGAAAGCAGAGTAAGTTGTCAACCTGCTGGGGATTCAAATTGTTCTTTTAATGCTATGCTTAAAATGTACAAGAAATATACATTTTAGGTTCACACATTTCTTAAAGTGACACAGAAAATGTGTAAGCAATGAATCATCTTTTGCCAACTTTATCAGATGTAAAATGTAGGTTATTCACTTTTTGTTCAGAAATGTGTCCAGACATTTTAGTGTTCAATATTAGCTGTTAGCATTTTCTCATAAATTATTTTTACAGGTCTTGTAATTAATGCACTTAAAAGTAAATAAAAGCATAAAGTAGCATTTTTCCAGCTTTACTTTTAAAGAATGAAACTAAGAATATGTATTGACCATGCTGTTAGAACTACAAAACAAACCAACATGGAACCAATTCTGATTTTCCATCATATCCCTTGTTTGTTGTTTGGATATCCAATGGGTCTTAAATTACAATCATAATGGTCTTAAATTTTTCCTCTTTGTGTGTCTTTTCCAGCACCGAAAATGGAGAGAAAGCAGAGAAGGTAGAGCCTGAACCTGAGGTAAAAGAGGAAGAGCCCGAGGAGATAGAAGAAACGACTGTGAAGACCAAGGCGAAGAAAGACAAGAAACCTGCTGAGGAAGGCTTTGAGTTGTGGAATGAGCTGGAGATTCAGAGGATTAAATTCATGGTGAGCAGCCCTCTATCACAATACATGTTTGTAAATGTATGTTGTTAGCCACCACAAGGGTCCATAGGCTGGCATGTGCTGTAACATATTTTTATTTGGATTTTATTTGGACTGCACACTTATCTGTGTGCTAACCCATGGAAACAATTTGGCAAAATATATGGCAGTAGGATTATGTTCAAGCAGTAGTGGGACAATACAATTTGTGTATAATTTTCAGTACTGACAGTATTATTTGATAGCTTTACCATTTTCAAATGTTAATTGCCATGGAATCAGGCAGTAAAATGTTGCTTTTGTGCTTTACTTGAGCTAGACTCTTAATCACTTCTTTATCCCCACCCAGAACTACCTTTCTCGCAACTTCTACAACCTCAGATTCTTGGCTCTGTTCATCGCCTTCGCTCTCAATTTCATCCTGCTCTTCTACAAGGTCTGTGCATTTGTAACTAACTTTAGATGGCACATACACACACATACATCCTGCAAAATCATCTCATGGCATTTCACCTGTAGGATGTGCCACTGCATCATTATAAATGTCATTGGCAATAAATCTGTTTGTAGCTCACTTGGTTTAAAGTTTGACTCCTAAAATGTTTTAAAAACATTTATTTGTATATAATTCACTAATATTCTTGGACAGGAATAAGGTTTACATAAAACAAATGGCTGCCATCAGCAGTTCGTATTTAAATATATTTTAAATTTAGTCAAAATTATTAACCACCTTTCTTTATTAACACAATTTTTAAATTTGGATTCATGTCACACACACTCAAAAGGCTTGCAGGAATAATTTAGTTCCTGACCTTTCCAGGTGTCTGACAGTCCTCCAGGCGAGGAGGACTTCGAAGGTTCTGGTCTGTTTGAAGGCTCTGGCCTGTTTGAAGGCTCTGGTGCTGAGGAGGATGGGTCCGGAATGGATGATGGTGGAGGAGAAGATGATGAAGAAGAAGGTCCCATGTACTACTTCTTGGAAGAAAGCACAGGCTACATGGAGCCAGCCATGGCTTTCTTTGGTATCGTCCACACCATCATCTCCTTCCTCTGCATCATTGGCTACAACTGTCTCAAGGTATGTGGCCTTTGCTGTGCTTTGCTCCACAAAAAACCCACCTACGTTTTTGTGTTTGCTTGTAGGTTTAATGCAGATTGTCTCTTGTTCCCTCTTTATCCTTCAGGTCCCGCTTGTTATCTTCAAGAGAGAGAAGGAGCTGGCCAGAAAGCTGGAGTTTGATGGTCTCTATGTCACTGAGCAGCCTGAGGACGATGACATCAAGGGCCAGTGGGACAGATTGGTGCTCAACACTCCGTAAGATGGATGGATGGATATACAGTAGAGTATTGAACGGGCCTAAAATGTCAGCCCAGCCCTGAACTGATTTATTCCACCCAAAGCTCGGCCCAAACCCGACCCGAAGCCCAAAGCCAATATTTTCACATCCAAACTATGTCTCTTCAGACACTGACAATGATAGGCCTATTAACCAGTTGCTTAATAAAACCAACTCACCACTGTTCCTTGTGAAAACAAGATTGCAGAAACCAATTAAACAGAGGTTCTCCAAGTTTTCACAAACACTAAACTAAAACAGAACAGAACCTGAAAAACTGGTTACTGTTGTTCTTTATTACATATTAAACCCCTAATATTCACCTTGAAAATTCATCCAAAACAGCCAAAACAATTTACTAAAGCTAGCTGGCAAGTCACAACTTCTTGGCTCTATGTCAGAGTGTTGTGTGTCTGATGGACTCAAGGAAAAAAAGTTTTTTTAAAAGGGGTATAATCGTTTAATAGTGATATATAATCTTAATGAACTTGAACCTGGAGTATTCATGTGAAAATGTGCGTGAACCGGCTTGAACTTGCATGCCAGGCTCAGATCAGGTTGCACACCCCTCAACATTAGAAATGGAAATTACTATCAATTCAGTTTTTATGATGTTTCTCTTTCATTGCAGATCCTTCCCGAACAATTACTGGGACAAGTTTGTGAAAAGAAAGGTGAGTTTTCTTAGACAGATTTGATTCAAACTGTCATGTTGTGTTGAAAATGTAATGAAATGACATCTGTGTGTGATTTCCAGGTGCTGGATAAATATGGCGACATCTATGGCAGAGAGAGGATTGCAGAGTTGCTTGGTATGGATTTGGCTTCTCTGGACGTCAGTGCCATGACACATGAAAAGAAGCCTGAACCAGACACCTCAATGTTCAGCTGGTATGCACTGTACTTTACACTCTTAACATAAACCATTCAGGTTTATAAAACATAATATCACAGAAACAACCTCGTCCTTCTCTTTGTAGGATAACATCTATTGACATCAAGTACCAGATCTGGAAGTTTGGTGTTGTTTTCACTGACAATGTGAGTTAAAGAAACAGTTCATGGTATAGTTTAGACAATCAAATCTTTTTTAGTGTTACTGACAGCTCTCTGTTTTATCTTTTAGACCTTCCTCTACCTGGTTTGGTACATGTTAATGTCTCTGCTCGGACACTACAACAACTTCTTCTTTGCTTGTCATCTTCTGGACATCGCCATGGGTGTCAAAACCCTGCGCACCATTCTTTCCTCTGTTACACACAACGGCAAACAGGTCAGCACACTTCCACCATAATGATGCTTCCTGAGGCTTTCTGCACACCTGTTTTCCCAATTACAAACTGACCTTGTACTAATCACACATCCCTCCGTTCCTCACAGCTGGTGATGACAGTGGGTTTGCTTGCTGTAGTGGTGTACCTGTACACCGTTGTGGCCTTCAACTTCTTCCGCAAGTTCTACAACATGAGTGAGGATGAGGATGAACCGGACATGAAGTGTGATGACATGATGACTGTAAGTAGATATTGTTACAGAGCAGTAGTATGGAGCAGTTGTTGGTTGGTTTGTGTTATAAAACATCATTTTCTAAGATGACCTCTGTCCTCACTCCCTCCTGCAGTGTTACCTGTTCCACATGTATGTTGGCGTGCGTGCTGGTGGTGGCATAGGAGATGAAATTGAAGACCCAGCCGGGGATGAATATGAGCTCTACCGAGTGGTCTTTGACATTACCTTCTTCTTCTTTGTCATTGTCATCCTGCTGGCTATCATCCAGGGTATGGTTTTTAAGTCTGTTCTCTTACTCTACTCTTACTCTGTGCTGTCCAATCCAACCATTATCCTGCACTCACACGTGTCAACTTTACTTTAAATATGGTGAGAAAGTCCATAATTTAAAGTAGGGTGTGTCCGTTTTTCTGTCTGCACTTTTATGTCTGATACTACTTCCATGTTAATGTGTTGCAAATGTGGCGGAGAAGTACAAATAAAGAGTTTACGTTTAATTCTCTGTCATATTCATACTAATACAATTACCTCTGACACTGAGAGCAATGCACAGGATGCAGATTGCACCAGTAATGTGAAATAGTAATTGTAATTGTAGCGAAGAACCCACAGACTCATTCTGCAGTTAATTTATAAAAACAGTTTTGGATGGAGGCAAGCTGAACACTGAGACCTTATAGCGACAAAATGTTATACCATTTTTCTGTCTTTGTATTATGATGTGAAGCTATGAAAGCGAGTGAACAAGGATTAAACTGAGTAAAACAGGGACGTATAGGGAATAGAGCAAAGTGTTTTAAAGGTCAGAAAATACGTTTAGTGAGGGCGCGCGCGTCGGCGGGGGGGGCACAGGGGGTGACCTAGAGCTTTGAAAGTTTGAATAACCTGACCTGGGCTGCGGAGGGGGGGGGAATCTGTCCAAAAGCAAACATTCTCACCTCCCTAAACAAACAAAAACTTTGTTGAGAATAACTCTGATCTTCAAACTTGTAAGAAATGCTGTCTGTCTGTCAGGTCTGATCATTGATGCCTTTGGAGAGCTGAGAGACCAGCAGGAGCAGGTCAGAGAGGACATGGAGGTAAGATAATGAGTTTCAGAGGGATTTAACTGGTCACTTTTCCTAATCCACCTTCAATTCTCCTTCAGTTACAAGGTAAGATCGTGTTTAATCTAAACTGTCCTTTCTCCCTCCAGACAAAATGTTTCATCTGCGGAATAGGAAGCGACTACTTTGACACAACGCCACATGGCTTCGAGACGCACACCTTGGAAGAACATAACTTAGCCAACTACATGTAAGCTAGTGCAGATGTGTCAATTCAGTATCTGTTCAATTTTTATGTTTAGAGTAATTATCCAAAGTTACAGATAGCCTTGAAACCCTTCATTATTTAGTAATTGGACTTAAGGAGGAAAACAGTGTGACAGATATTTGCAGAATGTTCAGTTCTTAAATAGATTATTTAACCATCTGGTCCTCATGAATACTGTTATGTTGCATAATATTTCTGTATTTGCATTTCCCTTTTCTCTTTAAGGTTCTTCCTGATGTATCTCATCAATAAAGATGAAACAGAACACACAGGACAGGTCAGTAAACATATATACCTTATATATAAAAGGAAAGTACGTAAAATAAAGGTGAAGCCCTCCTTGGTTGTTTTTGTCTTCATAAATTTCAAAAATCATCCTTTTTTTTTATACAGTTCTGCCTTATGTTGTAACATATTTTGCTCTGGGTTTCAGGAGTCGTATGTGTGGAAGCAGTACCAGGAGCGATGCTGGGACTTCTTCCCAGCTGGAGACTGCTTCAGGAAGCAGTATGAGGATCAGCTCGGATAATGTCCTGCATCGTGAATGTGCGTCTGAAGGAGAAAGAGAGGAGAGGAGAGAGGAGGAGAAATTCAGAGAGAGGAAGGATTAGAAATTTAGAGATAGAACACGTTTATGTCTTAGTGTTGTCCTTTGTCTGCACATTTCTCTCCTCTTTTGAAGCTATGCACACTTTGACTGCACTAGTGTACCACCTGCAGCAGAATGTTGATGGAATAGATTTGAGAAAAGCAGAGAAATAATATCAGAGAGGCATAAAGAGAAGCCAGGGGCCTTCTTATTCCACTATGAATACACTACATGGCCTTTTTTGTGTAAAATATACATAGATTACCTTGCATATCAATGCGTTTATACACAACGGGCTCTTTCAGTCGCTACTGCTGTAAACGTTATAGTGCCTATAGCAATGTCACTGCTTTAGCAATCAGATAGTTTAGATTTTTAGCTTGAACATTTTTATTTGAGATTAGAGTGGGTATGTTTTATTTATATTGTTTGTAAGGTTGGGGATTTTTTGGTATGTGGCTGCTGCCATTTGATATTTCATTTCTGATTTCTGGTGTTTCAGTGAAAGCGCGTTTTGAAAGGAAATGATTTAGCAGCTCACAGTCGGATCTCTGAGGTCCTTGAGGGAGCAGTGAACATTTTAGGCCCCCTCTCACTCCTTTTCTTCCTCTCTCAAGACTTAGAAAGTCATCTTCAAACAAGCTAGCATGAGTGGAAACTCTTGTTGGACTGACTTGCCAAGATAATAAACGTATGAGTATCATCTGCGTACGTGACATATACCAGTGTGAATCAGCTGTATAGACAAACCCAGTTTGCACTCTGAAGTCTTACAACGCATCCCTGGATGTATGTGGTCCCTTATCTCCACTGGTGTCTCTGTGCCATATAAGATAGTGATTATATACACACATACAGTATAGGAGGATGCCAAGGTTATTTATTTGTTATTTATATGCAGATCAAATCTTCTGAAGACGACCGTTTTAGCCCGTCTGTATTTCTGGCCAACAGTCTGTTTTACACTTTATGCACAAATAAGTTTTTGTCAGTGCATTAAAATAAGTAATGAATGTATTTAATGTATACATTTTGGCCAATGTGTCATCTGTATAACTGAGTCACGTCTAGGCTGCGTAGAGGCCTTTTGATGAAAATACATATTTTACATAAATCATAGATACATATATTTATTTTTCTTTAGGGCTTTGAAGAATTTAAACGATCATGCTACTTTGTCGGACATGAACATGTCCTGTGTCCTGTTTGTGAAATCCACAATGGTGAAGAGATTTTGGTCTCACACTGAAGTAAATGCCCAGTTTGCAGTCAGAAGAGAAAATTAGCTTTTGTTTTTGCTAGTTAGGTTTTTATGATAGATATTTTTAGGAATCCAGCATATCGGTTATTTTTCTCAATCAAGAAAGTCATGTGTGATGCTTTGATCTCAGACAGTTCTGTCTCACTATGCCTCTTACAGATCACATACAAACTCACAAACTCACAAACTCTCCATCATGTATTTAATGTTATGACTCACTTTGTCAGAGGCAGAGCAATATTTTGTTTGCTGACGACTATGAAGTCTTTATTTGCTACTGTGGTCCACACAGAGGCAGTTGATGGTATGGAGCTGAATGGAGATCACTACTTTCCACCTGACTGAGTATCCTCTGACTGAACCCTGTGTTTCAATACAGAATAAACAGATTATTTTAAGGAGATCTAGAACATGTGTCCTCATTTACATATAAGCTTCTGTGTGTGTTTACTGTATGTATGTGTGTGTGTGTGTGCCCTTGCTCTTCTACCTGTGTGAGGAGCAGGTTTTAAAATCAATTATGAAGATTTTTTTATTTTTGGAAAATCTAGTCCAAAGCGTTCCTCAAAGCGTTGTAAATAATTAGGTTTATGGTGTAATTAGGTCTAAGGGTAATTATAAGTACAGATGTAAAAACGTGTGTGTGTTACCTTTCTAATTTACACTACTGGCCACATTCACAGAACCAAAACAAATTCATTCGCATACATTTACAGCATCAGGAGCAATTTGGGGTTCAAGGACGCTTTGACACGCAGCTCAAAGAGTCAGGGATTGACCCACTAACCTTCTGAATAACAGACAACCCGCTCTACCTCCTGAGCCACAGCTGCCCCTTAGTTTGCATACATTTAAATACCCTTAGTGATGACCCTTAGACAATGACCTGTCCCTGAATATCCCCATACATATGCTGAAGGACATCTATACATTTAAATTAAAACGATAATATATGCAATGCAGAAAGCTTAAAGAAGCAGTTTTAAGTAAAATTAAGTAAGTGATGATTGAACTCCCCATAATATCCCCTTCAAATGCAAAAACATATTTTCCTTCCTGCTCTGCTGAGATATAATAAAAACTGACATTACAATATCTTTCCCGTTTCATGGTGGCAGAGCTTTATCTTAATCAAACATCAAAAGTGCATTGCTGTGTTTTAAACTTTTCAGGAAACACCCATGTATCACTATGACAGTCTTTGTTCTCTGAAAGATTATGTGTCTGTGTGCATGTACATGCATGCATGTTTACTTTGTAATGCTGGAATAACCTACTGCCTCAATGAGGTACATTTGTAAAGTTGCTGTATGTATGCTTACCTGAGTTGTAGATAAGTGATAAGTGTTGCTTAAGTTTCTGTTTGCCTTAGGCTGGCAGGTTCTGTTGGATATTTTATGAATACACCCTTGTACAATTCATCTCAGGGTAATAAAAACGTATTTCTGATTATTGATTTAATGTGCTGAACAGAGATTGTGTCTCCTAAACAAAGCTCCACTTTGAGAAATTTGAAAAAGAAGTTTGTTGTATTTGCCACAACCAAGAAAAACTATGTATAATCATTTTCATAATAATAACACTTTTAGATTGTATAATACTAGTTTTGTTCACTGTGTAAGATACAGGAAGAGTTCTAAAGTCATAATAATGCTGTAGAAATAATCTAAAAGCAGGTGTGAAAAGTAACTTGTAAAAACAGTAAAGAACACATTTACTCATGTACTGCTGTACAGTAAATACTTAAATACTTTTTAATACTTTTTTGTAACCTTTAGTTACTTTACTAATTGAGATTTTACACACAAAACATATGATCTTGTAACAAATTAGCTGTTATATATTAAGCTACCCAGCAATTACAGTTTACAATAGTAAAATGCATCTCACACTGTACATATTAAAGGTTACACATCAGTAATAATTATACAATAAAATACTCTATAATAGTGTAAAACTATTTTCTGCATTGTGCGTAGTTTTAATACTAATGCTTTGATTTAGCTTGATTTAGATTGTGTTTTTATATTGCAGCATTGCTACTTTTACTGTGTAAAACACCTGAATACTTCCTCTACCGCTGTATAAAAAGGATATTTGTTGCTGCTACAGTTTTCAGTCATGTTGGTATTCTTTTTTGCACCTGCCGCTCACACATATAAGCACACATACACACACACAGACACACTCTGTCTTTTGTTGTAATGTACCACTCCTCTACTCGGTCAAAGGTTAATTTGCATCATGTGCCTCTAAAGTAAACATGGTGATGCAGACATGGGTTTGGTACCCTGCTCTGCCACTCCCTCATCATTTGTATAAAATGAGGCATCCAGCAGAGATCAGTTCCTGACGAAACCTGATTCTGTCCGTCCGTCTCTTTCACTGCTGCCATGACTGTAAGGCTGCCTCCTGGCTATCAGCCAATCTATGGCCCTGTAAGTATCTGCTGCTTCATTTTTAGGGGTATGATTGTCCCTGTACGTAAGGCTTGATCGGTAATGCGGTGCACATAAGGGATTAAGATTTAATTGCCAGTGGGGACAGCTGCACTAAAAATATGTTAGTATGACAGACAAAAGATTCCAGTTCAGTCTTGTGTCAGGGATTTGAAACTATAGTTTTTCTGTTACACACTGGAGAACAATATGACCAATAGATAATATAGTAGATGGTTAGTAGATAGTTGTTATATGCATGCATGTACACCTGATAAACAAAACAATATTTTAAATACATCCTCTTTTGTGCAGGCTCATTTCTGATGTGTTTGTCCACAGTAGTGATTATAAAGATTCTACACTGGACTGTGGGCTTATTGGTGTATTAAAACTCTGATTAGTCGTCACTGGTTGCTGTAGAAACTCTTTGTAATATGATTATTGTTGGTGAGATATCTCACTACGTTAGGGCAGTATGTACTATAGGGAAGATACAAACCAAAAAGATGTAGAAACAGTCCTGAGTTATGTATTAATATTTTTAAAAAAGCAAAATCAATTATCCAAAGGAAGAAACCTCAGAGGAAATTACAGCAGGTATCCAAGGATAGTAAACGATGAAATTAAACCACCCTGACACCAACTTTTATGTCGCATGAATAATTCCCCTTGAAACCACACTCACCGATTTACTGTCAGTGGTGAAATATAACATTATTTCTTTAGAACTGTCAAAAGTACAAGTTTAATGTACTTTACTTGCACCCAACTACATCTCATAGGGAAATGTTGTACTTTTTACTTCACTACATTTAACTGGCAGCTATAGTTACTACATTTCAGACTTTCAAAGAGTTAAACAACATATCATGAGGTTAAAAACGACACTAAACTTATGTGAACCTTCACTCTCAGTTGGGAACCACTGGACTAAACAAACTCAGTATATATTAGTTAAAACTAGCTCCACCTCAACCAGCTACAACTGTAAAATACATACGCATTAATGCAACCTAACAATGTAATTTATAATTGGCTAATATCACACAAAAGTTCCTGCAGTACTTTCATTATTATACTTTATTTGCTACTTAATTTACTTAAGTAAAGGATTGAGTATTTTTTTCGTGCACTGTACAGAGAATTCCCTATCTGGGGCCCATTTATGGAGGCCTGAGGGAAGGGACGTCCATCTACCTCCAGGGGTTTGTTCCTCAGGACATTACCAGGTGAGTATTAGCAAGCATAAATCTGTAAATGTACATTATTAGCATAAAATTAATTCTTTATCTTGAAAAACAACCATTTATAATTTTAAAGCTGGTGGTTCTGTTCAGTCCATATTGTATTAGAGGTCTTTAAGCATGACTGTATTATATTTTTTTAGATCTACTGGGACCAAAACTGAGGGAACAGCTTGTGTAATCTGGGTGGAGCAGGTTTCACTTGCATTGTTTGTGTCGCTGCAGACTTGAAACACAGGTTTATCACTTTTCCCTACCCTTTTTTAAAATAGTCATATCTGAGTGGCCAATTGTACTTTAACAGACCATTAACATTTAGAGTAAACACTACACATTCCTGACTGTACCGGGAGATCTGTAGCTTCTTTGTGGGGACAGATTTTGTTTCACACAATCCTAACAGGTCCCACCTTTACTGTTTGCATTTCTTCTGTTTTTCTAACATTAACTAACTTTTAGTTGGTCACTCCGTAATGTCTCTGCTTCACCTGCTCTTTCTTCTGGCAGGTTCTTTGTCAACCTGCTCTGTGGAGAGTCAGAGTCCAGCGACATTGCCCTCCACTTCAACCCTCGCTTTGACAGCTGGGACAAGGTGGTCTTCAACACTAGTGAGAATGGATCCTGGGGGTCAGAAGAGAAGATTCATCATATGCCGTTCAGCAAAGGCCTGGCCTTTGAAATGGTCATCATGGTCACTTCACATGGTTACCAGGTCAGACTTAAACAAACTTAAAACTATGTTCTGTTAGCATTTACAAGCACTATTTAAATATTTAATTAAAGGATTTATAACACACTGTCATAGTTGTAAGCAGAAATAAGGATATTTTGAGCATTTATTAATGTACATTAACACATTTTATATTATTAGGACTGTGTTTTACTATATTGTCATTCATGATCTGTTCAGACACCAACCTCCACTTATTGGTTTCCGCAAGAGAAGTTATTGGCAAATAAAGTAAATAACACTTTTACCTGCTTACAGCTACATTGTAGTGTGGTATAAATCATTTATGCTGATATAGTGCATATAAATACTAAAGAGTGGGTTAAAGTAAACTCTTTTTATGAGCTTTACCTTGTTTATTATTATTGTTTATTTGTGCTGCATTTGTGTCGTTTGTAATTTTGTGAATACCTCTTCTTCACAATTTTTTCTACATAATATTCTTATAATATATAATATTCTTCTTAATTGCTCATTATTGTACCATACTGACAGCATATACCACGGCACACTGTGCTTAACATTTGACATTACCCTGTTGCAGATCAAAGTCAATGGGAATGACTTCTTCACCTTGCATCACCGTCTGCCTTTGGAAAGAGTTCGTGCAATGCATATCGCAGGAGATGTTTCCATCCAGACGATTAATGTCATAGGGGTGAGACTTCCTGATCCCTAAAGCTTTCAGCTTAATGCTTTGGGCTTTTGCTAGGGGCAAAGAAATTCAGCAGAAATGAGTTTTAAATAATAAATTCTAAAGAACTGATTGGCAAAGCGTTCTGCTTCCATGTTAGGGTGGTAGAGGTGATGTGAATAGGTATCCTGGAGGAATAGGAGTGAGTACAATGGTAAATGTTTGTGCTTTGTTTTGCTGGGCTGGTAAATGTTTTTAAATGTTGTATTTCTTACAGCTTTAGCAATGAGACCAACGTCTTAGAGCTCCTACGGGTGTTTTTAATGGTTGCTGTGGTGTTTGTTGTGGTCAGTTTTTAACGGCTGCTAAGAGGTTACTGTAGGTGAATATATCATAGTGACAGCAGCTGTGTTAGTAGTTTTATTTTTGCCATTGTTGTTGTTTTACTTGTAGAAAATAAGAAAGGTACACACAAGAGCTTCCTACCTTTATATAACCTGAACATTGTGAGAAGATTACACCTGTTTAATTTACCAAATGTTGTTAATATTCCCAAGAAATATTCTATTATTAGCACTGTATTACCTCATTATTACCCATTATTTATTTATTTCTATGCACTTTATGTAGTTTATGTTAATTAGACGTGTTGCATATTTAGTTTGACACTGACTGTTTGGTCTTTTTAGGGAGGAATAGGAGGAGGAATGGGAGGAGGAATGGGAGTAAGTATACATAATTTAAGTGTAAAAGTTTAATTCAGCACAGCACTTTACAGGATTTAACATATTCACCACTTTTCAACAGGGAGGATATCCAGGAGGCGGCATGGGGGTATGTTTATGTTTATAGTTATTTTTGTTGTTGTCTTTTAAATACCTTCCTTTAAATATTACTGAAAATATATAGTTGAGTTTTTTTTTTTTTTTTCTAAACTGATATCCCCAGGGAACGGATACCCCAGGTTGGGGTCCAGGGGAGGATACCCAGTGGGTCGGGAGGAATACCCCAGGTTGGTTCAGGGAGGAGGGAAAATGGGAAAGGAGGAATGGGAGGAGGAATGGGTGGAGGAATGGGAGTAAGTATACTTAGAGGCCTTTGTTCATGACAATGATTTTTATTTATTTTTAAATACATCATAAAACAATATTTCACATGTTCACTATTTTTTAACAGGGAGGGTATCCAGGAGGCTGCATGGGGGTGAATAAATACTTTCTGTTCTTCAGTGCTCTAATTTATTTGGTTTCTATTACATGCAAAAATACTGACGTATGTCTTGTTATTTCACAGTTAATCACAGAAAAAAATCATATTAAATATTCAAAATATGTGCTTTTTTTGCAGGGTGGATATCCAGGAGGCATGGGAGGTGGAATGGAGGTATGAAACATTATTTTCTTTGTACACAATTGATTGTTTTTATTATACTAAACTAAACTAAGCCAATTTGAAATATGTAAATCAGTAGATTGCACCAAGTGAACTATGGCATCCATTTTCTTTTTCTTCTGTCAGGGAGGATTCCCAGGATCAAACCTGCCGGTGAGAATACTGCACGACAAAGTTGACATTATTTCTATTCATACATTATATTTTCTTACTTCTGGTAATCTTATTTTTATTGTACATCTCTTAAATCTGATTATAGAGCATGGGTGGGCAGCCAGTCTACAACCCTGTAAGTAAAATGTATTCCAAGCTCATTTCTTGTACTCTAAAAACAACAGGGATAAATTGAGTGGTCACTTGTTTTTGTTAATGTGAGGCATCTTATATCATAACACTAATCGTTTTATTTTGAAGGTCTTCACCGGAAGTCTTTGTATGCTCTACCTGGGGGGGTGATAGCTTCTGTTTGCTGCCCTCCAGTGGCCACAAAGAGTAACTGCAGCACATTAAATTAGTCAACAACATCAATTTAGATATAATATCATGTAGCTTATTATGTAGCTTGTTAGTGACAGTAAGCTCCTCAAATTAAAAATGTAAAATGTCATTATATCCATTAAGTCATCGTCAATATAGACCTGATTGCATACTAGGACTTCCGGTGAAAACTTTCAAGGTACAGTGACCAAATTTAAGCAATTAGAAACAAACAAAGACATACTGACATTAATATCATTTTAATTGTTGTGTATTTAATTATTAAGTATATTTGTTAAAACATATACTGTTATTTGACATATACGAAGATATTAATTAACACAGGGATATGAAAATTCATTTTTAATTTCACTGTCGTAACTGTCAATGTTGTAACCACAACAGGAATATTAATATTAGTTTTAAGACTGTTGAAAGCTGAGTCTGTGATTTAAAATGACCATTGTACTGAAAAACTATTTAGAATTATTTGAATATTGAAGTGTCCAAATTGTTTTCTGTGTGTAATGAGCAATTCAGCCTCATAGGGGCCAGTAGTGTTACTATAGATAGATTTTAGTCCTGTTACCTGTCTTATTTTGTTTTTGCTGTGTGTTTCAA
>NW_023340257.1:23965537-23967822 GCF_004916995.1 Morone saxatilis
ATATATATTTATATATATAAAAAAATAAGTGCATGCATGATGTGAAGTTGCAGCTGGTAAATTTCTTCAAAGCAGAGGTTTTGATGGCCACACGTCCATTCAGTTTTCAGCTTTCTGCACAGAGCTAGACCTCGAGAAACAAAAATATCCCAGAACAAGAGAGTGGCAGGATAATGTCAGATGACGAGGTTAGTCATGTTTTCCAGTCTAGCAGTCTTTTGCTCATTTACGGAAAACGCTCCTACAAATGGAGTTCAACGCCCCTGCGATGCTTTTTCACAGGCTTTCGCTCTCTGCATTTAAGAATACACAAGTTGTTACGTGTGAAATGATTTCATGAGAGGCATCTGCAGGATGGCCGAGAGTGTCCATAAAAGTAATTACAAACACCAAATGAAAAAGCGTAAAAAGATATACAAATTATAAACAAACATACATTGATATAAAAACATTAGTGCAAAGTTGTAGAAATACAAAAATCAGCATTAAAAAAAATTACAAAATGTGTAATAACACTGTGCTTGAGCCAAAAGCAAAGGTGAGGAGCTTATCCCGCCATTTGCTCTGGGTAACTCCATCATGTCCGTACCTACCCGCAGTCCATCCGCCTACTTCTGATTATTTGTACCCTCTTGATTTGACCAGTACCTCTGTCCTTGTTGAGCAAAGTCTCAGGTTCCTGAGTTATGACAAAGATGTAAAGACTAGTTGAATCAGGTTTTGCAGTGAGGAAGTTGCCTTGTGTGAACTGTAAACAGCTCACGGTGCTTGATGCACAACTAGCAGTACAACCCCTGGAGACGATGCAGGGGTTGTTAGAGCGCTACATTAGGCTATCACATAAACTACTGTAGGTTTTGAATAATACAATGGCGGTCCCTCATTAAAAAAAAGCTTCACACGAAAGTCTCTAAAGCTTAAAATTTCATTTTCTTTGCAAATTTTGGTAATCTCTTTTAATTCTTCAGTAATTATTACTTTTTAATTCATATTTCATTCTGTTGCTATTGGGTTAAGTTTTCTAACTTCAAGTAAGGTGAACTGAAGTTGAAAAATAACATGATTTTCTCTGGTGAGAGGAAATCCTACCATGCTTTGAAGCTGTGACACCAAAACCACAACTCAAAGTACAAAAATTATGATGCTCAAGCTAAAAAAAAAGCCCAACAAAAACTACAACGTTGGTGATTTTAACCTAGAAAAATCTTCTTATTGTCATCATAAACCTCAATGTAACCTTGAAGCAGCCAGCCATTACTTCACCAGATCAGCGAAAGAGACACTGCTGCTTCTTCCTTTCCTTTCCCACCAAGTTATTTTTGCTCTGAGTTACACAGGAGCAGGGATTCGGATGGGCGAGGTTTCTCCATCAGAGGAACAGTTTCTTCAGGCGATGTGAGTCCTCCATGTTAGCACTTACTCACTGGAAAGTTCAAGCTCCTGAGTTTGTTTGGTTGTAAATTCAGCCTGGCAGTGTCTGAGCTGGTTTCACAGAGACGTTTGATTATTTTTTTTTTGTTTAATCACGTGAAGGAGATATTACTCTGCTGTACACAGGTAGTTGGTATTTTATTGCTATAACGACTGGGAATTAATTTCTCTGATTGTGCAGCAGTGTATGTAGGCAACAGCATGTGCTCTAAACTTCAGCCACTAACTATCGTAGGTAACAGTGTTTCTCCTGCTACACTAATCACATGATTAACACTTACTTGGAAATGTGCTCATTTTTTAGAAGAGAGGGAGTTAAAGGAAATAATCCCAATCCATCACTTCCTTGGAATGCCTTCGGCTGTGTGTGTATGAGTGTAGTTGTGCAAAATATGTCCGTAGGGGCGCGTTAGGTATCTTACAGTCAGTAGCAAGAGGCTGGATCTTTTTCTTGGACTGGGTTGAAAGGATGGCACACTTTGGCAGTGATGAGTCTTGTCATTTTTTTAAGAGTGACGCCATCACTGCCAGGGCATTTTCCTGGACCCTTCCCTGTCCTCCAGCAGCTCGACAGTTGGGGTGGGAGCTGGGGTGGGGTTGGGAGTGGAGTGGCAGGACGGCTGAAGAGGCAGCGTGGCTGTGGAGGACGACACCGGCATGTCCAGGCTCTCCATGGAGTCAGAGAGGGCTCGGTTGGTCTCGTGTTGCGGACAGAGGACGTAGCGGTTGGGGTGGTGGACCTCCACTGTGGTCACAGAGTCCAGGCCCTTCAGGCAGAGTGGGGATGGCCCCCCAATGGGGTCGCGGCCGCCGACGGCCCCGAGCTCCATGGAGGACTCGTCCATGTTGACGTA
>NW_023340257.1:23967922-23980941 GCF_004916995.1 Morone saxatilis
GCATTAATACAAGCACACACAGACAGACACAAACACACACTAGGTGAACTAACCACGTCACTCTTGGTGGTGTAGACACGATCAGCCAAGCTTTCGATAGCGATCCATTTGACGGGCATCTTTGAGATCCGCCCCTGCCTGTAGTAGTCTCCATTGTAGATCTTCTTGGAGAGGCCAAAGTCCGCCACACATACATTCATGTTCTCATTCAGCCTGAGGCAGACAAACCAAAGTGTTACAGCGCTGTATTGTTTGGAAAAGGGGCCTTCAGACATTGGTAGAAAGAAAAAAAAAGTACATTCATCCGAGTGCAGTAAAGTTTTTAGGTAGTTAGGTATTTACTAGTTATTTGTATAGTATAAGATCATCTTATAAAATATGATATGTGATATGATATATATTAAATTAAGTGCCCAAGGAAGAGTACCATATATTTCCTGCATCATATTAACCTTTTTTAGGCTTCTGCGCTTCCAAATGTTGCTTTAAGCGCAGTCTCTTGGTCTACTTTTAGTTCTTTTTAAGATCTTCCTCAACAGAAAGAGAAAGAACAAGTGATAGCACATACGGGAACCAAGAGAGTAAAAAGTGGAAGCAGAGATTGTGCTTACATGCAGTTGCGAGCAGCAAGGTCTCTGTGGATGAAATTTTTGCTGCTGAGGTACTCCATCCCTCGGGCGATATCAGTCATAAACTTCACCAGCATTTGAGACGGGAGGTACTGCAGAACAAGAAGGTTTTAGTCACACATCCACCACAGCTGAAATTTATTTTCTGCACAGTAGAGGGCACTAGAGTCCCTCTCTCTGAGGACCTGTGATCAGCCTGAACTGAGTGCCCCCCCCCCTCCAGATACTAACAGCCTCCTCCTGTGGGAAGAATAGTGTTCAACACCGCTCTGTTTTTGAATGTTTGCCGAACCAATGGATGTTTCAACATTCTGTAGGAATCTTGTTTTGATTAGAGTTTCTCAACCCGGCTCTCCGGGGACTTATTGCGTATAGCAGTTCTCGGTTCCAAAAAAACCATCCCATCCATTAATGAGTATAACTGCAGATAGCAACTACAGACACATACTGTGTGTTTTCATGATCTCAGAGCGCATGTGCTGCCAGAAAGGTGTGGATTGGGACTGTAACAAATACTGTACGTCTTTGTTGACCTTTGGATACCATTTCGCTGACGTGAACTTCTAAACCTCAAACCCATTAAGCTGTTAAATTGTGTCGGACTGTATGCGTGCATAAGTGTGTGACTGCTTGTGTATGCACATGCGAGTGTTGCTGACTCTGTGCTTTTATTGTTTGTAATCAGACTAACCACAGGACAGTCTCCCAGCCTCGAGTATAGCAGATAGCTGTGCAGGTCTCCATGTTTCATATAGGGCAGGATGACCACAGGGGAGGGGTAACCTTCACTCTCCACAGTCTGCAGACACACACCTGTAAAAACACCACAGCTCAGTATTATACACATAGACTACGTACATGCTCTGTACATGTAGAAATTAAAACGGTTTTACTCATAATCTCAAGACTATGAACTAATGAATGAACTAAGGCCGTATTTTAAAAGGTCAGTTCACCAAAATAACAAAAAATAAACATGTTTTCACTTAGCTTTAGTGGTATTTAGTCAAGTCTAGTCTTTGCATAGACACTGTGTCACTGTTACTCTCGATAATCGACAGTAAATGGGGACTATTTATTTGGTAGAAAGTAGTTCCAACGAAAACTGTTTATAGTGAGGTTTGTGGATTATCCTGATGAACTTGAACAGTGTTTATATGTGTAGAAAGACTAAAACGTATTCACCTCCACTGTTTCTTAACACTTGGGCAAAGAAAGTGAGAAAACATGTCTTTTCGTTATTTGAATTGGCTGACCCTTGACGTGCCAAAGCTGTATGATTCCTGACTCACCTAGAAGCCTCATGACATTGGGGTGGTCAAACTCTTTCATGCAGGCAGCCTCACGAAGAAAATCTTCCATCTCTGAGCGGGTACAGATGGCAACTGGAGAGGAGACGGTACAGAGGTGAGACCATGTGGTTTTGTGCAGCTATTGGCACATACTGGCAGGTTGTGCGGTTGCCAGAGTAAGAAAATAAACTTTTATTTCAGGGGTTTTGGCTCCTGAATTTACTATGAATTAATACATGTTAGCAGATTTTACTACATTGTTTGTTTTAACTTTGTCACTACAGTGATCTCACATAAAAGGGTGGCACTGTTTTAAGTCGATAAAAATTCATCTTTCCCCCCTTAAATTTTGAGTTTTTATTGTCTTTATTTTGGCACTACGGTTAATGTGGGGGTCATCTTTTTGTTATATTTAATATTATATTTTCTACAAGCTGCGTCTTTGTCTGTTTTCTGATCAAACACTGAGATTTTTGCCCCTGACACTTGTTAATTTCTGACCCGGGGGGCTTGTCTATCAAATGGCCTGTGTTCCCAAGATGAAGGGATTCATTGTGGTGATTGCTGAGTACTTTTGCTGTCTACTCACTCTTCATAGTCTTCACAGCAACTTTGAGAACAGACTCCTCCTGAGTCAGCAGCCCCTCCATCACAGAGCCAAACTCCCCTGAAGACAGAACACAATCAAACACTCAGTTTAGATGCAATTTTAAATGTAGGAACATTGAAGGTCTTCATTAACAGTGAAGAGTGGTTGGTCTCCTGTCGTTACAGAGTACATGGCTATAAGGTTATCGACTTTTAAACTAATATGTTTAATATTAGTGTCAGACGGAAATGAGATAAGTGAAAGGTAAGCATTGGTGCTATGAAGGATAAGCCCTGACTGTGTACTATGTATAAACCCTAAGTGTTTACAAATGCCCTTTACACCTTGCTGTTTTTCAGGCACTCCCTCTACTGAAATGTACATATTAACTGACACAGTTAAAAAATAAAACAAAGTGTTACCTTCTCCCAGGGTCTTTCCCAGGGTTAGTTTATGTCTGTCCACCATCACATCTTGGAGCTTCTGCTTCAGCTCGTCGCTGATGCCCAGGCTGTTCACTAAGGAGGAAAAAATAAGGAATTTTAATGGTGTTGGTGCTCAAAGCGCTTTAATGAACAACACAGAAAAGAGAGAAAAACAGCCAGATTGTAAAACCCACAATGCACAACACCGAGCCAAAAACAAAGTGTCAATAAACACTGCCAGCTTGAATAACAATGAAAATAAGACAATAAATGAACTAAATCCATCCTTTCTACTTGTAAAACTCACCAAAACAAAATGTTCCATCCTTCATCTTTTTGTTATTACAAAAATAAATTGAGTTGAAGTGGGCCTACCATGAATTTGTTAATTATCTATTGTTTTTAATGTACAAAGTGTTCAAAAAATCCAGTTTACAGTAAATGTCACTTATCATATGTTACAAAAAGTCTTTCTACACTGAAACTAAATCTTACAAGAAACAAGAAACAAATAAAACCTGAAGTAAAACCACCAAATCCAGAAGACAAACTTCTGACAATAGAATCAGAAACTATACAGAAATAGACAAATTCAAAAACCAAAACTACATTACATAGAGCAACTTTCTCCTCTCAGATAATTTTTCAGGTGTCGGACACATGACCACGTGATCCTGCAAGGGACCAGGTTGGGGTAGGGAGTTGAGGTCAGAGGAATTAAGCTGGTTTAAATATCCCTGACTCCGTCCGGCCAGCTGGCTGTCACTGAGCTGTGTGGTGCCGAGCATATGTTGCATTACAGATATTAGCCCTGTTTTCACATCTGGGCCAGGATATGACAACGCAACAACATGCTCTGAGAACCCCCTCCAGCTGCTGCTACACTATCAATCTGCCACGCGTCGGACCACAATGTGCTCAGTCCATAGGCATGTTCCAACACATACTGGCGTGACAGTCAGCCATCCATGCAATAACAGGAGCCCAAGAGCTTGACTTTGTCCTGAGAATTGGCAAAAATTACTGGTCAACGTCAGCAGCTTAAATCCCGGCCAAATCACTCCAATCTGACCCCTTCCTTTATTCCCAACGCACTTCTTCCATTCAGTACACATTATCTCCACATCTCTTTCTCTTGGTCTCATTTTACTCACTGAATGAGTAAAATGGGGGGGGGGTTGCTTTTTTTTCCTACAGTTTTGCCTTTCCCCTGGCCTCTTTGTAGCTGTGGCAAGCTGAGACTTGTGTTTGAGGTCTACACAAATATTGTGCACACATCAGTGACAATGTCAGAGCTTGAATGTGACCCAGATGTGTGAAATTTGAGTCTGCATGCTGTGTTTACAGGTACGCATCTCTGTCTGTAATCATGGGGACTCACAGGGACTGCTGGCTGGTGATAGCAAACAAACCTCTGCAAACGACTGCTTTGTTTTCTACCAGTGATGTTGTTGCTCCACCTGGACGAGACTCGAAACCTCCACTTTACACTCCCCAAAGGTGAAATGACCTCTTCACTCCACTCAGAGCAGTCAAGCAACCCCTCATCTGTTGTTACAAGCTGCTTGAGTTTGAAATCTCATTCATAAGAGAGGTACGTCATGTCACTTTCTCCCTGATGTAATTGTATCCCCAAATCTTCAACCTCTCCAGTGTGCTGTTATCTTGATTTCACCTTCCCTGTCCCGCCTCCTTCCTCTGCTCTGTCAGTAAAATGTCTGAAATGCAGTCAAGTCAAATGTAACTCTGCCGTTCATGTCTGATTGTACGGGGCATAACTTCAACTTAAATGGATTCACTGCATGTGTAACTGATATGATTATAAAAAGATAAAGATATATAGCATAAGGGGCACAGTGTTGTTGTGGAGTCAGCTGACTGAACACTCCAGGGCTGTTTTTACAGCTGTAGGAAGAAAATTAACCCTTAAATGTTTGTGTTCGTGCCTTTAATCAACCAAACAAACCAGTCTAGTCTTGAACTGACGAGAATAGGACTATCAGTGTGTCATTAATGTCAAAGATTTCCTTCCACTGAACTGCTGGATCCAGGCCCGAGCATCAGAGGAGATGCTATTATGCTATTTCTTTTGTATCGCTATCTATCCTGGGGACAGAGGCAGGTTTGGGCATGCTTAGAGATGTATCTTTTACTACTTCAGGTTTAGCCAGGTGTAAATATAAAGTGTCATCTTTCTGGGTAAACACGCATGTGCAGAGAGGGGAACTCACATGTTGCTTCTGTAGTCCTGCGGCTGTAGGTGCGGCGAGCGCGGTACCTGACCACCAGCTCTCCGCTCTCCATCATGGGTTCAAACGCCTCTCTGTGAATGCATACACACATCACTCAAAACAGAGCAAAACACAATGAGAGGTCACTCCAGCAGTTGCGTAAACACAGCTGAAAACATGGCATTGCTCCATAATTCTTAGGAATGACTCTTTTAAAACAGATGTCTGCTGTTCTATCCAAATGCTTCAAAATGCATGCAGAAGTGAAGCAACTAGGTCAATGAACTGAGAAAAAAAATGAAGATTTTTGGTTTGGCACCGCTATCGAGTCCCCTCCCTTTCACCCACGCGGAGCAATAACAGCCTACACACCCAAAGCGCGTCTCCTTGCGCCGCAGCTTGGCCACGTAAACAGCCATGAGCACAGCTATGGACACAGCCCCGGCAATGGCCATCACCACATACCACCAGTGCCAGGAAAAGGCTGGGGGCGATGACGGACCTGAGGGATAGGTGTGGACAGAGACAGACGAGGGTTTAGTCATATGGGTCTTTAAAGCATTATGGAGCCCAAAAAGTGACAAAAAAACAGTATTTTTATCAGCTGAAGGCAAAATAAAAAGATTTAAACCTGTATTATTATTTATTGATGAATTTACTTATACACAGATAGCCTCCTTACTGCCTTTCTTTGTTCCATATGCAAATGTTTTACATCTTTAAAAAATCCCTTCACTTTATCTTCTTACAATGGTTGTAAGGAAAGTTCATGCACTGATATACGCTGATTATGTCGAGCATAATCTAAACATTCTTACTAAAAATATGCTTGTTTTTTTCTCCTTTATCCACTTCTTGCTGTCCCATCCCACACATTGAAATGTACTCACAGCTACCCCCACAACCTACTGTTCACTCACAACCTCCATTGCCACTGTTTTTGACTTTTCCTCCCATTCCCCCCCCCCCAAACTTTCCTCGCCTCTTTTTGTCTGCCATTCTTGTTGTTTGAATTGTCTGGCTCTATTAGACTAAGCAAACAGAGATGCCACACTGTTCCTGCTTGTTATAAATATTTATGATGCGTCTCCCCATTCACCCCCCCAACCCCCTACCCTTCTTCCCCTTTTCCGTCTCTCTGAGATCCTCTCTTCTCTTTTTTCTATTCCTTCCTTTTTTCTGAGATACACAGGAAGGCACTTTCAGGCTCATGGAGAAATCCGGTGACAGAGAATAAGAAAGAGAAGTCTTGTGGTGGAAAAAACACCATGAGCTCACTTCCACTGTGTCATTACGTGCCACTCTGAAAGGTTACAGAAGAACATATTTCTCGGTTTCCATATGAGCATTACTTACCTCTAAATCCCACCATTTCTGTGGGAACAAAAAAAAGCAGAGCTCATGTCAATACTCTGACTTTCAGGAGAAAAACAACATAGTTTGTTTTGTACAACCTAAAATAACATGTTTATCCATGCAGACTGTACATGACACAACATCTGACACCTAAAAAATGATTGTTCATAATAAAATGCTACTTAAGTTATCAACTAAAAAAAGACCTTTGTTTACAAAATGATGCAGCTTTCCAAAAAAATCTTATATAATAATTAACAATCATTCATGTTCATTTTTGACACTTTTTGTTACTCACCAGGAGCAATAAGTGTCAGAGTCTGTGTGGGGGTCCAGGGTCCTTGCCCCGCCCCTGTATAGGCACACACTCGATAAGACACATTGGACAGGGGGACAGACAGATTGATTGACAGTTCAGTGTCCAATCCAGTGTCCACAACAAACTGTCAACAAAGAAAAAGAGGGAGACGGTCAGTAACAAGCAGATTTAATATTTTCTTTATACCTGTCTAATGAAACAAGGTCAGGATGTGTGTGTCCCAGACTGACCTGCTGTGTGGCAGGCGTGCTGTACTCCACCATGTAGCCCTGTAGCTCTCCATTCAGCTTTCCCGGAGGCCCTTCCCACGTCATTAGCACCTCTGTCCCATTTAGCATCGCGGTCACATTAACAGGTGAGTTGTCTGGCACTGAAAGACAAAACACAACAGACCTTGATTGTCATTTCACTTCTCACACAGTTACATGTTTTTTTACTGGTGGGGTTGTTGTAAGGTTAGGTAGACATGTAGCTCAGAGTGTGGCGCTGTACTTTTCAAAAGATTTTGGGTATGAATGAGGACTCGGCCGTGGTATGATTGTGGGCCCGGTGGCAAGAGGCCAGTGGGCTGGGGGTTATCCAGGCATGTGTTGTTTTGACAGCCTGGAGCTTCTAAGGTGTGGATAACTACACCAGCTGGAAGGAGAAGATGTCAGAGAATGTGAAGAATTCTGCTTTATTAGGACAAAAAAGGCTAGCTAAGGGCACCACAGACAGGGGCAATTAACTGAGTTCAGGAGCCAGTGCTCTCTCTTTCTCAGCATGATTGGACGAACTCAGATGGACACATGCTGAGGCCTGTGTCTCCCTCTGTCATGCTTTCCCTCCTCTTCTGTATATCCCAATTTTGGCTTTATTCTTTCGCCCTGCCTTTTTCTTTTCTGGCTCTCTAGAGTGGAGCAGAAAAAAAGGCTGCTGGCAGCAGAAATACCCAGTGGAGAGAAAACCTAGCTGAATAACATGCTAGAAATAGTGTGAGGAATTTGTGTATGTGTGTGTTTGTGTGTGATTGATGCTCCGTATAGCAAAGTAATCCAAGAACCTTTTCGAAAGGAGACGACAGTGCTGATTTCCTTTGTTGCCGTTTGGTTAAGGCTCTCTTTGTCTTTGCTTCTCACTCTCCTCTGCAGGCTTACAAAGTCACACAAACTAGCTGTGGACACCCACACATGCCCACACTAATACACACCCACACACACATACTAAGTCAGTGTGAGTTTGGGAAACATGGCCCAGCCTATGGATGATGTTATCAGGAAGCATTTGGCGGGTGATTGTTTCCACATGCAGTCCCCGTTCTGCCTGCCAGCGGCAACAAAAACAACCTCCAAGTCAATTTTGTTCCAGCAGTTCGTCTCCACCTATGATTCGTCAATCTCGATCTCTTTCTCTCTTTTTCACTTCTTTGTTTGCCTACTTGCACTCTTTCTCTCTTTCTTCTCCCCTCTTCATCTCATTCCCTCTGCCTGTCTTCCATTCACCATGATTCCATCTCCTTCTTTCCAACTTTTCTTCTCCCTCGCTGCCCTCTCTGTGGTCATTTCTCTCAGTTTTATGTCATGGAGTTATGAGTTCAAGAGAACAGAGATGTTAACCATTGATGTAAAACTTTTGGGAGAAGAAAAAAACTTGCAAGATTTGGGAAGTTGAAAAAGGAAATACAAAAAACTAGATGTGTGGTAGTGCCGTTTTGTGAAATGCAGAAAATACAGAGAAAAAATTCCTCATGTTGTTCTTTCACATGAACGCAGCCCGAGCTTGGCAAGAGACTGAGAAACAAACACTTTTGAGCCACAATTAGTTCACAGCAGAGGTTAACATCTGTATCCATGGCAGACTACTGTTTCACATCCTGTTACGTGCTGCTGCTATTGAAGAAGCAGTGTCGCATAACTATGCTTGGAGGCTTTTAAACACTGTTTGGAGGCAGGGCTGGCCCTCTGATTCTCTTTCCGTACACTCTCATTCTAGTTAGACTCTGTGTGGGTCAACACACGGATGGAAAAGGGTAATCTTTATGCCAAATTGACTCATAACCCTGGGATCTGTTCTCCATAAATGAAAACAAACTCAGCACTACACTGGAAACATGTTTCCCAGATCAGTCGGAGCACAAACGTTTGTGTTAAAGACATCCACGTTGTTTCTGTTTTTATGGCGGTTGTCTGTCTGTAGTGAATGCGGTTCTTTTAATGCTTGTAGTTGCATTTTTGCTGGCAGTGGTATTAAACAGCATTAAATGTGGCATATGTGACATATGTGACTCACTTCATAAGGATGGTGAGTTTGGATGTCCCGTAAGTAACAGAAAAGAATCAGAATCAGAATCAGGATTCCCACAGTGGCCTTTTTAGTGTAACAAACTTGGTGGAAAGTTGTGCAAGTACACAGTAATACTTGTCAAGTGTTACCACACCCCGTTTTGTTCATAGATTGTTTGTTTTTTGGAGAGATGCATTTCTGGAGTCATTTAGGAAGAAAAAATGTGTTTACAAAATATATATGTAAAACATAATCTCATTGCAGATTTGGGATTAGGGTTACATGGGTCGTCTCGCTTCCTCTCCCACCGACCAGCCCCCCGCCCTTTCTGTTTTCTCATCCTCAGGGGAAAATAGTGGGCTTTGGGAAAATAGCAAAATGAATGTTTTCTCAAAGCGCCCCCTTCCCTAGTTTCCCTGCTCTTCTATCCATTCCTTGCCTACTCCCACCATTAACCTCTTTTTTCTGTTTTTCCCACAGTGCCTTGCTGTGTGCTCTAGAAAGAGAAATCACAGGTCATCTGAGGTCAAAAAAGGAGGGAAATGAGAGACGAAGAAGTGATGAAGTTGAAAGACTGTATTCAGAAAAAAAAACTTGTTCGGCTTGTTTGATTCAGGAAACAAATTCCTTGGTTTGTAGGATCTGAGATAGGAAACGACTAATGCAACAAAATGAGGTAGCCCAGTCTACTTGAGTGAAGCATGGATATGAGAACAAAAAAGAGCTGGCAGAAGAAGAGTCTGTAATGAAGTGAAAAAAACTTCAGAATAAAGGAGGAAGCAGCAAATGGGGATGTCTGTGCCAGGATGACACATGTAGGAGATAGTGCAACACATATCTGGACAATTTATTAATGAGAAACGAATGGAGCAGAAAGAAACTCCAGAAAGGAAGATTTCAGGCTCAACAATAGAGCCTCATGGGAGTTTAGTGTAAAAAATGGCTGAGCTGTGAGCAGTGTGCCTCTCCCCTTCATTCTCTCACTCCCTTTGACCTCCAGTGCCTCCTGAACTATCTTTGACCACCAGCTGAATCTTATCTTCTGTTTCTTTTTCATCCTCTGACTCATTAGGACAAGTGCAGAGAGAGCTGCCAGAGCTGGAAATGAAACAATATTTCCCAAAGGCAAATAAAACAGTTTTTCTTACACTGAAACAAAACAAAGATTGATATGACTTTGCTGTAACAGGGAACTGAAACTTGAAAATCCTGACTCCTGTATCTCAAAACCACTTTTTGTCCTTCTCCATTACAGTGGCATTTCAAGGAGTGCTACTTCTCCCTTTTTCTATTTTTGAGAATTGTTTTGTTGAAGTGTTTTCAGATCATAAGTAGCTTCCATGGAAAGCCCCCATCATCTCTCCTGTTGCATATCTCTCCTCTTAGTATACGCTGTTTCCACTCCTATTTATCCAGGGATAGAGACAGCATGAGCTGGCATGGAAAATCCCACCTCAGTTTAAACTCAAACACACAGCAGCCTAGCATTACAGTTTGGACCGAGTGCGGCAATCCTAACTGAAGCCTTTCAGGAGAATTTAACGTCCACACTCCCTCCCTTTCTCTGTCTCCACCTACTCTATCCCTTCAATACCAGTCAGTTTTCTACCTCAAGAGTTTACATTTGAAACTGGGGTCGTAGAGGTACAGTGCCTCGTGTCTGGTATTCTTCATAAACACAGACTAAGTTGAAGGGGCACAGGAAGGAATATTATGACTAACAGAGCACTGTAACTTGATTTGCTGACTCCTTGTTATCATACAGCGTTATCCAAGTAAGTTTTGACTCACAGAATCAAGCTGAAAAGCAGTTGACAGAATTAATCTTGCAGCAAATTCAATTCACCTCAAAATAAGCTCAGAAAAACGCTTTTCAAGAAACAATTAGTGTCCCTGATAATTAAGACTTTTCCTTTAGGCATTTCATCTTCTGTCATTCATCTCTTCAACCGTAGGTAACTTTTCGGAAACTATGACAGCTTCAATTCGAGGCACGTTAGAAATCAGCTGCAGTTTAAGACCGAAATGCAAAAAACCCATAGCCATTAACTACTACCTCGAAAAAAAATTATACAGTTAACATCCAACCTGTAGACTTGAGACTGTAGTTTGACGTCTGTCACAACTTTGAAATCCAGAAACAATAAAAAAAAGAAGAAGAAGGCAACAGGCAGGCCTCACAAAGCCTTAATCTTTACAGTTAATGATTAGGCCTTCACAATGAGTGGTCTTAGCTATGCAAAAAACACTAACTCAGCTTTGACAAGACAAGTTTTTAAATGCTATTAATCACAGCTGGCAGCATTCAAGCAGTTGAAAGAGTTGCAATTTGCCTGTGAAGCCTTGACTAGGACTTGTGCCTTGCTAAATCCTAATCAGTAAGGCCTGGTATTTTTAGCAGTACAAAATACAGCTAAATTCTAATGGCACTAATAATGTATGTGCAAATGTGCAATGCAAATGTATTACTTCATAGTTCAATAAAATGATCCTTGGTTTAGACCAAAACATGCAAAAAACATCTCAATTGTGCCTGCTAGCTGCTGTATAGCATGTATCTAGTAGGTTAGTATACAGCAGGAGTGGGAGGAGACTTGGCTTTAGACCTTAACCGGTAGCCAGATAACAGAGCCTTGACCTTGACTCACTTCAGAGGAGGTGATCCCCCACACACACACACACACACACACACACACACGAGCCATCCAGGGTGAAAACAAACATCTCCTCATTTGGAAGGCTCACCTCCTTCTTTGGTGCGTAGCTCCACCCAGGGCGACCAGTCAGAGGGCCCCTGGCTGCTGTGACATGCCACCCTGACAGCATAGAGTCTGTGGGGCTCCAGATCTCCGATGAGGTGTGTGGCTGGTGGGATGTTCACATTCTGGTTGTGGATCATCTTATCTGGGCCTGATGTGAAGAACTCTCCCATGTGTTTGGCCTGAAACATTCAGATAAAAAAAAATTATATTCAATTTGTTATAGCCTCTACCTGCTTTACAAAGCAAAAACGTATTTTATATGACTATGACTATATTAAGTACAGAGAGTGACAACATGTACAAATAAATTATATTGGGAAATGTGGTCTTAATTAACACTAGCAATAACACCTTCATGAGATAATTTTATAATTATAAATATCTTAAATAGTAATAAAACAATTACACATAAAACAATTGAACCAATGTTTACAATAGATGGCCTCCAATTTGTGGATTGAGTTCTTTCAATAGTATATGTCACAGCAGTCACTTCATTTTATAGAATAAAGTTTCATAAATCATGATGCATATGTCAAATCTAGGAAAAACTTGCAATCAAAAAGTTTTTTCTACTATAATTTTCCCAGTATGCACAGTAACTGACAGTATTATGTATGAGGTACTGTGGAAGAAAAGATATGAGGTTGAAGTCTGTGCATAATAGTGGTGGTGGGGGATGGTCAGTAAGTGTTAATTGCCAAAAAACATTGTAAATTCTGCTTCATTCCTATTCTGAAAGTAACAGGCTCAGTAAGGTGCACAGAAAGCAGAACCCATCAAGTAAAAATCACAGGCAGAAACCTGCTGTCTCTGCAAACCCTCTGTGGTAAACACTTTTAAAGAGGAACACAAGGCAGGAAAAATCCTTCATTGCAGCAATCTTAAAACCACATTAAAGTTGCCGATCTGCACCATTGTTCTCTGCTGCATTGCTCATTACCAAGCGGCTCCTGCAGGCTAGAGGCTGCACTTCACAGGCTGGGCTTTATAGTAAGAGCTGAGAACTTATAAATAAATAATAGAACAAACGAGCAGCCATACAAACAGATTCGGTGTGTGCGTGTGTGTCCAGCAGGTGATGTTATGTACTGCATTGACAGTGACTCGATATGGGTATTCAGAGGTCATACACTGTGAGGGGGGGGGGGGGG
>NW_023340257.1:23980995-23981117 GCF_004916995.1 Morone saxatilis
GGGGGGGGGGGGGGGTCCTCAGGCCGTGAGTTAGATTCTGATGAATATGAAGTTGTATGAATGAGGAGTGTATGAATGCGTGTGAGAAAGAGAGAGTGCGAGTCATTCCTGACTCGATGAAT
>NW_023340257.1:23981217-23981396 GCF_004916995.1 Morone saxatilis
TCACTGTCCAGCCAGTAAACAACTGTGTTTAATCTAATTGAACAGCTCAGCCCTGAGTCACACTTAAGCCTGCATTCCCCTTGTATGGCTCAGAACCACAATACCTGCTGCTGTCACTGCCTTTTCCTGTTTTCCTTAACTGTCTTTATCTCTTTTTTCTTTTGTTCTTTCTTTCTTTC
>NW_023340257.1:23981480-23993254 GCF_004916995.1 Morone saxatilis
TTTCTTTTGTTCTTTCTTTCTTTCTTTCTTTCTTTCTTTCTTTTTGTCTTTCTTTCTTTCTTTCTTTCTTATTCTTCCTTTGTGGAGAACAGTAATATCTTTCTTCTCTCTACACTGCAGCCTTTTTCATGTTTTTCCTGGCCACACAATGAACCGTTAAATTCAGATTTTTGCCCCATTCTGCTGAAGCCGGCCCCTCGCCTTGTTCCCCTGTGAGGGTGAGGGGGTGAAGGAAGGCTGTGGGGAGGGGCGGGGGTAAGAACAGCAAGAGGTATGAGGGGCAGCTTTATTAGAACCAGACGTTTATGGGTGGTGCTGCACTGCTCCCTTCTCCAGGAGAAAATGTTCCTCCGCTCAAGCTATGAGCTGTAATGGCCACAGAGCAGGATAGTGACAGAGAGACACTGACAGAAAGAGAGAGAGGGAGTGGCGCTACATAAGATTATTACAGGAGGCCACTTTCCCAGAGTGAAACCTGATCCACGGGTACGTGAATAAAGCAGGGAGGGGTAGAGGATGAGTTAAGAGAAGAAAACCAAGCTCTCTTTTTTCTTTAAAATTAGGCTTGCAAACAGTAAGGTGGAATCCAGCAAATAGAGGGAGAGTGATGTATTTGTTTAACATGCAGGTCAAACAGTTGCAGTGATTTTTTTACAGGCTAGTTTTCTCAGCTAGTTGTGGTATTCTTCTCTCACTTTAATCTCATGTTGTCTCACCTGAACAGAGCAACGGATGATCGGGTAGTCGCCTCCAAAACCGGGAAGCCATGATAAACGGAGACTGGTCTGAGTGATCTCCAAAGCTTTCAAATTCTGAGGCTGGGATGGGAGAACTAAAGAAAGAAAGACACAATAAATAAAGCTATAACAACAAAAGAATTACACACTGAATGAAGGGGGCTGAAGTCTTAGTCCTTCCACAGTGACACCTACCAGTGATGGTACCAGATCCAGAGGTGGCCACGCCTTTGCGGTTATGGGCCTCACAAGAAAAGGTGCTGGTCCTGTTCAAACCTGGAACGAAAAAGGAACCCAACAGGCACGTGTGAAGCGGGGCTTTTGAAACCAAGACTCCTTGCTCAGCATGCTGAGTTGCGCATAATGTCAATGTGAGAAACAGTGTGAAAGTTCAAACTTAAGTGAGAACAGTGTCAGAGTAATAGTTTCCATAAGGTAGCGTGATCTCTCTGTCGACACTTTTATGATTAGTCTTAGGGTTAGTCTGTATTTGTTGATGTGAAAGTACACTTTAGTCGTTACGGTAGGAGCGCTGTAGCACAGACTCTTATTTTTTATAAAATAAATAAAAAAGTCTGGCAGGAATAATGCACCAATTTGTGCCAAGCATCTTTCCACCACATTTCATTAAAACCGGTGCCAGTGTGTCTGATTTCTCACGCTCAGTTTTAAAACATTCACTTTTGATTATAATACGCCTCTTCAGCCCAATATAAATCCCTTTTTAATGTTAGAACTGGGCGCAAACATGGATGGATTACATGGATTAGACAAAACTAATATTTTTAGCACATTTTTAACGAACATGCTTTTCAATTTTAAATCCATACACATTGTCTTGATACTGGTGTAACATAAATCTTGAAAAAGTGAAATTTTGTGCTTCTTAAAGAAATTCACTGAAATACTGTTGAAACATTTGTAACCTGACATCTATAAATCTATAAACATCACATCTATAAATGCAAGTATGTACATCCACCACCCTAGACTCACTTGTCAACTTAAGAATCTCTAACCTACAGCCTGCACAGACTGCATGTTGAATTTTTTTTTTTGCAAAGTACTTTTGAGAACAAAGAGAGCGGCCGCGTTGAGTTCCAGGTGTAAAAGGCTGAGCTGCTGCCTTCAAGAGGCTGGGGCTCCTCTGAAGGGGGCAAAGACTGTGACTCACACTGACATTCAACAGAGAATGAGTCCTCTCAGAAAGTGACTCACAGCCTGCTCACACACTCAAATCATTCCACAACACAACACAGGCTTACACACACAGACACACACACATACAGACTGACACATGTGACATTCAAGTTTTATCCCTGTTATCTAACACCCTAACATTGTCAATCAGCCACAAACAGAATCACACAGTGTGTAGCTCTGCGCCGACGGCACCATGCCTCCATTGTGTTGTGGCCGGAAAAAGAACAGGGGGTACGATCCTCGCTGGGTGAAGCGAGGGATTGTGAGAGAGGAAAAGGATGGAGGGAGGGGTGAGGGATGACCACTGGCTGTGTGGGTGAATGAACTGCTCATCAGGCCATCTTGAAGTTGTGCCACTCGCCCCTCTGTCTCTTTCCTTCCCTAAACTGCAACACAACATCCCCTGACCAGCTCAAAATGTCATAATCAGTCACTAGGAAGAACTCCTGAGCTCATGAGCATCACATTATTGACCAACAGTGTTACTATCAGCTGGGAATGACAGAGTGTAGTCCTGCTGCTTCCTCTTCTTGACTGACAAGTACAGTGCAGTCAGAAAGTATTAAGACTGTGACATACTGTGTTTTTCATAGTTTGGTTTTGGTACTTCGGCATATTGGATTTAAGGTGGCAACAGAGGCTCAACATTATTTTCATTATTGATTAATATAATCCTTGTTTGATTCATTAAAGATTTAGACTATTTAAATGTTACAAAAAAGTGAAATATATCAATGATGTCTTCAAATCGTTAGTTTTACATTCAACAATATCAGATTTGAGAAGCTGAAACCAGTGCCCGTTTTGTTCGATGAATGACGTAAACATTTAGGCACTTATTCGACTTGAAATAAAACAGTGACAATTAAAATGCTGACTTTCATCTCCCAACTTTCTCACCAGTATTTGGTGAACAGTATAAGACCTGTAGCTCTTTTTATACGGTACCCCCCAATATTAACTCAATACAGTGGGACAGTGATCCTAAACATACAGCCAAAAGTATTATTTCAGTCCTTGAATGCTCTTGACTGGCTTCAATTACTGAAGATCACTAAAGGCAAAAAGTTCAGGAAACAAGCAAGAAGATGTCTGGCAGAATGTCACCAGGGAAGATAGCAAGTCTCTGCTGATATCTGTTGGTTGCAAACTTTAGTCATTGGCTATCGAGGAATATAAACTATATTAGTACTTCATTTAAATTGCATTATCCAGTTGAATAGCTTTCTACCCTAAAACTGGTGGACTAGGCATAAAAAGAGCTCAGATGTAGATGGAAACTACCTTGAACCTTAAGTTAACATGTGTTGTCCATGATTCCATAATGGCTGGAATGTACTTCCATGTCATTTCTCATTATTGGCCTATTAAAAAACTTATTGTGTTTGCCTTGGTTTAGACCTGTGGTCTACCAGAGCAGCTGCCCATTCCAGAGATATGAGTGTCGGTTACCGTCAAACGGGTCCTGGTCAGCACCAGCCAGCCATGAGTCAAACCAGATCCTTAAACAGACCGCTGCCGCCTTCTTCTCCCTCCTTCCATCTGACTCAGCTTGCTCGGCCTGTCCTCCTACTACTGGACTTAACACAGGCCAGCTATCTGGTAGGCAGCTGTGGTTTGCATTCAAGCAGCAACAGATCTGTTACTCTCCTTCTTTCTTTTATCTCCCTATGTCCTCTGCCCATGATTTTTTTTCTCCCTCCAATAGTCCCTCTTGTGCCTGCTGCTCTGCCTTTACCCATCAACCACCACAACCACAAGGCACATCCTCAATGGCTCCACTGGCACTGTGCCAGCCAGGCCTCTCTCTCTGGGGAGGCTGGTTATTTGGTGGTTTGTTGGGGCCGTGGAGGGGGGATCTGGAAGCCTTTGAAATTATAGAAGATAGTTGCTGTGTAGCTTTTGAAGCAGTACATTATAATCAGTCTAAATAGATTAAATTAAAACCAGTGATTTTGAAATGTTCTTGTTTCTCGCAATTTAAAAACTTTGCTACTTGGGGCTGCCATCTGCTGACATCTTACTTTACTAACATGCTGAAATAAGTAGTCGGTTAATCCATCCGACATAAATCATCAATCATTTTGATAACTGATAATTGAATTGTTTAACTCTTTTATAAAGCAGAAATGCCAAACAGTTTCTGGTTCCAGCTTTTCAAATGTGAGAATTTGCTAATTTTTTAGTTTGATCTATTTAATCTAGTCATAAACTAAATGTTTGTGTTTTAAACTTTTGAATGCATGACGTTGCCTCTGCCAAGATGATGTGATGGGCATTTTGTTTTTATACATTTTATAGATTAAACATTTACTAAACCTTTCCCTGTATCAGTACAATGTGAGAGCCCTTGAGGAGTTGATTGTTTTGATGTTTTAATGGGTCTGACTAAGCTGTGTACATGTGGCCCTGACTGCTGAGGCAACAGAGAGTGAAAGATGATACCTGTGAGGTTGAGTGTGGAGGGTGACAGGGCCACCGGGTCTGACAGGGAGTTGAGGGGAGCGCCGTCCTGCAGCCAGATGACCCTGACTGGCTCTGGAGGTCCGTGGGCCACACAGTGCAAGCTCAGGGATACGTTGGCCACTACAGACATGTGATGGGGCTCCACAGAGAAATGAGGAAGACCTGAGAAAGAATTAACAATCCAAATAAAACTCTCTGCGGAAAACTTGCTTATTTTTGTGGCTGTCTTTGTGTACACGAGGGAGCTGAAGATGAACTCACCCTCCAACTGAATGCTCCCTCTCTCAGAATAAGTTGTGTTGCTTTCTGATAGGACAACAGCACATTGATAGGAGCCCATGTCGGGAAGCTGGACCTTCTCAATGCTGTGACATGCATAAAACATTATAAATTTGATAGGTTTCATGAAGATCAAACAATGACAACCCAAACAGATAAACAAGGGGATAGAGGCAGAAAGATGTACAGACCCTGATTACTTTCCTTCTAAATTATGCCATCCAATCATACTGGGATTAAATACATTAAGCTACAGTAGGAAAGGCACATAAGGGGTTTTGCTTGGATAATATTATTTCTTTCGGACTTAATTTCAATGTGCTCAACAGTGGCTGGAAGTATACATGCTGAAGTAATCCAGCAACAGTACTGGTTAAGCTAGGTGAAAGGATAAGGTGGAGGAACAGGAAATAAATACAATCAGAGCAGATGACTGACATTTTTAGGCCAGGTGTGGCTGCCTCACAACATCATTAAATCTAATGCAATGACATGACAAAAGAAGAAAACGCTGCCTACCTGAGCGTGCTAATGACCGTCCAACTGTTGCTGCCAGTGTGGACTTGGAACTGGTTGGTGTCTGCGTACTGAAGTGGAATGCCATCTCTCAGCCAGAGTACATCAGGGGGGTCCTGTTCTTCACCCCCTGCCCCCTTCAGGGTGCATTGCATTGTAACAGGTTTGCCCAGTGAAGAGATGACCGTAATGGGACTCTTCTCAAACTCCAAATCTTTGGTGAAGAGAGGGAAGAAGCAGGTTTAGAGGTTAGTTTTTATGTCAGTCCTTAAAATAAACCTTATATACAGTACACATACAACATGGTAACATTTTATGAAGCAAAGAAACCAAAGACAGCAAGCTTTCCTACTGTTTTCCTTTTTAAAGATAATATGCTGCTAGATCAGAAGTTATGCTTCCAGCAGGTGACAAACCCCATGGATGAAGCCCTTTTCAAAAATGATTTCATCATGTCCATAATTAAGAAAATAAAAAGACTTTCTTCTTCTTCTTCGTTCTTAAAAAAACAAAAAAAAAAAACACATTTTATTCAAAAGAACTCCACTTGAAAACACCTTAAATAAAACTAGGGTTATTATTTTATATATTACTAATTATTATGATTAATTACTAACTAACTCATTAGTGTTTAATAAATGTATAGTTTTTTTTAAATCACTGATAATCATGTCTTTATAAAGAAAACTGCAAAGCTCAAGGTCACAAATTGTTGACAAAAGGTCAAATTTTCCAAAACCCGAAGACATTCCATTTATATATTATGTCACAAAACACAGTAAAGCAGCAAATCTTGACATCTGAGAGACTGCACGCAGACATTTGTGGTTTAAAGATTAGCTTAAACACTTCATTGATTGTTGACTCATCAATTCATCATCTGATCTTGATCTCTAGCATTAACTTGTGTGCTCATTCTGATAATCGTTCATTCATGCTTGACAGGCTTGATGTAGCCCTCGCTGAGATATAATAACAGCAGGTGAACCTAGAGTTTATCCACTACCACACTGGTTTGTTTTTGAAATGAGTCCAGTTATCTTGTGTCCCTCACTGACAGAAGGGCTGACCTGAGAAGGACAGAGCTGATACTGGGACAAAGCCTTCTTGTCAGAGGATAGCTGCTCCTTCTACTCGGACAGTGTCAGAGCAGAGAGAGCTCAACACACTACACACTAAAAACCTCCAGGGTCTCTCTCACACACCAATGACAAGCCTGCAGGTCGTCTTCCAAGATGTCTATGAATCTGTTCAACATCTATAAAAATTATGCGGTTCTGTTTTTTCTTACTTTGAAGACATTCGACAGAAATGAGAGGAATTCCTGATAATGTTAAGGGCAGGGCTTACATGCTGTTTCAAAGATAAAAGAATAGCCACAGCTTTGACCTCTGTTTAAATACAAATTTGGCAGTGATAGATAGATCCCTCCTACAGGAATCCTTTTCTTTCCTCTACACCATCAAATAAAAATGCTAAGCATCCATAGAGCAGACCAAGGGTAGGCATTAACTAATCCTTGTCTTGTTAAAATAGATAAAAGATAAAATAACATGAGAATGTGCAAACTTGACTTTCAGGATGAAAATAAATCACATTTGTTCCACTGAGTGATGCCTGTAAAGATTTTCTCAAGCTTGTCAACCCGCCCTCCTAGTCTGTTTCATGGCCTACCCTTCAACCTCTGACCCTTTCACTGTGACCCCACAGGACTCCACTGCAACCCATCTCACGCAAACACACATAAACACAAATAATTCAGCTGCTGAAAACAGACCTGCAATGTAAATAGCACACTTTGGCAGCGGCACTCATTTTACTTATGAGTAGAACATGCCCTCGGTTCTTTAAATGTGTATGTAATCCACACACACATGCACACACACACGTACACAACTCAGCATTCAAAAAGCTTGTTCGGGCAGTGTGCAATAAATGAAGGGGCCCGCTGAGTCTCTGCTTCACCGCCTCTCTGTCTCTGTGTGCTTTTTGGCGTTAAAAGTCATTCCTCCCTTTATTTTTAAGCTTGGCTGAGCACTTTCAAGAATCTGCATGGCCCTGACTTTGTTTTGTTTTTTTCAGTGCCGTATTGAACAAAAACAGCCCTACTTTCTTTCTCTGTCTCTTAGTGCTGCATTCATATAATAATAAGCTTGTAAACCTTTTATTAGAATGCAGAGGTAGACAGAAAGAGCAGGCCATGGCCAAACTAAGGGTGTGTGTGTGTGTGGCCTGTCTCCAGTGATTCATTTGTGCTTAACTACTCCATCTCCTCCCTTTTGTCCCCTGAATTCCCTCGAGGTCCCACACTTTTTTTTTCATGATCCACCCAGTCTACTCCTACTCTCTCTCTCGTAGAAAAAGCTCAGATGTTAAATGTCAGTGGACATGCACATACCAAAAATACTCGACACAGTCCGAGCATTTATCCTCCTCTCACTCCCTCCTTTATCTTTCTGGCTTTTTAACGCTACGTAATTCAGCCCCTCCATTCACTGCCGCGCCTTTGCCCTTTTCCCATTTAGCCTCCTTTTCATGCCATTCTTTGGATTCATCGCTACACATTTTGCCACCTCCCCTCCCAACTCTTTCTCCTCCACTCTTGCCCCCTTTACCCCATCCATCATTTCACTGCTTGATCAGACTGGCTCTGACTCACAAACCAAAGCTTTCGCCCCCCTGATCCCCTCCTCATTCCTCACTCCAACATCCAAATAGGAACTGAGACATCAGGAAAGATTCTCTTTAAAACCAACAGTCTGAGCTTATAAATCAAAGCAGTGCCTAGTAATCTCTGTCCATCCTGGTCATACATCTGCTGAGGGAAGAAGTAGAGCCCCCAGAGAGACAGCGTGACCATAATGGTCAAAACACATGAGCTGACAGGTGGAGGCCCCTGTAGGGACCCCATGTTTTCATCCACTGGTTGCAGTAGCTGGTGGATTCCAAACTTAACAGAAAAACTGATTGTTAGAACAGATAATGACTTCTGAATGATGGTTGGCAGTGTTTACAAACTTATGTGCTGATGTAAAATGACCTGGTATATGTAGGCATGTTTCTAAAGGAGTCAACAGTCTGGTTTCCACCATTCTATAGAGCAAAACAGCAGACTTCTCTCCATGCTGCTGTGCTATATGGTCTTTAAGTGAGTTTGTTATGATTCCCTCACTTCCCAGCAGGAGTTATTTTAAGCCTCTGCCCTTTCCCTGCCAGGAATGCATCTCTCAACATTTCATAGTATTCTGAAAATGCCATGACCGGCAGGAATCTTGGTCTGGATACCTGGTGGTTTGGGGGAGTTCTCGGGATAAGAAGGGTTCATGAGGCACCTGATCTCAAAAACATGGAGACCAAGGAAAACGGCTCTCCACAACAAACTCCTCCACCACCTTTAGGCTGCTGTCCCTGAATAATTATGTATCAGCAGAACACAAGCCACTTAAAATCCTCAGCCTGATTAAACAAACACAAGTATCTGTAATTTGTTTTCTTTAATCACCTTGTTTTAAAAGGCTTTTTTATGAGTGTAGTGATTTCCATCATGTTGGCCAGATGTTGAACGCACTTGCAGCTGTGGTTGCACTCGCCACCCCACAGCAAATTGATTTAATGAGCTGGGAGCAGAAGGCTGACTGGGCTAATTGCTCGTTACAATGTTTTTCCTCGCACTGAAGTTGACAAACAACAGTCACATTGGATGAAAAGCTGCTGCTGCTCGGTGGAAATTAAAGCTTACCTGTGAGAGTGCCGGCGGTCACTGGCCTCCAAGCAGCAAAAATGAAGGTGAGGATCAAAAACGACCATTTAGAGTCGCTCATGTTTTTTCTTGAAAGGAGATCACCTCTGAAAATGTGCTTCATAAGGACAGCAGTCATCTTGGAAACATCAAGGGACTCCATCACCGCATCTCAGCAGCGCAAAGATCCAAAGTTGTGCGCTGAAAAAAAGTTTTGCTTTGACGCCGGCAGAAAATGTGATTATCCACAGAAAACCGGACCCCGTCGTTTCAGTTCCCTTTTCCTGAACAGACAGACTATAAAAAAACATATATATCCGCGCTGCTCGAAAGTCTTCTTGCTTTTCCCCCTTACTCTGTTGTTTTGGTTGATCCCAGTGCGGAGCGCTCGCCACCAAACTTTTTAGAAAAAGTGCACAGCAAAAAGGCGCACCGAAACCTTCGGCCGCTGATAAAGTTGTACAAAGCCGAGGCTATTTCTAGCAACCGAGGGAGTATTTTTAAACCAGTGTTTCCTGCAGTCTGTCGTCCAAAGTCTCTCTCCTGCCCATCGGCTCCCTCAGACTCCCTCAGACATTCCCCTGGCTCTTTCTTTTCCCTCTCCCCCTTCAAACAGGATTCAAATTCCTCAACTCAAGTTCTTTCCACCCTCCTCCTCCTCCTCCTCCTGAGTCTCCCTCCTTTTCTCAGAGGATGTGAGAAACCCTGCGGCATGCTGATTGTCTCAACACAATCCCCCATTCGCTTTTTAATTACACACGGATCCCCAGAAGTTGTAAATAACCCAGTAAATCACCCGTTTCCCGCTTGAAACAAAGTATATGTGTCAGTCTGTGGCAAACAGAGCTGTGCGCTGCCCATGTGTGGATCAGCAACATGATAGAGGACATTTTGTCTGGGCAGAGTATAAATCAGTCTGTTTACTTATGAATAAATGAGACACAGTGATTTAAACACCTTTCATCGTTGTCTGTTGCAGAGTATTAACTTACTTTGCTTTACCTAAACTTGTCCTGCTTTTATATGGATATCTACAAATTGTGCCCTGGTTTAATTGTATCTGCACATTGGAAACTGTTTATTGTTTAATGATGTATTGATAGTTAAAAATAAAGGTTATTTTCATGATTTTCCTTAGTGTTTTTACAGATTTAAAATAAAATTTAGGGTCAAAACACACTGCCACATTAACAATCTAGATGATTTCTTTGTATATGCTAGTTGTTGTGAAAAGATTAATTTAAGAGGATTAAATTAATAAAATAACGCCTAACTTCAATTTGCTCAATGACTTGCTTAAAAAACTTTACAGAACTTATACTTCCAATTAATTTCATCATTGGGCAATAAGCAATTTGCATTTTTAATATTATTAACTTGCTGCTAACAGTTTAAAATGTTTCAACCTTTATGTAACCGGGCACATTAATGTCTTATTTACAATGCCATGCAACAGGAGCCTGTTGCTGGAGCCTGGGAAAAGGGGAAGAGACCAAATGTATGACAATAAAGTAATAGTAATACTATTCAGACTATTCTGTTTGTATTTATTGCTACCCAGCATAACCAGGATTATGTCACCGTAATGTCTGGGAATTTGTTTGAACATACTATTTCAGCCAAAACAGACTGAAGCATGATCAGCTGTAGTCTAAATAAATGCTGCTGTCCCGCTGATTCTCATCAGACGCAGGGAGCAGTAGTGCGGGGTTGTTGTGCTGTTGTAGACTGTGATGATGTCTGAGGTGACTGTGTGTGTGTGTGTGTTTGGACAGAGGTGACTGTGTGTGTGTGTGTGTGTGTGTTTGGACAGAGGTGATGCTGCCGCTCGCTGCCTGGGAGAAGGCCCTGCAGAGTTCACATACCATTCATGAATAATTGATTTGCTGCATAGATTCCTGTTTTTTTTTTCTTTTCCCATGAAAATGATGGGAGGAGCTGGGACTCAGGTTGCGAAGACCTGGGTCCCACTGGCCCTTTAAGAGTGGCTCTCTGGACAGTGTTGTGTTCCCAGGGTCTTTAATGGAGACAGAGAGGGACTGAGAAAGACCCCATTGTATATGCTCTCTTTTCAATAGGAGCTTGAGCAATGGTGCTCTCACTGCTCCCAGATAGAAGCACAGAGAGAGAGGCAGGGAGGGAGGGAAGAGGGTCACCGAGGGGGTCCTGTACAAGAAAGAGGGGTGTTCTACTCAAAAACACAAAGTTTTGGGGCTGGATGGGTCCTGGAAGGAGTGAATGTTTGGGTTTCGAGGGGGATGGGCTTCAGCTCCGCAGGACTCTGTGTTTAGGTTTAAGCCACACCAAAATCCAGCAAACATGATTCACCAAACAAGACTTAAAGACTTAGAGACTTTTAGATGACGCTAAAGTGGATTAACAGTGTTGAAAGCACATGCATCCAGTTATAAAACCACTTGTACCAACAAAACAAGTTATATGGGTACCAGTTATTATGTTCTCTCACAAAGACAGACTGCAGTGCCAATATCCTAGTTAGTCTCCACTGCTTGCTGAACAAAACAACCTGTTAGTTTTGAAGGAGAGTCTCTATTGGCTGGAAGACATGGGAAACACCTTCCTCCTGCTCTCCCAGCTACAGGGCCACCCGGGGGTGCTAACAATGAGCTAACCTCTTCATGCTCTTATTCTTCTTCTTCATTTTTTTTTTTACTGCAGACTGGATGCAGCCAGACATGCTTCCCCCAACCTGTTGATACATCACAAGGACTATAATGACACGTGACCGGCTTAAGTTCAGTACAGAGGTTCTTCTGCCCCCTGCTGGTGACAAATGCAAATGCACATAGATTTAGACTTAGACTTCTCTTTAT
>NW_023340257.1:23993354-24001996 GCF_004916995.1 Morone saxatilis
ATAAGAATAAAATTGAAGAAAAAATAAATAAATAAAATGAATAAATAAATAAATGAAATCAAATAAGATGACATGAGATCAAATACTAAGAAACTATATAAATTTACAGATATACAGCAAATTTAGGGAGTGATATCAAGTTATACATGAGTTATACATGAAAATAGATAATAAGTAACATAGGTAATGCATATAAATGTGTGTATAAATGTAAAAATGCAATAGTCAGATACATATATATATATACATATTTACACTGAGAGAGTTATTAGTCGCTGCGGTTGTTTCTCTTGTCCATACTAGTATTTTTAATGTAGTCTAATGTACTATTATTGGATCATGAAAATATACATATATTCAGACTTCTTTAACCACCATTTAGAGTCTAATTGTCCTCAGGTGCAGTATATGCACTCTCAAATGTCTTCTTATAACTTTTATGTCCAGAAAACAGCTCAGTGTTAAATTTTTAGTGTAACAACTATGTGATATAAAAGCCCTTTTTTTCCAGAGCTGGTGGAAATCAAAAGCCAAAACCAAATCAGAAATCAATCAGAGCTAAAACATAAGCACTGGGCTAAACCGGGATAGAACACCAGAGAATATTACTTCACATCTGTATCCTCCTGGTCACTCTGGGGTGAGTTCAAGAGGGGCCAGTGCAACAAGAATGAACCCTGCAATGAGTGCTAGTTGAAACATTCAGCTCAGCATTTGTGTTAAGCAACAATAAACGCATCAGCAACACAGTGTCTAATGAGTCCAACCCTTACTAGAGTCTGAGACTCCTTGATTTTGAACATCTGCTTTATTTTATACATCTATAAAGTTCATAAAAATCCACTTGATAGTGCAGATCTGTCAGATGGTCTGTCACTGTAAGGATGAGAACCTGAGTTTACATCAACATTTGGCTTTTAATAAATATCTGTTTATCATTATCCAGTTTTCCCAGGGAATAAACTTCTACACTGCACTCAAAACAGAAATAGACTTCAAACCAAAGTTTTGGCATCTTTCTGGTGTCATGCAGTGCATTTCACATAATTTTTCTTTGACTGTTTTGTTTATTTTCTTTGTTGGTGTTTTTTCTAAAAGGATTGTGGGTTTTAGAAGTTTGTGTATTTGTGTTTTATTTTTTTTGAAAATCAGCACAAAAATGACATCAGTCTTCAGGTTGTATTTCAATTTTAGTGTGCATACATACAATGTATAATATAAAACTCCCTGTGTAAGATGGTACTGTAATGGGGTCCCCAAATAAGCACATATTAGGTTAGGGTCCCCTGTTTAGTGAGCCTTTGTCCCTTAAATCCACAATTTGAAGCATTTTCATACAGAAGTATCTACACTGCACATGAATAGATATTGACTAACGAGATGAAACATTATTTGAATGGCTTCTTCTTCTTGAGCAGGGATAATTTCTACATAATGAACTGTAGATGTATTAAAAGGTTCTTTGTTAATCAGGTTCTTTTAAAGCTTATTCCCTCTGACTGCAGTTTGAGAACCATCTTAGTACAGAGCTTTGCTCAACAAGAAGTCCCTTTTAAACCCAGTGTTGGCATGTGTGCTTGAGCAAGTCACTGAACAGATTTTAGCTGTCTTCTAGGTAAATGTGACCTCTGACCTTCCTGCATGAGGTGAAAATTAAGTGCCTTGTTTTCTGGTATTATTGCTTATTTTATATCAAGGTGTGTATATTCAGCCTTTTGCCTATGAACTCTATTTGTTATCTCCTGTTGAATTCTACTTACTGTACTTAATTTCCCCATGGAAATGTAGTTTCCTTTTTTTTATCCAAATGTAGTTCCATGTGTTTCTCTTTTCACCCATTTATCTGTGCATATAGGATCCGTTTGATTGTGGTGTGATACTGTCTCTCCTAGATCCCTCTTGTTACATAATGCTATTTTAGCTGTCAGAAGCAATCACATGCCAATACAATGAGTTGCGTTTAATCCCAGTTGGATATATGACATTGAAAAACAGTTAATATCTTAGAGGATGTTGCTTGGAGGGGGGCATATATCCCAGGTCTGGACAGATTAAAATCTTGGTTGGGCCTATCCCCAGCACTGCAACAACAGGCTTCCAGCTGTGCAAGAATAATAATCCCTCTGTTTTAATCTGCCTAAGCGGGAGGTGATCCAAGCCCGGGTTCGAATGCCATCCAAGGGCACCGAGATACACTGAGAAACAGGTTTGATGATAAGCTATTATGAATTGCCCATATGTTATGTGCTAGACTGCAAATAGAGGCTTAAATGTGTGTGCGTGTTCCTGAGAGAGGAGCAGTATGGGAAAGTCCAGCATGACATCTGGTGATGGCCTCGATGGACATTATAGGATCTTTCTGGTGGACTCTGTCAATTGCTACTATGATTATTTGGGCCTAACACTGATGTTTATGTGTCCATAAGCGGGGACGGCTCCAATTCCACTCACAACAGCACGGGTTTAAGGAAGGAAGGCCTAAATAGTGGGGATTACTCTCTCTCTCTCTCCCTCTCTCTCTCTCTCTCACTCTCTCTTACCCTATTTTTCAGCATCAAATGATCTGCCTCTCATTTCAGTCCCTGTTGCCGTGATGACCACAGGCATGAGCACAGCAGGTGTTCACCGAGGCTTCCTCAGGAAATATGGTAGGCCTGCTTTGACTCCTTCATCCGTGTGCAGTGCAGCTCTGTCCTAATGTAAAGACTTTGTTTTTTTCTCTGGAGTGGTTTGCTCTATGTTTGTGCTCGTTCTATGTATGTATCAGAAGTCAAGGTCACATTTTATTTGAATTAATTCACCTCTCGTTATTCCCTATCCACATATGGCTGACTGCAGTTTCACAGGGTTGTTTTTTCATCAGGAATAATGTCATTATTTGGTCCATGTGGAGAGTTTTGATCCCAAAAAACCCCCAACAAATTCATTAAAAAAAACTGTTTGTACAACAATGCAGAGAACCAAAATTAAAACAAATTATTATACTTTTTGAAGAACCTCAGAACTGACAAAATGACAAATATAAGGTTTTAAATTTAGACTTATTGTATTGAGTGTATTGAACTTGTTGCTGTGGCCTTAACAATGAATGAGGAGGAATGCTGTCTCAGATCGCCACTCCAACTCTAAGATGAGTGATATCAATCTGAGAGTGTCATATAATCGCTCCCAGATGTGCTTTTACAGAATGACGAGATCTTCATTTTCAAAGCCAAGTCATGGATTCAGGACTCAGCCAATGCTTCATGTCTTTGTGTTTATGTTACATCTGTTTTATATCTCCCTCAATTTCATTTGATAATGGCGTCATGATGGCTCAGGGGAATGAGGCAGAAGATACTGTTTACTACTAATGTCAGCAGTTCTGATTAATTTTTTTCTTTTCTTTCTCTCTTAACTGTGGATTAAAAGCAGTACAATACCTTAACAATAATATTTTATAATGTCAAATATATAAAGTTGTAAGCACATCAGTGTTTCCATGTAGATGCGATGATAACAGACATCTAAACTCCTATACCTCTATCTATCACTCTCTCTTTTGCAAAATCCTCCTGTCATCTTTAATCCTCTGTATGGAGAAATAGAGCAGATCTTTCCCATCCATCAACATGTGCTCTCTATCTATTATCATTATTACACAATGGACGGCTGTCTGGGACACTTACAATCTAACGCCATCATGTGTGTCCTGCCCCAAAAACTCACAGTATGTCCCCAAAAACAGGTATCTACAGGTTAAAGGTTCTCTTCAAGAGATACACATATTTTGATGTTTAAACTCTATAGGTAATTACAAAGGTTGACTTATAGTGCATTATTGTTTATAGACTTTGCCTAGATGGCTGGTTGCAAGGACAGGGAGATTAACATTATAACTATTTGCATGTGCTTTAATGCTGCTCTGGACACAGGATGTCCATTTCACCAGTTGTTTGATAATTCAGCCTACATTCAATTGCATTTTCTTCTAATTGATTGTTTTGTCATTGTGACGTTTTTATAGGCCGACAGGTTTAGAACTGCCCTTACTTGAAATTAAAATGATTTCTGGGTAAACATGCACCTCATGAGGGAAAATAAACACTTTAGATGTTTATATTTTTTTGGTCTTTCGGTGTAACAATTAATGGGAAACTACAGAGCTGAGAGGGAAATTAAAAACAATAGAACAGAGGGTAGTAAAGACAATATCTTTTACATGGCAGTTGTTTTTCATGCTGAACAGAAATAAATGACAGCAAAAGCTAAAGGTGAAAAATAATCACAAACTCTCTAGTACACTTAAAGGCACCTGTTATATTGACAGTCATTTCAAAGATGAGGGAAAGAGAGTCAGTTCACCACTTTGTCCAGACTGAAATATCTACTTCTGGATAAACTGCAATGATATTTGGTTCCATGGTCCCCAAGGGATGAATCCAAACAATTTTGGTGATCTCACGACTTTTCTTCATCAGGACAAATACCTGCAAAGCTGACATTCCCATCAGTCTAACATTTAGTGCCTAGTTTGTGCAAATTTGCACGTTAGAACCATTACATGCTAAACTGTGAACAGGGTCAACATTAGACCTGTAAAACATCACCATATTAGCATTATCATAATGCTGCCATATAGTTTTGTTTTTTGTTTTGTTTTTTTCCTTCCTCTGTCCGTATTTTCTACAACTACAAAGCCTTTTTTTATTCTTCTGTGACTGGTCTGTTACTATAAACCACACAAGATAACAAAAACAAAAATAAACTCCACCTCCTTCACAGGCTACTGTACAGTCTCTCTCTGTTTCTGTTTCTGCTGCAGGGGGCTTCATGTTCAAGCAGTGGAAGGAGAGGTACCTTGTGCTGACCATGGAGGGAAGCCTGTTGGTGTGCCACGATGCAGAGTCCCCTCCTGACCAGGTGGTAGCACTACAAACCAACTGTGAGTCGATTGTAGAGGGACGAGAAATTCTCGACCTGCCCAAGTTGCCTCCAGGGGGCAGGAGGGACTGCTGCTTCGCCCTCATCCTGCCACAGAACAAGTTCCTGCTGCTTCTCACTGACAACCCCGATGACTGCAGGTGGGCCCACCCCTCACCTCTCGCACACACACACACACACACACACACACACACACACTGGAAGTCCTTTGCCCCACTGACTATCAGATATTAAGTGCACATTGTGACATATTGACAAATTGCCTACATATGCTGGAATTCAGGACTCCTTTGTCCCAGTTACTATCAGACATGTTTTTACAGATGGTTCAGACTGGGAAAATACTGCACTTTCTCGTGTTGTTGTAAACGTCTACAAACTTGGATCTGGTTCAAATAATGACTCCTCACTTTATCTTCCACAGTCTGTGGCTGAAGTTGATCAGAAAAGTGAGGGAGGTGAGTCAGTGGTTTTGACTTCAGTCTGGGCCTGTTGTTGCTTCATTCAGCCTAGTTTTCATGTCTTCATCTCAACACCTCACCTCTCCTTTCTTGTTGTTTGATATGTTTCTAATAATATCTGAAAACACATGAATCTCAAAAACATGAAACATCCAAAGGGAATTCCTTGAGTGTTTTCATATGTGTTGCTTTTGTGTTACCCATCTCTATGATATAATAACCTTGTGTTGGTCTCATATTCTAGGGTGTCATGTCACCCATGACCCTTCAGAGACAATGCAGCATCACTCCCTGCATCACTGACAGAGACCCCCTGCCCGACTCCTCCAGTGATAAAGACCCCGGGTCACCCAGGGTTAGTGAAGGCACCCCTCCTTTATCTCAAGTGACTGAACGGGGAGGCTCCTTCAGAGAGAGAGGCCAGAACCCAGGTCTGCTATCAAGTGATCTGTAGTTACTTGACAGATGTAGTAACTCCCAAGTGAAAGCTGTATAGTATGTTAGCTGAGAGACTTCAATGCACAGTAATTAAAAAAGCAAATGAGTCTTAACCACATAGGTTGCATTTAGAATTTTTTTTAAATGCATATAAATAGCAAATGGAGAAAAACATTCACCAGACAGAAGTGTATTTATAATTACTAGTAAAAGTCTGCTGTCTAAAAAGCATCAGTTTTTTGTGTTGTTATAGAAATTTAACTTTTATTTTATCTATGACTTGCAGCATTTTTGTGTTTTGAATGTGTTTCTCAATTACAAAAGCTTGGATTTTATTTACTTTACTTATTTACTTCTAAATGTGGTGAATGAATTGTCAATGCAACCATTTCCCCCCTTCATTTGTTTGTGTTTTCTGAAGTAAAGGAATGGTGTAGTGAGTTTTCTTGGGTGTGGGGACTGATGAGCGCAAAGTCTAAAAGACAAACTCACATACACACAGCTGGATATACAGCTAGCAATATCAGGTCATTGATGCAATACACAGTCATATTTGTTTACACCTAATGAATTTAAGTGCCTGCCTTTTAGTTATGTTTAGCAGACCAACTCCTTTGATAAATATCTGAAAGAATACCCTTTTTAGTTTAATTCGCTATTGTTTTGTGCTCAGCAGACAGTGTACACTACTGGCTGGAAAGCCCAAACAATGAACAAAAAGAGGCAGAAGAACTGCGGAGATGGATGTTAATAACAATTTGATTAGAAAGTTGGACTTAACATTTTAAAATATTGATTAGTGGAGCTTTAAACAAATGAATACAGATGCTATAGGGAAGTAGCTCATTAGTTGTTGATGAGCTACCAAATACACAAGGCAGATGATGGTGTTTAACACTGTCTAGTCTCATGAAGTGATAATTGCTGCTACTTGATGCCACACACATTCAGGAATCCTGGAAGACTTTAGGATCAAGTAACAGCTCTGATTAAAGGCAGGGGAGTTACTGACTGCATCAATGTCTGGATAAAGAGCAAAAATGTTAAAATGTTAAAAACCCAAACAACAAATTTAGCTGATAATCTGACAACTTTGCAGCTTTTCCTGATTATATATTGTTGCATATTGTTGAAATTTTTTTCAAATTACTTCTACAGCCAGTGGACCACGGAGGCCTCTGCGTAGTGTTTCTGTGGCCCCCCCTCATCGTATGTCAGATTGTCTTCGCCATGGCAACAGCAGCGATGCCCGGGCGGTGAGGGCAGTGTGCCTGCTGATGGGAGGGGCAGCGGCCTCCTCTGCTATGGGCTACCTCAGCTCCTGCTCCCCTTCCTCGCCCCTTGCTAGTAGAGCCCCAGAGCTCGCCCATGGCGCAGGGGGCTTCTCCGAGCTTCCTGCAGGAGGCTCCTTCCACGCTTGCAGCCAAGACGTTGACTCGCCACACTTCAACAGCTTCGACTTTGAAGGAGACTCCGACTTTGATGCATTTGACTGTGGAGGATTTGCTTTTTAGCTTTGACTAGAGAGGGAGAGAAACTGTTTGAAAGACCCTTTATTCCCCTAAAAAAAACCCTCTGTTGGTATTCCTTCATAATATAAGGACATTGTTATTAATTAATTACTTGTTGGGTTATCTATACGTCTAATATATAAATTAATGAAGGTGTTCTTCCTGGCTTTATGCCCGTGCTCCTCAGGTAAATCATTCATGATCTTGACTCCTCTGAGCACTGTCTGTCTGTGTTGTATCAGTCTTTCCATGCCACAGGATGACTTGAGGGTGAGCAGTATAATGATGCCAGATAGCCATGTGGAGGTTTATGAGGAAATTTTAGTCCCAGAACTTTAACAGTTGTGGTTCTTCACTGTATGTTCATTTTATACGTTTTTTTAAATTTCACCTCTGTGCATCTACATTCTCTGCATTTCACTGACACTTTGCTCGATTTCCTTTTGTCATACTTTCTGAAATCCCCCCACCATCTGCACATACCATTATCTTAGTCCAAAGGTGAACTCTAAATAAATCCTGCTGTCACCATGACTGTGTGTCTTTCTCTCTAGTTCCATCTGCCTATTGGCTTGTGTGTCAATACAGACAGCAGGCCACAGTTTGAAGAGGAGGGATGATGCAGCAGATTTGCACGAGAGATATATGCAGAGCCCGAATGGCCGTGTGTGTTTATCTGAGATTTTGTCGCACAGCAAAAAAGTAATCTCTTGGGTTTACATCTCATGTGCTGGATGTAGACTTGTGTATGTGTGTGCTCTCATTTTTTATACCAGATTAGGCTATATTTGCTGATATCAACATCCATGATGCCATATTGAAGAGACATTATTATTTTCACACATGAAAATGAATCATTGACATTGACCTGGAGAATATTTCCCTTACAAATATGAATGAAATATAAATAAAGTAATTAATATGATAATAATTTCAGATTTCTTTTTTTACTACAAACATCACTGTGTTTATCATATCATGAATGTTATGCAATGCCTCAAAGCGTTGCCGCTCAATATTGGCATGATTGCCAACCAGGCTAAACAGCCAACTACTGTTGTGCCCCGCCTCTGACAACCTCAAGTTGTGCAGGTTTGTAATTCAGATTCATAAACCGGAATGTGTTTGAGAATAACCTATGCACTAATAAAGCACAGCCTCAGCTAAAATGGCTGGTTTTGCCCAATCTTTAAAGTCTATTTAAACTTAAACTTCTAGTTTCAGAGCTTTTTTTAAGTTGATATTATCATTTTATATTGAGGAAGAAAATTCACATTCTCCAGACTTGCTAACCAAAGGACATGTGGCA
>NW_023340257.1:24002096-24021947 GCF_004916995.1 Morone saxatilis
CTTATTTCATTTGCTCTGTGTATGTAAGTTCACCAGGATGGCGGCATGCTTTATTAAACTGACAACACCACAGCAAACCTGAACTGGACTTGAATGATTTTTCTTCAACAATATATTTCAAATGAATACACCAAAAACCATGCTGGAACATAAAACAAGTTACTATCCATACCACAATTTGCTTCTTGCAAAATGCTGCGTTCCTTTCAACTTCCTATTAAATATAGACAAAAAGTAATGTAAATACAAAGAGACCGCCAACTCACTAACCTAATTTTGGCAGGCTAATCTTAGCTTCGCTGTGGCTGTTTAGTGTGAAAAACCGGAGAGGCGACCCAGCCAGATAAAAATACACTTGCATTTGCAAGATAAATGTTTGGCTATTAATTCGTCGTGGTTCAAGGTTGTATAACAATGAATCCGACAGTCTGACAAAGTGTGTCTTGGTCCACTTCAGTGAAACCCACAGGCCCGTGATGACATTGTACCTGGGCTGGCAATCGACCATTAATCACTCAAGGAGTTGACTTCAGTGGAAAAATGCCAACACAGAGTTTAATCAAGGACTACTGTGACATAGATAATATAGCAAATGGTGTGTTCAAATCCTTAATCAATGGAATCAGTCTTTTTATTTCACCATATCAATACATCCATTGTGTGTTTTCAGAATGTTAATGGCAAGAGTGCTATTATTTTCTATTATAGTTTTGAACACAGATTTGATGTGAAATGACATAAAAAAAATATGAGAGAAAGGACATCAACAAAACTTTACACCCAGAACAAAAATACACACAGTTAAAGGAGAAAAACCTGTATGTATGGCCTTAAAAGTTAGACACACTCACAACTAAGCAGCCAATGAAAAGCGCATCTGTACGTATGTGATTACTGATCCAAACATTTACTCAGTAGACAAGAATAGATAGATGATGGATGGAAGAAGCAATGGATTTGCAGTCAAAATCTAAAATGAGTGTGAAAGCTTTGTTGGATTACTCAGCACATTTATCCCTCTCTCCTCGGGAGCACGCTTTAATCCTTATCTTGTTCCGATGGCAGAGCGTGCAAAATAAACATAGACTATGTCATATAACAGTCTAACATGCTGAAGCTTCACTCACAGACCTAAATTTACTAAAATACAACATAAAGTATGTCAAATTACATTTTCATTGGAGTGCAGCGTGCATGGTAAATTGTCTCAATGGTGATCAGTTTATCAATTTATAGCTTAAAGTATTCTAATATTATATAATAATATTGCAGTAATGAGCACTGCATAACACAATTAGTACATGGTACAACTATGTTTAAATGCTGTCATGATTTTGTGTTGTTTATATTAAATGGTATGTGGCTTCATTTTGTTTACACCCAAACAATTCCACCTACTGCTATGCAGACGTATAGTGTATTTTTAAATCCTCAAATACATTCAGTCTATTCAGAAGATCTATCACTGTTTATAGTACCCTATGGCAGTAATGTAATGATGTTCACATGTCTACTGTAGATAACTGCTACTCTGCTTAATGAGATAGGAGCAGCAGGGATACAAAATAATTCTGACCTTCCCCTCAGTGGAATTTCATTAATAATACTCTTCTGATTGCACACGAATAGTGCATTGTGCATTAATTAGGTGAAGGTACATAGTACACAGGAGAGTCACATGACTCACCTGTGTCCTAGTGTAGTGTTCCTGCCAACTCCCTGTTAAATATAAACACAAATATTCAGCACCACAGTGAAAGTGAGTATAAGAGACACCTGTCAACCAGTGAAGAGTTGAGAAGGCGCATTGTAAAGACCATTATGGACCTTTCTGCAACAGTGATCTTGGCAGGGCTAATCTTAGCTCTGCTGTGGTTGTTTAGTGTAAAAAACAGAAGGAACTTGCCTCCAGGACCCTTTGCACTTCCTCTCATCGGAAACCTGCCGCAGATAGAAAAAAAAGCACCTTTCAAAAGTTTTCTCAAGGTAAGTTTGGGAACAAATTACAGAATATAAACTGAGAGAGAGAACATCTCCTCATTATTTGATTTTGAATTGCATGTTGACTTTTGCACAAAAATAATTAAATTATGATCTGAATATTTATTACTTTAACAAATTATGTCTTTTTCTAGTTCAGTGAAACCTATGGTCCTGTGATAACATTGTACCTGGGCTGGCAGCGGACAGTTGTTCTGGTAGGATATGATGCAGTGAAGGAGGCTCTGGTGGACCAGGCAGATGACTTTACAGGCAGAGGGCCCCTGCCGTTTTTGTTCAAAGCGACGGACGGCTACGGTAACAAAATACACTTCAAATCTCTCATCTCTGGGAAGGGCTCAGTGATTTTTCAGTGGGTCAATGTCTGCATGTCTCTGTATGACTTCTCTTGCATTCCCCTAGTTGGTCACTAAGCACACATTTCCTTTCTTCAGGTTTGGGGATCAGTAACGGGGAGCGCTGGCGCCAGCTGCGACGCTTCACACTGACAACCCTAAGAGACTTTGGGATGGGACGCAAGGGCATGGAAGAGTGGATCCAAGAGGAGAGCAAACACTTGAGAGCCCGCATAGATACATTCAAAGGTGTGTTCTCCGCTGTTGTTGTAAGGAAACATATTTCATATGAGGTTGATGTGAAAGAGGATTACTGATTATCTGTCAAGTCAGAGACACTTAGAACAAAGAAAACAACTTATCAGTCACAAACACCAGCAAAATGTCAGTGAAATACACTGAACAGACACAAAAAAACCCTAGAAGATACATGAAGTAATTGGTCAGCACTTGAGAAGAAGCTGTGAGATGTTTTGTTGGGTTGTTCTGTGTATTTATCTCTCTTGCTTCAGCTGCACTCTTTAATTCTTATCTCTCCCTGATGGCAGTTTGCACGAAGTAAACACAGAATATGTTACATAACCTGCTATAACACTGAGGCTTAACTCAAAGTTTTGATTTACTAAGATACCGAGTGCATTTTAAACTACATTTTAATTTGAACAAATAGCATGTGTGGTAAATTGTCTACCCTAACAAAACTTTAATTAAATTTTTTTTTACATTCTATATTGATAAATACACGTCCAAAATTAAAAACCTTTGTTCCAGTTCCAAATACCCAGATAATATTGTGGCATGTATACGAAGCCAAGGATTGTGATTTCAAGCTAAATGCTTCAGGCATTTCAAAAACATTGACACGGTAGGACTCAAGTTGTAACTGTAAAATTACATCAGGTTGTTGGCATTTGAAACACATTTACATGGCAGGTAAAACATGTTCTTAGTGTTTTTTGATCACTTTTTTGTTCTGATTAGTACTTTTAACCAATGAGTCTAAATGTGTTTTCCTCTTCTACTCCAGGCAAGCCATTTGACCCCACGTTTTTGTTGAGCTGCACCGTGTCCAATGTGATCTGCTGCATAGTGTTTAGCCAACGCTTCAGTTATGATGACAAGCAGTTCCTGAACCTCCTCGGTGATTTAGCTGAGGTTTTACGGTTCAACAGCAGCCCCCTGGGTCAGGTAAGTGGCGCTGGGAGGCTGAAACTCTGATGGCTGATGGTTCTCCAAATACAATCCATATATTTTTGTCTGGTTTTAATATGGTGTCCTTATGTTATCTTTAAGACATATTAAGAGAGAATATTATGTAAGACTTAAATTTAGGGTTTTAGAATGAATGCCCCAACACACTGAACACATTTCCACATTATTATTCCCTGAGAAACAAAGCTGCTTCCCTCCCACAGATGTACAACATCTTTCCCTGGATCATGGAGCGTCTACCTGGCTACCACCACACTGTTTTTGCCAAGGTTAAGCAGATAAGAGAGTTTATCAAGATAAAGATCCAAGAGCACAAGGAGACACTGGACCCCAGCTCCCCGAGAGATTTTATTGACTGCTTTCTCATCCGAATGAATCAGGTTGGAAAAGAACTTCAGGATTTGTTTTGTTAAGGGAAATCCTAGGAGTTTCATGTTTAAAGTCCTCTGTATCCATTCAAATAATTCCTTAACATTACCTTGGGTGCTAAGAATTGTTTACTTGGTGTAGCTGTGGCTAATTTTGAAAAGATCAAATTATCAAATTTTAAGAAAACAAAAGCCCAAGTGGGCCTCTGTTGCCTGCTGCTTAAAGTGAATTTTAAAATTGTGAATTTTGGCTCAGTTGTGGATCTTATATTAATACTTTTACCACTTTGTCCCCTCAGGAAAAGGACAATCCCGCAACTGAGTTCCACTATGAGAACTTGGTGTCAACAACAATGAATCTATTCCTGGCAGGAACAGAAACCACCAGCTCCACCATCAGATATGGCCTCAGTGTGCTGATCAAACACCCCAACATACAGGGTAGATCCCATATATCTTATTTAACCAGTTCTAAATAGACTGTGGTCAAGAACTGAATATTCCTGTACCTGCCTAATAACATTCATATTGACAGATATGAATAAAATACTTTTTGCTTTGTTGTGTACAGAAAAAATGCAGCAGGAGATTGATAGTGTGATTGGAGCGGACCGTTGTCCCAGAATGGAGGACAGGAAGTCTCTCCCCTTCACAGATGCAGTCATCCATGAGGTGCAGCGTTTTCTGGACATAGTCCCATTCAGCCTCCCCCACTACGCACTCCATGACATCTCTTTTAGGGGTTATACAATCCCCAAGGTAATCATAATTACAAGATATCCTTAACGTTAGAGAAAAAACAAAAGATTTATTTCATTATTACACTAACATGACATCTTACCTCAACAGGACACTGTGATTATTCCCTTTTTGCACTCTGTACTGAAAGAGGGCAAGCAATGGGCAACTCCGTGGTCCTTCAACCCGCAGCACTTCTTGGACCAGAATGGCAACTTTAAGAAAAATCCTGCATTCCTGCCATTTGCTGCAGGTAAAAAATAGTCCTCAGTTAGTTGATAAATGATTAGTTAATGTGCATAATAACACGCTGGAAGCATGCCAACAACCTCACATGAACATGTGTTTTGTTTGTGAGTGTGGTTTTATCCAAGACTAATGGGACTATATATATTTATAATAGAGTGCTTTGTTTTTGATTGTGTCTCTTTACAGGAAAGAGAGCCTGCGTTGGCGAGTCTCTAGCCCGTATGGAGCTTTTCATCTTTCTAGTATCACTGCTACGACATTTCACCTTTTCCTGCAACGAAGGCCCTGACAGTATAAACCTCGTTCCAGAGTACAGCAGCTTTGCCAATGTGCCTCGAAGATATCAGATCATCGCCACACCACGGTGAAAAGAGCAGTCCCACTCAGGCAGCCTCTTATCGCTTCAAGTACTCACAAGGACAACTATAGATACAGCAGACAGGCCCATCAGGCTAAACAGCTTCTCTCCAAGCATAATTATGAATCATCTTTTCTCTTGGTTTGGTTGTCTTATATTTTCTTCTGTATGAATTTTAATCAGCAAAAATAAATGTATTATGTGTTGCTACAAAAAGTGCTACGTTTTTTATATAACTGGTAATAAATCACTTTGTGTTGTGGAAGAATCATACATGCATGTCATTTCTTTACATTGTATATTCTGTAATTATACACAGAATTAAATTGGAAGAAGCGCTATCAACGCAAGACAACAAGGAAATATACCCCCTTATAAAACAGGTGGGGAAAAAAAATCACCTTTAAAGAGAAAAAGTTATTTTCAAACACAAAGACTTGACTATCGTCCTGCATCAATTCCAAATCTAGATCTATTTGTTTGCTTAATAATTTATATTTATTTTAATAACCTATATATAATAACTATTTTCAAAAATCCAACACTGCAAGAGTGTTACTCTCAAAGCTACACAAATAACCACTTTGTGTATTTCTGGAGTAATGTTGGTGCCAACTCCCTGTTTCTTCAATATAAAAACAGATTATTTTGATAGAAAAAGTCCTCTATAAAAATAACAGAGTTTAAGAGAGATAACAAGCAGACAACGCATAAGTAAATTATTTAAATGTTCTAATTTTAGGAAGAGAACAATCCATCACTTCACTACAACAACTTGAGTTGAATCTTTTACAGATTCACTATACCTACTGGTAAAATAAGTGTGTAGGGTATACGCAAGAATACAGAATATACCCACTTCTAAATCCCCTCTGTGCATCAGTCAGTAGTGTGGTTTCCTAGGGAGGCACAGGTAAGACATGGAGTAGGAAATAAGGAATACTTCCATTCAAAATGCAGAATTATGTAGTTATTTCACCTGTCTCTGAGACAGTACTGATATTAATTGCAAAAACTTCTCCTCTTCTGTAGTTAAATTTGAATTTACTCCTGAAGTGCAAATACTACCAGCCCACTTTTGGGTGCACTAAACAGGCAAGAGTTGTCACATGTGACAATGTTGTTGCTTTTAACCCTGCTCCACAAAGGGGCCGGCCGCATTATGCAAGGGCAACAAAAAAAAAAGAAAAAAAAAAAAAGGCGTAGACGTTTGCACACACTCACAGGACACGTGTTATCTACTCGTCCAAGAACTGTTGACTTTCTTACACAGCTGCATCCTGCAAATCAGCAGGGCTGTCAGGGAAGGGGGTGGCTGCCCAGCAAGGAGCAGTCAGTATTTGCTGTCTCTAAAAAGCATCAGTCACTTCGCAGGTGAAAGTGTATCTTCTCCTTAATGAAGCATGGACCTCTCTGGCACGTTGATTTTAGCAGGGCTAATCATTGCTTTGCTGTGGCTGTTGAGCCTGAAGAAGAAAGAAAGCAAGTTGTGTTTACCTCCAGGACCCTCTGGCCTGCCGATCATAGGAAACCTGCATCAGCTGGACAAAAAAGCTCCCTTCAAAACCCTGCTAAAGGTGAGAATGACAGGTAAACAACATTGTCTGTGTCTGTGCCTCCACTTGCTCGCTTACGTTTGGCTGTGTTGTCTGTTTTGGCTTTAGGGTGTTTTAACTTTAACTTTATGTAACCTCACATTTGTTCTAGCACTGCTAGTGCATTGGGAGTCAAATGCATTTGCCTAAATGACTGATTCTCATTATATTTCTGAACAGTTTTGTCAGCCTCAGTTGTTAAAAGAATTATAGGTACGCTGTGTTTTAAGTCTGCTGTTTCTCATTTATGATTTTCCTAATTCTTTCCTTGTTTTTGTTAGTCCCAGAGTATATCTGTTTTCTGCAGTGCGCAGGGTGTGTTTGTTTCTTCGCATGGCTTATCAAGAATCAAAGGCATGTTGACTGCTCTGTTTAACTTTCAGCTCAGTGAAACGTATGGCCCTGTGATGACTCTTTACCTGGGGAGCCAGCGCATTGTGGTTCTGGCGGGGTACGATGCAGTGAAGGAGGCACTGGTGGACCAAGCAGATGACTTCACTGGCAGAGGTCCTATCCCTTTCCTGATGAGGGCTACCAAGGGCTATGGTAATATGGGAATTTTCGAATGTTTGAGTATGACATTCTGTGTCCTTAAAGGTCCAATATGTAGCCTAACATTTACAGTAGGAGGCTCTATGGGAAGAAATGGTATATAACATTTATTGGTATGTATGCAGGTCCTGTCCTGCAGAGTCCCCCATGTTTCTACACTAACCCAGAGCAGACAAACTGGTTCTAGATAAAGCCTTTTGGGTTTTTAGCAAGTTTCACAACAACTGTGTTTCTCCTACATGCTTGGAAGGCTGACCTGTATTTACTTGGTTGCAACATCACTGCTAGACGCCACTAAAACCTTCACACTGGTCCTTTTAATGTATCACTGAGAGCAACCAGCAGGAAGCCACTCATTTGTTAAAGGAGGCAGCAATTAATAAGAAACCTCTTTAATATAAAAGGGATGCAGTACTATTTATATTTGTATAAAATAGGACTGTGAATAAAACAAATCATGATATACAAGCTTTGTACCTGCTTGTACCAACAAATCTAACTACAGATTAAACATTAACTCAACAATACAACAGGCTTTCAGATGAGACATGAGAGAAAAATTTAAAGTTAATAAAAGCTCAGGCTTTACACAAGTGAAAGCTAACACCACAGACATTCAATTGCTCTTAGTTGGGCCTAATTAGCATTACCAGCAGTAGAAAAAAAACAAGAGCAAGAATTATCATCCCTTTTTCTTATGCCATAACTTTTTAATATGTTTTGAACTTTGAACAATATATTGAACCCATAATAGGAGAACGCTATTCTTGTAAAATCTACTTGTTATGAAGTTGTGGTCCTGTGTGAAGCACTTTGTAACATCTACCAACATTATTGTATTAAAATGATCAAAGTGAAGTTTATATGTTGTAGCATAAAGTAAAGTTTGCATTAGTTATTCCTTATTTTGGGATTCGTTGTATTGCCACCCTTTAGGAATATTGTTAAGTATTTCAGTCACAGATGCTGAAACTTAAGAATGATCAGAGTCAGAAGGAAGGAATTTGCTTCGTCATGTTGGTGCATAACAATAAACACAGGACAAGGAAAACAAGTAGTGCAAGTCAAGAATCATAAATAGAAAAGTAGAACATTTTTGCAATGTGCAGTAGAAGATTATTTGGGGGAAAATTACATCCATTTATGGTCACAGTTGGAAAGATTTTTAGTATTATTTTGTGGTTAGGGTTAGGGTTAGTGGTGTAGGGTATATGCAGGTATATAGAGTATACCTATTTATTTTTCAGTTGGAATGGGGTATCTCCACTAAATGCCTGTGTATACATTCATTAGTGTATAATCCCCTGACAATAAGAACTGTGTTTTGGTTACCTCAGAATTAGCTGTCCTGCAGAGTCCGCCATGTTTCTACATCCATAATTATGAGGTTGTCTCACCCGTCTGTGGGTGGGTATTGATTGCAACATCTGCACCTCATAATGATCTTTATTCTTTGAAGTCAAGCAGCAGAAGTTAAGTGACAGTGTGCAAATACTACGGACCCTTTTTGGGTAATCTAAATATGCAAGAGTAGTCTTACATGTTACGGTTTATAACACAGGATGTTTAACAATTGCTGGACAGCCAGTTTAAAATAAATTAAGAGTATACCCACCTCTCCAGGCATTAATACTGAACAGCTATAATTCTCAGCAGCCACAAACTCTCCATTTCCTTCATGTGCAGCGATTTATTATGAATTTCATTTAACTACCATTTGTACATCTTCAAAGGTTTGGCGATCAGTAATGGAGAGCGCTGGCGGCAGTTGCGGCGTTTCACCCTGACAACGCTAAGAGACTTCGGGATGGGACGCAAGGGGATGGAAGAGTGGATCCAGGAGGAGAGCAAACATCTGGTGGAACGCATAAATCATACCAAAGGTATGTGTGATAATGACTGTGCTTACTTATATCTTCATCAGGCATATATAGGGACAAATGTAACTAAATGGACACTCATATCTTGTTGCAACAAACCAATATTTTTTATTTACCTAAACTGTAAATAAGCCATGTGATATTCTAATTTGAATAAGGGAGAAACATAATACAAATGATAAAACCCAGTCATTCTAAGGGGCTAAATATAGGCTGCCATATACAGTACACACTACTGGAAACATGGGACTTTAAGGTGCCAGCTACCCAAATTAAATGTATCCAACTTAAAGGTCCATTGTCTAACATTTAGGATCTACTGGCTGACTGTGTTTTGGTTACCTTAGAATTAGCTGTCCTGCAGACAGACAAACGGACAAAGCAAACACTGGTCCTTTTGTGTTTTTTGCGAGTTTCGAAGTGACCGTTGTTTCTCCTACATGCTTGGAAGGCTGAGCTGTGTTTACTTGGTTGCAACTTCACTGCTAGACGCCACTAAATCCTTCACACTGGTCCTTTAACGTATCACTGAGAGCAACTAATTTGTCAAAGCAGGCAGCAATTAATAAGAAACCCACTCTCAAGGCCTGTATATCAAATATTGATATATAGGCCTTGTGCCTGCTTGTACCAACAAATCTAATTACAGATTAAACACTACAACAATACAATAGGCTTCCAGATGAGACATGATAAAGAAATGCAAGTTAATAATAAGCACAGGCTTTGCACAGGTGAAACCTAACACTACAGGCACTCACTATATCAATATATCCATTGCTAATGGATATATTAATATAAGTCTTAAAGTAAACAGTTCAGTGGTTGCGCACAACAGTCAAAAACAAAGGCAGTAACACAGTTTAGGAACTTAATTGGTTTCCCTCCTTTTACTCAGGTCCACACTGGGGAGATGGAACATACCACTCTAAGATGGGGGGCAGAATAGTCCAAGTTGCGCTGGCCTTTTTAACAGTCAGATTGGAGGTTTATCATTTTTATGTTATTCTTTAGCCACACCTTTTGACCCCACCTTCTTCATGAGCTGCACTGTGTCCAATGTGATCTGCTGCCTGGTGTTTGGTCAACGTTTCAGCTATGACGACGACCACTTCCTCCACCTTCTGCAGATAATCTCAGACACCCTAAAATTTGGCAGCAGTCCCTGGGGTCAGGTAAGAGGAGGAGGTGCGGAGAAAGCGAATTGGCAATGTGGGTGGGTTAGTGGTTAGGAAGACCACTGCTCAGCTGGAAGATTAAGTGTTTTTGAGCAAAATCCTCAAAGCTGGCAACTGACTCTGTAGTGTAGTCACGCTGAAGGTTTACTGAGCATTTTCATATTTTTTCGTTGGGACCAAAGCAATAAATGATCATGAACCGAATAACATGGATCAAACCTTCCAATTTGTAAGTTTTTGATTGAAGAAACCTGACCATTAGTTAATTTTAGTAAGTAAAGCAACTTCTATAGTTGATTAATGTATTTTGGTTCATGTACAGTAAGAGATAATCCAAGATTATAAAATCTGAAATATCTCCAGCAGGTAATGTCTCCTTTTATTATTTTATATATCAGGACACATTAAAATGTATATTTGACCTTATACAGTGGCCACTTGCTTACCTGCTGTGGCTGAGAAAGTGCAACTTGCTGCAACTGAAGAAAACATGCAAACGGCACAACACAGAGGTTCCAGGGTTAACCAGACGTCCAATCTCCAGTTGAGAAAGATATAAAGATGCTTTGGGTTGTAAGCTTGAATTTAGTTGATCAACAATCCCTTCTTGGCTTTGATTGGTAATTTTTGTTCAGGCCCAGTGTAGTCTTGCAAATTTCATCAGGATCACTAGGAGGAGCCAGAGGAACCAGAATTGTTTACCAATTATGTGTCTCATGTACTGCAGTCAGGATATAGTAAAGGTTTCAGCAAATATGACAAAAAATACTCTAATAACCTACTGCAGCTTTAACTTTTTACTAAATGTTTTTGTTTTGATTAGTTTTTACTGTCCTCTTGAAACACTGTTGTTGTGTTTGACTTGTAGCATTGTTGTAGGTTTGTGTTTACAGTTGTTAAATTATTAAATGTTTCATTTGCAATTTTTTTTTATTTGTAGTCTTTTTTCAAATGCAATGTACAGTGGTCAATATACACTGTATATTGCATTTGTAGTGTTTTCTTAAGTTGCAGTCTCTTGCCCATTCCCCCAAAATTTAGACTAGATTCAAATTTCCATCAGTTTTTAAAGAAATAATTACTTTCCCTCCAAAAATTAACTGGTAAAGTCATGCAAAGTACAAATATATTTACTTTTTACATGGTTATGATATGGTCAGTCCTTTTAGGAAATGATTTGTGGTCTGCATGCAGAGAGTCAGTGAATTTTTAGGTACTTTTGACTCCACTAACTACTGGTTATGGGACAGATTCATTCATTCTTTCCTTTTCCCATCGCAGCTGTATAATGTCTTCCCTGGGTTGATGGAACGGCTGCCAGGTCGACAGCACAGAGCATTTGCCAGAATTCAAGAACTGAGAGAGTTTATAATGAATAAGATCCAGGAGCACCAGGACACACTGGACCCCAGCTCACCCAGAGATTACATCGACTGCTTCCTCATGAGACTAATTCAGGTGTGACTGAACTCAGCTCAATAACAAGAATAAGCATGCCTATTTATTACACTTACTTATTTACTGATGCAAATGCACATACTTCCTATACTAACACACAATTCTGCAAATACTGAGCACTTTAAACCACTAGTTGCACAGATAATCTATTTTAGGGGAGTTTGAATATCTTGATTTTGATCCTGCTCTTCTTGTTTTATTTATTTAGGAAAAGGATTTCCCCACAACTGAGTTCCACTATGAAAACTTGGTGTCAACTGTGTTTAATCTGTACCTGGCAGGAACTGAAACCACCAGCTCAACTATCAGATTTGCACTAAGTGTAATGATTAAATACCCCAAAATACAAGGTATTTCACAGAAACCAGTGTGAAAGAAATTCAACAAGTCTATTTCTTTCTTTTACAACAAGTACTTGTTTAACTAAAGTTAAAAACTTTCTTTTAAAAACATCTCTATTTTACAAAATGATTGTACGTTCTTTGTCATTGTCTACATGAGCATGTCTAAAAAAATCCTCAGAAGTCTGAACCAACAAATGTTTGGCATGTTTGCTATATAAATTACTTGTATGAATTGTTTGATCAATCAATTAGTAGTGTCATCATAGTTAATTATCTCATCGTTTTCCTCATTCTGAAGAGACTATGCAGCAGGAGATTGCCAATGTGATTGGACAGGAGCGCTGTCCGTGCATGGAGGATAGGAAGTCACTCCCCTTTACAGATGCAGTTATCCATGAAATTCAGCGTCTTATGGATATTGTTCCCATGAACATCCCTCACCACGCACTCCAGGACATCTCTTTCAGGGGTTACACAATTCCCAAGGTATTCTGGTTTCAACACATAAAGATGCAGATTGTTTCCAGCTAATAGAAAATGTCTCATCTGATAGACTATATTATTGATGTTGTACAATCCCCAATGTACTCATAATTACAAGACATCCTTAACGTTAGAGAAAAAACAGGCATTATTACACTAACAAAAACAAAAGATTTATTTCATTATTACACTAACATGACATCTTACCCTCAACAGGACACTGTGATTATTCCCTTGTTGCACTCTGTGCTGAAAGAGGAAAAACAGTGGGCAACCCCTTGGTCCTTCAACCCCCAGCACTTCCTTGACCAGAATGGCAACTTTAAGAAAAATCCCGCTTTCTTGCCATTCTCTGCAGGTAAATTATGAGTACATTTCCTTTAACTATGTTACATACACAGAACGTGGCTGAACCATTGGGCCTGCTTGCTGAACAGATTTTATTGTTTACAGTTTAGCTCTTTTCTGAACTATCATGTGTTTAAGAGGCCAATTATAAGGAGGAATCCTTTTTTCTTTATCTCAGGCCTATATCTTCATTCTCATTGTGGTTTGTTTGTTGTTATATCTCAGGAAAGAGAGCTTGTGTCGGAGAGTCCCTTGCTCGCATGGAGATTTTCCTCTTTGTGGTGTCACTTCTGCAGCGTTTCACCTTGTCTTGCCCTGGTGGACCTGACAGTATAGATCTCAGCCCCGAGTACAGCAGCTTTGCCAATGTGCCTCGCAGGTATGAGATCATTGCAACTCCCCGGGGGGAATGATATTTTACTGCATCTTCAACTGTTCTACTGGCCTATAACCTCCAAATGTTTAATGTGTAGCTCAAGCACATTGACTTGATAGATTTGCATTTGAACGGTTTAAGTGGGGCCAAAGGAATAACAAACTGGAACTTTTTTAATGTGAATTTATATATATTATTAATAATATATAATGTATATTCCTGCTGGAATACTAATTGAAAGGTGACTTTAAATACAGTACCTTGTGGAAACAACTCAAACATTTCCATATAATCTATACTTTTTCATGCTTGATCCTCCTGTTATTTCTCTAGATGTTGTGATCAGTATTTACATTAAAGGACATAACAAAACAAAATCTACATTGTGTGTCATCATGTTTATAGATGTGTCAGCTTATTGTAGCTACAGTAATTCACACTTAGAGTTCACTGAGTGAAACATTCACATCCAAGATGCATTTTTTGTGGTTAAATTGATGCATCATCTTAAGACACTGACGTACACATAAAAAGATTTTATTCTAATTTGTTTTATTGATTAAAAAAAACCTGAATGTTTTGTCCAAATTCCATCAATCATTGTGTGAGCAACTGTATGGTCCCTAACCCCAGATTAACACACTCTGGTTTACAGCCCTTAACTCAGTGATGGTGATGTATAGCGAAGAGTTACAGCTGTAATTTGATGAGTTTAAGGTCAGGTGATCGGTCAAGCTGTGTGTCAGCCTGTCAGTGTGTTGATGCATGTTCTGGTGTATCACTGTCTTTCGCCTGAGCAACAACGTGAATGTCCATGTCAGACTTTGGGGATCATTGTCAAAGCTGAGGCTGCAATAATGTTAAGAACCCATCAAATTACTTAGAGTACCAACTGTCATGGTAGGTTTTATTAAACCTTAAGACTGTGTCAGGAGGTTGTACATCAAGTACACACCATTATATGTGGTACTGTATTGTATATCGAGCACTTTTTTTGGTTTTATAATAAAAAATGTACAATTTGTATTGATCCTGAAGGTAACTAATGAAAACAATTATGACAAAATAAATATTATTAAAAATACTTACAAACTAGCTGAACCCTAACAAGTATATTTAATAGTCAGTATGAACCTACATGGGGATAAGTTGTCTATGACTGCGCCAAAAAAGAAATAAAACTATAGTACTTTTGTCCAAGTGATGATGGCACACTGGTGACTTTTAAAAGATCATATTTAATTTCATTTTATAGAGTAACCATTGCATCTGGTCCAAGGTGTGTTCAGCACTGTCACTTACTGTACTCTTTGGAAATGGTACCGTAAGTGTGTTGCCTAACCTACAACTGTAAAATGCCCTACCTATTGTGTGTTGTGTAAAGAATGTTAAGTGATAATGTCAACAAACATGACAAGTGAAAGTGATCATAGAATTAAAACACACGGTCTCACTGTCACAGCAGGAATATAGGACTGTATTGAAATGATAGTACTAAGCAGATCACAAGTCCATCTTTCTCAGTTCAGCCACAAACGTGTAGACTGATTCGTTGCTTTGTTAAATGTTGGGCAGGTGATATTTATGCTTCACCTGTTTCTTTACATCCGGTGCTGGTGAGATGTTGCTGTTTGGTAACTGAGGCAAGTACTGAGCCTAGAAAGAGAAAAGGGGAAGAAAGAGAAAGAGAAAAGTCCCATGAGTAAACCTCCAGAACTATCTTCTGGGCATTTCTCTAACCTGGTGGCTGTTAAAGGTAGGTAGTTTTTTTTCTCTGAGAGAGGTCAGTTTGAATTCAGGCCAAGTTCAAATGTATAGCAGTGGCAGCAGCTGTGAGCTCTTTCTAAGTAGTGTAAGCTGAGTATCATATTTTCAGTGTTTGGAAGAGGCATATAAATGCAGAAACCAACCCATAACAACATTACAAGCATACAGCAAGACACTGAACCTCTCCCAGCACCTCTTCTCCCTCTAGTTCTCTGCTATAGCCCCATTGACCAAGCAAGTACATGTAGAGGTACAGTGACCAACTATTGGACAAGGTTGGTCGTAGCAGGGTATACAGTCTGTTAGGCTGTGGTTATGGGAGGATTTCTTACACCCTTAATCCACTGTGTTTCATACGTACCCCTGCCTGTCTACGTCGGGAGCCTTTGTCATGTCGTCTCCCGGGGCGCTCACCATCACGGCCCCAGTTGGCTACTCCTTCCTCCTGGAAGTAAGGCAGCTCCAGCAGCTCTTCACAGGACAGCCGGAGAGAGGGGTCCATCACCAGGCAAGACTGCTCGCACAAAGAAACACAGAGTTGGCTTCATCAAAAAGGATCTTTTGAATTTGGTTATTAAAGAGTTGTGAATTAGATATGCCAAGCTAACATAATTTCTTATTGGCAAACATATACAGTACACTGATATATATCTATATATCTATCTATATATGTTGATATATCATTCAGGCTCTATTACACATAAATATAACATACCTTCATAACCTGGAGGGCATGAGGAGACACTCCATGGAAACGCTTTTCCAATGGCTCCTAAGTGCAAAAGTAAATGGGAAATAGTAACAATAAACACATTTAAATTGCCTCTCCATTAAGAACATGTGCAATTTCAATGGTAACAGGATTCATACCGTAGTATCAGGTTCAGGAATACTAACTCCACTGAAGAAAACATTGGAGCGGAAGACCTGTTGATGACGAGGGATCAGGTCACCTGAGGTTAGAAATGAAATAAATAAAAATTTTCATCCAGTACTAGCATTTTTATCAGCGTGTGTATTGTATGGACATTTTGTTAAATGGTTTGCAAAACTTAAGATCCTTAGGAGACCTCACAAAAATGTTGAACTAAGATCTAAAACATCCACAGTAGATATCTATATTTTGGTGTTATGTCCTTAAAAATAAAAGAGCAAGTCTTTCTTTCTTTACCCATAAAGTCCACTGTAATAGAGGTCAAGTTTATTTAGTGTACTTTCACATCTAACTTGTTTGATTCAGTTCATACAGACTCTTAGTTAGCTTAGACTGGTGTGAATGCTTAAAAAAGGTAGATCTTCGTCTGCTTTAAAGCTGACTGGTGCAGCTTGTTTGTGGCATGTAAGAAAAGTAAACCAACCACAGTATGAATCTAAAAACCGTTAAATTATGAAATCCACCAGCTAATTGAAGGAACTGTTAAGAAAGCAACTTAATATGCGATCTGTATAAGTGATCTTCACAACTGCAGTGCAAGTGAGTTTCAGCAGGTGCATCCATATGAAGATTAGTTCTTTTAAGCATCCAGTAATGTGGTCTTTTATTAGCGCACCTAGAGTTTTTCGGATGAGGTAAAGCTGGTCAACGTCAGACTTCCCAGGCCAGAGTGGATTGCCATGTAGCAGCTCAGCAAAGACGCAGCCCAGAGCCCACACGTCCACAGCAGGCCCATACTGAGTATCTCCAACCAGCAGTTCAGGGGCCCGGTACCAGCGGGTTGCTACGTAGTCTGTGTAGTCATCCTCTGGTCCTGCTGAGTATACAACACACAGACAGATGGAGATAACTTGCAGAGGACAGACATACACTTAAATACTGAATAATGAACACCAAATAACACGTACATTGTAGAGGAAGGGATTACAAGGCATGCTTAATGACTACATGACTACATGTTAATGTATGGTAACATAACACTGAAACCTAAGGCAGGAAGGGTAAACAGAGACACACCACACAGAGACGCACTAACTGGCTGACTGGTCCTCCTATCCAATGCAATCATTGAAACATTGAAAGTGAGGAGGCCATCAGGAGCAGGAGCTGATATAGGTTCTGTGTTGAATAAGTCATTAGAGGCACATTAACACTAAATGCACATAATTGCACTGGCTCTCTGGATGACCTACTCAGGATGCGGGCGAAGCCAAAGTCGCAGAGCTTGATGACACCGGTTTTGGTGAGGAGGATGTTCTCCGGCTTTACATCACGGTGGATGCACTGCAACATAAATGCTCAGGATCAATGATTTGGCCACACAGTACACAGTCTCTTAGTGATAGAGAAAGAGGCTTTTTAAAGGCTGACAGATTAGGAATGGACGTGGATGAACAATAGCAAGAGATCAAAAACCTATAGGCATTTCAGTATTGAGACTGAACACTGCATTGCAGTCACTGAGACTTAAATGATTCCTGTTCTGGCGAATTGAAGCCTAAACAAAGTCAGAGTTTGTGTTCTGGGATTATACTTTATTTTAGTCACAAGTTTTGTGATCTGACAAGGTTGCGAATTTCTGGACAGCTTTAGTCAAGTCTCATAAGTCTTTGAGACAAACATTTTGTACTGAAAACTGAGCTAGTTATATATAACCTGGTTATGCAAGGTTCTGGAAATTGGTACATATTTCAAGCATTTCAAGATTTCTCTTGCTAGTATTTACCTGATATATTGATTAACAATAACTTGATGAAGCATATGTAGTCCAGTGATGGAGCTAAAAAGCACTCACATAATAAAGGAAGCAGAATCATGCAACACTACGCAGAAGCAATAATATGTTCACAACAGCGCCACCTATTGAAAGACTACTTTCTATTATAGTTTTTTTGATTGATTGATTGAGAATTTTATTTTGAACATATAAAAGCCAACAAAACACTAAAAATAAGATAAAATAAAAGTGAAATGAAGAGAAATATACAATGAGAGAAAAAAGTATTAATATATATTACTGATATATTAGAATTTACCAAGACTATCTTTATATTATCTTTTTTGTATATAAATATCTTTACATACTACATAATTTCTCATTCTACATAATTCATATACATACATTAACTATTCATACATTTCATACATACCTACATACATTCATATCTAATCCTACATACCAAGTTTTTAAATGTGTATTCCACTAAAATATTACTTTATCCAAGTATTTTGTGTTTTAAGGTTTATAGCCCATGATGGGTAACCTTTGGTGTAAATTAGTTCTCATTATACTATACTATTATAAATATGGATCATAGCTCTGCCGTTTTGCAGTCACATAAGGTCTCAACCAGATATTTGAAAGGTTAAAGAGAGAAAAAACAGTAAAGTTAAGCGAACAGTAGAGCATAAGGACATGTTCAGAGTTTATCTTACATAATAATCAGGGGCTGTAGGCTGAGAGAGTTAGATTTGTTCCTGTGGTCGTTCATTCTTTCCATTCTACGTTTGTAAAAATATGGTGGACAAAAATACACAGTCTGTAAAAATAATAAAATCTAAAATCAATAAAAAAGTCAGAGTTTACCCCCGAGGCTGCCCCCAATATTTTATAATGTAAGTCATACTAGGAAAGCAAAAAAGAAAAACACAGTGGGAGAAAGTCAAAGAATAAATGCATAAAATAAAAAAACAGCATTAAATTAAGTCCCAGAATAAGAAATATATGACATTGTGCTTGAGCAAAAGTTAAACAGCCTGCAGAGTCTGGCCATACTATACTTTTCAGCTGAGCCTCCAGGTACCCTGCAAGGAACAAGAGACAAAGGAATATGATTTGGTTGTAAAGAGCCAAACAAACAAAACCTATTTTACAGCGCTCGTGTTTTCCTTGTCTAGTATTCCAGCGATTTCAAAAAAGAATGTGCTTTTAACGCAGCCCTCTTGTCACCCGGGGTAACCTAGGCCTGTCTCTAACAGCACAGTGCCTTTTGTTTTCAGGAGCAGCTAGATTTCTGCTGCACAGCCGTCTGAGAAAAGGAAAAAATGGTCAGACAGCAACTTTCATTGTGCCCTCCTTTCTGGTGACTTCACATGACAAAACTGTAAAGGTTATCTTGTGACATAGATCTGCCAGAGATGCTCAAAGCACGAAGCCTAAAAAGAGAAGCCTTTCCTTAAATAAGAAATATTTTTGGGTTTAGACTTGCTCTTCCCTCTCACTTGTTGCCATCCACTCACACGATCCTTTGAAATATCGTAGCAACAGTCTTAACTACCTCTTTGTAATTCACCCTTTTCTTCCTGCCTGCATTTGCCAAACTAATGGAATAAGGAATTCAGCATACTTTACTTAAGTCACCAATATCCAGTGTATAAGAAATGCTCCAATTTTCAACCAGTCTGCTGGCATTCAAAATTGTGCCATTAAGTAAAAGTTAGAAAGTATTAATTAGCAATGTAATTAACATATCAACAAGTAAAAGTAATCATTATGCCGCAGAAGAAAGGGCCCCTGTCCAGGCATACATTAATATAGATTATTATATTTGATTGATGTTACTGATGTTTCTGTAATCTGACACAAACACAGACAATCACTTTTTTGCACATTTTGAAACTGTAATTTGATCTTTATATATCTTTTATAATTATATAATTTATTTCTTGGTTGCT